>NC_041381.1:593410641-593476882 GCF_002162155.2 Triticum dicoccoides
GGGGGCTTAATGGGCCATAGTGGGCCTTAGTGGAGAAGAGGAGAGGCGGCCAGGGCAGGTCTGCGCGCCCCTCCCCCTTAGTCCGAATAGGACAAGGAGAGGGGGGCGGCGCCCCCCTTTCCTTCCTCCCTTCCTCCTCTTTCCCCCTTCTCCTAATCCAACAAGGAAGGGTGGGAGACGGGAGTAGGACTCCTCCTGGCGCGCCTCCTCCTGGCCGGCCGCACCTCCCCCCTTGCTCCTTTATATACGGGGGCAGGAGGGCACCCTAGACACAACAATTGATCATTGATCTCTTGGCCGTGTGCGGTGCCCCCCTCCACCATAGCCCTCCTCGATAATATTGTAGCGGTGCTTAGGCGAAGCCCTGCGTCAGTAGAACATCATCATCGTCACCACGCCGTCGTGCCGATGGAACTCTCCCTCGACACTCGACTGGATCAAAGTTCGAGGGACGTCATCGAGCTGAACGTGTGCTAGAACTCGGAGGTGCCGTGCTTTCGGTGCTTGATCGGTCGGGCCGTGAAGATGTACGACTACATCAACCGCGTTGTTCTAATGCTTCCGCTTTCGGTCTACGAAGGTACATGGACAACACTCTCCCCTCTCGTTGCTATGCATCATCAACGTGTGCGTAGGAATTTTTTTGAAATTACTACGTTCCCCAACAGTGGCATCCGAGCCTGGTTTTATGCGTAGATGTTATATGCATGAATAGAACAGAAGTGAGTTGTGGGTGATACAAGTCATACTGCTTACCATCATGTCATACTTTGGTTCGGCGGTATTGTTGGATGAAGCGGCCCGGACCGACATTACGCGTACGCTTACGCGAGACTGGTTCTACCGACGTGCTTTGCACATAGGTGGCTCGCGGGTGTCAGTTTCTCCAACTTTAGTTGAACCGAGTGTGGCTATGCCCGGTCCTTGTGAAGGTTAAAACAACACTAACTTAACGAACTATCGCTGTGGTTTTGATGCGTAGGTAAGAACGGTTCTTGCTCAGCCCGTAGCAGCCACATGAAACTTGCAACAACAAAGTAGAGGACGTCTAACTTGTTTTTGCAGGGCATGTTGTGATGTGATATGGTCAAGACGTGATGCTATATTTTATTGTATGAGATGATCATGTTTTGTAACCGAGTTATCGGCAACTGGCAGGAGCCATATGGTTGTCGCTTTATTGTATGCATGCAATCGCCCTGTAATTGCTTTACTTTATCACGAAGCGATAGCAATAGTCGTAGAAGCAATAGGTGGCGAAACGACAATGATGCTACGATGAAGATCAAGGTGTCGCACCGGTGATGATGGTGATCATGACGGTGCTTCGGAGATGGAGATCACAAGCACAAGATGATGATGACCATATCATATCACTTATATTGATTGCATGTGATGTCTATCCTTTATGCATCTTATTTTGCTTTGATTGACGGTAGCATTATAAGATGATCTCTCACTAAATTTCAAGGTATAAGTGTTCTCCCTGAGTATGCACCGTTGCGAAAGTTCTTCGTGCTGAGACACCACGTGATGATCAGGTGTGATAGGCTCTACGTTCAAATACAACGGGTGCAAAATAGTTGCACACGCAGAATACTCAGGTTAAACTTGACGAGCCTAGCATATACAGATATGGCCTCGGAACACTAAGACCGAAAGGTCGAGCGTGAATCATATAGTAGATATGATCAATATAGTGATGTTCACCATTGGAAACTACTCCATCTCACGCGATGACCGGACATGGTTTAGTTGATTTGGATCACGTGATCACTTAGATGATTAGAGAGATGTCTGTTTAAGTGGGAGTTCTTTAGTAATATGATTAACTGAACTTAAATTTATCATGAACTTAGTACCTGATAGTATTTTGCTTGTCTATGTTTGTTGTAGATAGATGGCTCGTGCTGTTGTTCTGTTGAATTTTAATGTATTCCTTGAGAAAGCTAAGTTGAAAGATGATGGTAGCAATTACACGGACTGGGACCGTAACTTGAGGATTATCCTCATTGCTGCACAGAAGAATTACGTTCTGGAAGCACCGCTGGGTGCCAGGCCTGTTGCAGATGCAACTGAGGACGTTAAGAACGTCTGGCAGAGCAAAGCTGATGACTACTCGATAGTTCAGTGTGTCATGCTTTACGGCTTAGAACCGGGACTTCAACGACGTTTTGAATGTCATGGAGCATATGAGATGTTCCAGGAGTTGAAGTTAATATTTCAAGCAAATGCCCGGATTGAGGGATATGAAGTCTCCAATAATTTCTATAGCTGTAAGATGGAAGAGAATAGTTCTGTCAGTGAACATATACTCAAAATGTCTGGGTATAATAATCACTTGATTCAACTAGGAGTTAATCTTCCTGATGATAGTGTCATTGATAGAATTCTTCAATCACTGCCACCAAGCTACAAGAGCTTCGTGATGAACTATAATATGCAAGGGATGGACAAGACTATTCCCGAGCTCTTCGCAATGCTAAAAGCTGCGGAGGTAGAAATCAAAAAGGAGCATCAAGTGTTGATGGTCAATAAGACCACCAGTTTCAAGAAAAAGGGTAAAGGGAAGAACAAGGGGAACTTCAAGAAGAACGGCAAACAAGTTGCTCCTCAACAGAAGAAACCCAAATCTGGACCTAAGCCTGAGACTGAGTGCTTCTACTGCAAGCAGACTGGTCACTAGAAGCGGAACTGCCCCAAGTATTTGGCAGATAAGAAGGATGGCAAGGTGAACAAAGGTAGATGTGATATACATGTTATTGATGTGTACCTTACTAATGCTCGCAGTAGCACCTGGGTATTTGATACTGGTTCTGTTGCTAATATTTGCAACTCGAAACAGGGCCTACAGATTAAGCGAAGATTGGCTAAGGACAAGGTAACGATGCGTGTGGGAAATGGTTCCAAAGTCGATGTGATCGCCGTCGGCACGCAACCTCTACATCTACCTTCGGGATTAGTTTTAGACCTGAATAATTGTTATTTGGTGCCAGCGTTGAGCATGAACATTATATCTGGATCTTGTTTGATGTGAGACGGTTATTCATTTAAATCAGAGAATAATGGTTGTTCTATTTATATGAGTAATATCTTTTGTGGTCATGCACCCTTGAATAGTGGTCTATTTTTATTAAATCTCGATAGTAGTGATACACATATTCATAATGTTCAAGCCAAAAGATGCAGAGTTGATAATGATAGTGCAACTTATTTGTGGCACTGCCGTTTGGGTCATATTGGTGTAAAGCGCATGAAGAAACTCCATACTGTTGGACTTCTGGAATCACTTGATTATGAATCATTTGGTACTTGCGAACCGTGCCTCATGGGCAAGATGACTAAAACGCCGCTCTCCGGAACTATGGAGCGAGCAACAGATTTATTGGAAATCATACATACCGATGTATGTGGTCCAATGAACATTGAGGCTCGCGGCGGGTATCGTTATTTTCTCACCTTCACAGATGATTTAAGCAGATATGGGTATATCTACTTAATGAAACACAAGTCTGAAACATTTGAAAAGTTCAAAGAATTTTAGAGTGAAGTTGAAAATCATCGTAACAAGAAAATAAAGTTTCTACGATCTGATCGTGGAGAAGAATATTTGAGTTACGAGTTTGGTTTACATTTGAAACAATGCGGAATAGTTTCGCAACTCACGCCACCCGGAACACCACAACGTAATGGTGTGTCCGAACATCGAAATCGTACTTTGCTAGATATGGTGCGATCTATGATGTCTCTTACTGATTTACCGCTACCATTTTGGGGTTATGCTTTAGAGACGATCGCATTCACGTTAAATAGGGCACCATCAAAATCCGTTGAGACGATGCCTTATGAACTATGGTTTGGCAAGAAACCAAAGTTGTCGTTTATTAAAGTTTGGGGCTGCGATGTTTATGTGAAGAAACTTCAACCAGATAAGGTCGAACCCAAATCGGAGAAATGTGTCTTCATAGTATACCCAAAAGAGACTATTGGGTACACCTTCTATCACAGATCTAAAGGCAAGACTTTTGTTGCTAAATTCGGATCCTTTCTAGAGAAGGAGTTTCTGTCGAAAGAAGTGAGTGGGAGGAAAGTAGAACTTGATGAGTTAACTGTACCTGCTCCCTTATTGGAAAGTAGTTCATCATAGAAACTGGTTCCTATGACAACTACACCAATTAGTGAGGAAGCTAATGATATTGATCATGAAACTTCAGATCAAGTTACTACCGAACCTTATAGGTCAACCAGAGTAAGATCCGCACCAGAGTGGTATGGTAATCTTATTCTGGAGGTCATGTTACTTGACAATGGCAAACCTACGAACTATGAGGAAGCAATGATGAGCCCAGATTCCACAAAATGGCTTGAGGTCATGAAATCTGAGATGGGATCCATGTATGAGAACAAAGTATGGACTTTGGTTGACTTGCCCGATGATCGGCAAGCCATCGAGAATAAATGGATCTTCAAGAAGAAGACTAACGCTGATGGTAATGTAACTGTCTACAAAGCTCGACTTGTTGCGAAAGGTTTTCGACAAGTTCAAGGAGTTGACTACGATGAGACTTTCTCACCCGTAGCGATGCTTAAGTCTGTCCGAATCATGTTAGCAATTGCCGCATTTTATGATTATGAAATATGGCAAATGGATGTCAAAACTGCATTCCTGAATGGATTTCTGGAAGAAGAGTTGTATATGATGCAACCAGAAGGTTTTGTCGATCCAAAAGGTGCTAACAAAGTGTGCAAGCTCCAGCGATCCATTTATGGACTGGTGCAAGCCTCTCGGAGTTGGAATAAACACTTTGATAGTGTGATCAAGGCATATGGTTTTATACAGACTTTTGGAGAAGCCTGTATTTACAAGAAAGTGAGTGGGAGCTCTGTAGCATTTCTGATATTATATGTAGACGACATATTGTTAATTGGAAATGATACAAAATTTCTGGATAGCATAAAAGGATACTCGAATAAAGTTTTTCAATGAAAGACCTCGGTGAAGCTGCTTACATATTAGGCATCAAGATCTATAGAGATAGATCAAGACGCTTAATTGGACTTTCACGAAGCACATACCTTGATAACATTTTGAAAAAGTTCAAAATGGATCAAGCAAAGAAAGGGTTCTTGCCTGTATTACAAGGTGTGAAGTCGAGTCAGACTCAATGCCCAACCACATCAGAAGATAGAGAGAAAATGAAAGATGTTCCCTATGCTTCAGCCATAGGCTCTATCATGTATTCAATGTTGTGTACCAGACCTGATGTATGCTTAGCAATAAGTTTAGCAGGGAGGTACCAAAGTAATCTAGGAGTGGATCACTGGACAACAGTCAAGAATATCTTGAAATACCTGAAAAGGACTAAGGATATGTTTCTCATTCATGGAGGTGACAAAGAGCGAGTCATAAATGGTTACGTTGATGCATGCTTTGACACTGATCCGGATGATTCTAAATCGCAAACCGGATACGTGTTTATATTGAACGGTGGAGCTGTCAGTTGGTGCAGTTCTAAACAAACGTCGTGGCGGGATCTACATGCTAAGCGGAGTACATAGCTGCTTCGGAAGCAGCAAATGAAGGAGTCTGGATGAAGGAGTTCATATCCGACCTAGGTGTCATACCTAGTGCATCGGGACCAATGAAGATCTTCTGTGACAATACTGGTGCAATTGCCTTGGCAAAGGAATCTAGATTTCACAAGAGGACCAAGCACATCAAGAGACGCTTCAATTCCATCCGGGACCAAGACCAGGTGGGAGACATAGAAATTTGCAAGATACATACGGATCTGAATGTTGCAGACCCGTTGACTAAGCCTCTTCCACGAGCAAAACATGATCAACACCAAGGCTCCATGGGTGTTAGAATCATTACTGTGTAATCTAGATTATTGACTCTAGTGCAAGTGGGAGACTGAAGGAAATATGCCCTAGAGGCAATAATAAAGTTATTATTTATTTCCTTATATCATGATAAATGTTTATTGTTCATGCTAGAATTGTATTAACCGGAAACATAATACATGTGTGAATACATAGACAAACACAATGTCACTAGTATGCCTCTACTTGACAAGCTCATTAATCAAAGATGGTTATGTTTCCTAACCATAGACATGAGTTGTCATTTGATTAACGGGATCACATCATTAGGAGAATGATGTGATTGACTTGACCCATTCCGTTAGCTTAGCACTTGATCGTTTAGTATGTTGCTATTGCTTTCTTCATGACTTATACATGTTCCTACAACTATGAGATTATGCAACTCCCGTTTATCGAAGGAACACTTTGTGTGCTACCAAACGTCACAACGTAACTGGGTGATTATAAAGGAGCTCTACAGGTGTCTCCAAAGGTACATCTTGAGTTGGCGTATTTCGAGATTAGGTTTTGTCACTCTGATTGTCGAAGAGATATCTCTGGGCCCTTTCTGTAATGCACATCACTATAAGCCTTGCAAGCAATGTAGCTAATGAGTTAGTTACGGAATGATGCATTACACAACGAGTAAAGAGACTTGCCGGTAACGAGATTGAACTAGGTATTGAGATACCGACGATCGAATCTCGGGCAAGTAACATACCAATGACAAAGGGAACAACGTATGTTGTTATGCGGTTTGACCGATAAAGATCGTCGTAGAATATGTAGGAGCCAATATGAGCATCCAGGTTCCGCTATTGGTTATTTACTGGAGACGTGTCTCGGTCATGTCTACATAGTTCTCGAACCCGTAGGGTCCGCACGCTTAAAGTTTCAATGACGGTTATATTATGAGTTTATGACTTTTGATGTACCGAAGGTTGTTCGGTGTCCCGGATGTGATCACGGACATGACGACGAGTCTCGAAATCGTCGAGACATGAAGATTGATATATTGGAAGCCTATATTTGGATATCGGAAGTGTTCCAGGTGAAATCGGGATTTTACCGGAGTACCGGGGGGTTACCGGAGCCCCCCGGGGGCTTAATGGGCCATAGTGGGCCTTAGTGGAGAAGAGGAGAGGCGGCTAGGGCAGGGCCGCGCGCCCCTCCCCCCTTAGTCTGAGTAGGACAAGGAGAGGGGGGCGGCGCTCCCCCTTTCCTTCCTCTCTTCCTCCTCTTTCCCCCCTTCTCCTAATCGAACAAGGAAGGGAGGGAGTCCTACTCCCGGTGGCAGTAGGACTCCTCCTGGCGCGCCTCCTCCTGGCCGGCCGCACCTCCCCCCTTGCTCCTTTATATACGGGGGCAGGCGGGCACCCTAGACACAACAATTGATCATTGATCTCTTAGCCGTGTGCGGTGCCCCCCTCCACCATAGTCCTCCTCGATAATATCGTAGCGGTGCTTAGGTGAAGCCCAGCGTCGGTAGAACATCATCATCATCACCATGCCGTCGTGCTGACGGAACTCTCCCTCGACACTCGGCTGGATCAGAGTTCGAGGGACGTCATCAAGCTGAACGTGTGCTAGAACTCGAAGGTGCCGTGCTTTCGGTGCTTGATCGGTCGGGCCGTGAAGACGTACGACTACATCAACCATGTTGTTCTAACGCTTCCGCTTTCGGTCTACGAGGGTACGTGGAAAACACTCTCCCCTCTCATTGCTATGCATCACCATGATCTTGTGTGTGTGTAGGAATTTTTTTGAAATTACTATGTTCCCCAACAATATCAACTTACAATCAGCATAAACTGCAGGCTGCCGGAGCTAGCGAGCAGCTATGTCGATGACGTCACCAAGCTAGGGAACACCTCGGATGATAGTTTCACCGAGGGCGGCTCCAACCACAACGTCTCGGCCAAGTACTTCGACCCGGCCTAGACCAAGCGCCATCCTCAGGCGCTCAACATCCGGAGCTTCCCCGGCATAGGGAGGAGCTGCTACACGCTCCCATCCATCTTGTCAGGGTCCAAGTACTTGATCAGGGCCGTGTTCATGTACGGCAAATACGACGGGCTCAACACGATCCCAGTCTTTGACTTGTACCTCGGCATCATGTTCTGGGAGACGATGAACATCTCCATGGCTGAGTCGACCTATTTGTTAGAGGTCATTGCCGTCCTCCCTGATGATTCGGTGCAGGTTTGCCTGGTAGACATTGGCTTGGGGAAGTCATTCATCTCATGGCTCGAACTCAGGCCTCTCAAGGACACGCTCTATCCATAGGCCAACTCTACTCAGGCACTGGTCCTGTTCCACAGGGACATCTTTGGTAGTGCAATGACCGCTCCCATCAGGTGAGACAACACATTTTCTTTTTGATAAAGGATGTTTTTTGTTGACTCGTAATGTAGCATCGAGGAATACAATCATAGTGAGTACACCTGACCTTTGCATAGTTAGGATGCACACAACCAACACTAACACACATAAATGATTGCCACGTCTTGAGCTTGCGTTGGTTTTCCTTGAAGAGGAAAGGGTGATGCAGCAATAGTACCATAAGTATTTCCCATAGTTTTTGAGAACCAAGTTATCAATCCAGTAGGAGGCTCCTCAAAAGTCCCATGCACCTACACAAACAAACAAAGAACTCACAACCAACGCAATAAAGGGGTTGTTAATCCCTTCACGGCCACTTGCGAAAGTGAGATCTGATAGAGATAGTATGATAAGATAAATATATTTTTGGTATTTTATAATATAGATTGGAAAAGTAAAGATGAAAATAAAAGTAGATTGAAAGCTTATATGATAAAAGATAGACCCGGGGGCCATAGGTTTCACTAGTGGCTTCTCTCAAGATAGCATAAGTATTACGGTGGGTGAACAAATTACTGTCGAGCAATTGATAGAAAAGCGAATAATTATGAGATTATCTAGGCATGATCATGTATATAGGCATCACATCCGTGACAAGTAGACCGACTCCTGCCTGCATCTACTACTATTACTCCACACATCGACCGCTATCCAGCATGAATCTAGAGCATTAAGTTCATAAGAACAGAGTAACACATAAGAAAGATGACATGATGTAGAGGGATAAACTCATGAAATATGATATAAACCCCATCTTTTTATCCTCGATGGCAACAATATAATACGTGCTTTGCAACCCTTATTGTCACTGGGTAAGGACACTGCAAGATTGAACCCAAAGCTAAGAACTTCTCCCATTGCAAGAAAGATCAATCTAGTAGGCCAAACCAAGCTGATAATTCAAAGAGACTTGCAAAGATAACTCAATCATACATAAAAGAATTCATAGGAGATTCAAATATTTCTCATAGATAAACTTGATCATAAACCCACAATTCATCGGATCTCGACAAACACACCGCAAAAAGAGTTACATCGAATAGATCTCCACAAGAGAGGGGGAGAACATGGTATTGAGATCCAAAAAGATAGAAGAAGCCATCTAGCTAATAACTATGGACCCGAAGGTCTGTGGTAAACTACTCACAACTCATCGGAGGGGCTATGGTGTTGATGTAGAAGCCCTCCGTGGTCGATTCCCCCTCCGGTGGAGCGCCGACGAAGGCTCCAAGATGGGATCTCGCGGATACAGAAGGTTACAACGGTGGAAATTGTTCTTTGTTGGCTCCCTGGATGTTTTCGGGGTACGTGGGTATATATAGGAGGAAGAAGTAGGTCGGTGGCCGCCCGAGGGGCCCACGAGATAGGGGCGCCCTGTAGGGGTGGGCGCGCCCGCCACCCTCGTGGCCGCCTCGACTTCTTCTTGGCTTGCACTCCAAGTCCCCTGGAGCACGTTCGTTCCAAAAATCATGCTCCCGAAGGTTTCATTCCGTTTGGACTCCGTTTGATATTCCTTTTCTTCGAAATACTGAAATAGGCAAAAAAACAGCAATACGGGCTGGGCCTCCGGTTAGTAGGTTAGTCCCAAAAATGATATAAATGTGTAAAATAAAGCCCATAAACATCCAAAAGGGGTAATATAATAGCATGGAACAATAAAAAATTATAGATACGTTGGAGACGTATCAAGCATCCCCAAGCTTAATTCCTGCTCCTCCTCGAGTAGGTAAATGATAAAAACAGAATTTTTGATGTGGAATGCTACCTAGCATATTTCTCAATGTAATTTTCTTTATTGTGGCATGAATGTTCAGATCCAAATGATTGAAAATAAAAGTTCATATTGACATAATAAATAGTAATACTTCAAGCATACTAATAAAAGCAATCATGTCTTCTCAAAATAACATGGCTAAAGAAAGTTCATCCCTACAAAATCATATAGTTAGGCTATGCTTCATTTTCGTCACACAAAAATGTTCCCAAATTCTACACCCCCAATGACAAGCCAAGCAATTGTTTCGTACTTAAATAATCTCAAACTTTTTCAACTTTCACGCAATACGTGAGCGTGAGCCATGGATATAGCACTATGGGTTGAATAGAATATGATGATGGGGATTGTGTGGAGAAGACCAAAAAAAGGAGAAAGTCTCACATTGACGAGGATAATCAACGGGCTATGGAGATGCCCATCAATTGGTGTCAATATGAGGAGTAGGGATTGCCATGCAACGGATGCACTAGAGCTATAAATGAATGAAAGCTCAACAAAAGAAAACTAGTGGGTGTGCATCGAACTTGATTGCTCACGAAGACCTAGGACATTTGAGGAAGCCCATCGTAGGAATATACAAGCCAAGTTCTATAATAAAAAATTCCCACTAGTATATGAAAGTGACAACATATGAGATACTTTGAAGCACAATATATGAGACTCGCTATATGAAAGGCATGGTGCTACTTTGAAGCACAAGTGGAGATAATAACATTGCCCCCTTTTTTCTTTTTTCTTTTCTTTTTTTCTTTTCCCTTTTTTTGATTTGGCCTTTTTTTGGCCTTTCTTTTTTTTTCTTTTTTCTTTTTTTTCTTTTTGGGGACAATGCTCTAATAATGATGATCATCACACTTTTATTGATTTACAACACATGAATTACAACTCGAAACTAGAACAAGATATGACTCTATATGAATGCCTCCGGCGGTGTACCGGGATGGTGCAATGAATCAAGAGTGACATGTATGAACAAATTATGCATGGTGGCTTAGCCACAAATATGATGTCAACTACATGATCATGCAATGGCAATATGACAAAAGTAATGCGTGTCATGATGATAAACAGAACCGTGGAAAGTTGCATGGCAATATATCTCGGAATGGCTATGGAAATGCCATAATAGGTAGGTATGGTGGCTGTTTTGAGGAAGATATAAGGAGGTTTTTGTGTGATAGAGCATATCATATCACGGGGTTTGGATGCACCGGCGAAATTTGCACCAACTCTCAAGGTGAGAAAGGGCAATGCACGGTACCGAAGAGGCTAGCAATGATGGAAAGGTAAAAGTGCGTATAATCCATGGACTCAACATTAGTCAAAATAACTCCTATACTTATTGCAAAAATTTAGAAGTCATCAAAAACCAAGCACTACGCGCATGCTCCTAGAGGGATAGATTGATAGGAAAAGACCATCGCTCGTCCCCGACCGCCACTCATAAGGATGCACAATCCAGGGACACTTCATGTTTCAAATTTGTTACACAACTTTAACCATACGTGCATGCTACGAGGCTTGCTAACTTCAACACAAGCATTCTTTAAATTCATAATCACCCAACTAGCATGACTTTAATATCACTACCTCCATATCTCAAAACAATTATAAAGTATCAAATTGATCATAGCATCCAATTCACTTCCTATGATAGTTTTTATTATACCCAACTTGGATGCCTACCATTCTAGGACCAATTTTATAACCATAGAAAATACCATGCTGTTCTAAGAGACTCTCAAAATAATATAAGTGAATCATGAGAGACTAGCAATTTCTACAAAATTAAGCCACCGCCGTGCTCTAAAAGATATAAGTGAAGCACTAGAGCAAAAACTATCTAGCTCAAAAGATATAAGTGAAGCACATAGAGTATTCTAATAAATTTCAATGGAGTGGGCTTCTCCCCAAAGGTGTGTACAGCAAGGATGATTGTGGAAAACTAAAAATCAAATAATGATATCATACACGGCTCCAAGCAAAACACATATCATGTGGCGAATAAAAATATATCTGCAAGTAAAGTTACCAATGAACGAAGACGAAAGAGGGGATGCCTTCCCAGGGCATCCCCAAGCTTAGGCTTTTGGCTACTCTTGAATATATTGGGGTGCCATGGGCATCCCCAAGCTTAGGATTTTTCCACTCCTTATTCCATAATCCATCAAATCTTTACCCAAAACTTGAACACTTCACAACACAAAACTTAACAGGAAATCTCATAAGCTCCGTTAGTGAAAGAAAACAAAACCACCACATAAGGTACTGTAATGAACTCATTATTTATTTATATTGGTGTTAAACCTAATGTATTTCAAGTTCTCTATGGTTCATACCACTTAATACTAGCCATAGATGCTTCAAAATAAGCAAACAACACACGAAAAATAGAATCTGTCAAAAACAGAACAGTCTGTAGCAATCTGTAAGTAACGCAAACTACTGGAACTCTAAAACTCCTACCAAAATAGGAAGTCCTGGACAATTTGTCTATTGATCTATAGCAAAAATAATCAATGCAAAAGAACGTTTCTGTGATTTAACAAAACTAATTTCGTGCATGCAAAGTTTCTGTTTTTCAGCAAAATCAAAGAAACTATCACCATAGGTTATCCTATAGGTTTTACTTGGCACAAACACTAATTAAAACATAAAAACACATATAAATAGAAGGTAGATGCAAAATTTATTACTAAATAGAAACAAAAACAAAAAACACAAATAAAATTGGGTTGCCTCCCAACTAGCGCCATCGTTTAACGCCCCTAGCTAGGCATAAAAGCGAGGATAGATCTAAGTAGTGCCATTGAGAATAATGAGCCATAATATTATCAATAAGTTTTGTAGCATCTCCTAAAGTGATTTCCATAAACGTGCCTCTCGCGGCCGAATCTAAAAGATTTCTAGAAGCAAAGTTCAAACTGGCATAAAATTTTTGTATGATCATCCATAAATTCAAACCATAATTAGGGCAATTGCAGATCATCAATTTCATTCTTTCCCAAGATTGGGCAACATGCTCATGATCAAGTTGTTTAAAATTCATAATATCATTTCTAAGAGTGATAATCTTAGCGGGAGGAAAATATTTAGAGATAAAAGCATCTTTGCACTTGTTCCAAGAATCAATACTATTCTTAGGCAAAGACGAAAACCAAACTTTAGCATGATCTCTAAGTGAAAACGGAAATAACTTCAATTTAACAATATCATTATCTGTATCTTTCTTCTTTTGCATATCACACAAATCAACAAAGTTGTTTAGATGGGTAGCGGCATCTTCACTAGGAAGGCCGGCGAATTGATCTTTCATAACAAGATTCAGCAAAGCAGTATTGATTTCACAAGACTCAACATCATTAATAGGAGCAATAAAAGTACTAAGGAAATCATTATTATTGGAATTGGAGAAATCACACAATTTGGTATTATCTTGCGCCATGGCAACAAGTAATCCAACACACAAGCAAATAGAAAAAGGCAAGCAAAAAAGAGAGGAGCAGATTGAGAAAGAGGGGGCGAATAAAATGACAAGGGTGAAGTGGGGGAGAGGAAAACGAGAGGCAAATGGCAAATAATGTAAATGCGAGGGAGACGAGTTTGTGATGGGTACTTGGTATGTCTTGACTTGAGCGAAGACCTCCCTGACAACGACGCCAGAAATCCTTCTTGCTACGTCTTGAGCTTGCGTTGGTTTTCCTTGAAGAGGAAATGATGATGCAGCAATAGTAGCGTAAGTATTTCCCTCAGTTTTTGAGAACCAAGGTATCAATCCAGTAGGAGGCTCCTCAAAAGTCCCACACACCTACACAAACAAACAAAGAACTCGCAACCAACAGAATAAAGGGGTTGTCAATCCCTTCACGGCCACTTGCGAAAGTGAGATCTGATAGAGATAGTATGATAAGATAAATATATTTTTGGTATTTTATAATATAGATTGGAAAAGTAAAGATGCAAATAAAAGTAGATTTAAAGCTTATATGATAAAAGATAGACCCGGGGGCCATAGGTTTTACTAGTGGCTTCTCTCTAGATAGCATAAGTATTATGGTGGGTGAACAAATTACTGTCGAGCAATTGATAGAAAAGCGAATAATTATGAGATTATCTAGGCATGATCATGTATATAGGCATCACGTCCGTGACAAGTAGACCGACTCCTGCCTGCATCTACTACTATTACTCCACACATCGACCGCTATCCAGCATGCATCTAGAGTATTAAGTTCATAAGAACAGAGTAACACATTAAGAAAGATGACATGATGTAGAGGGATAAACTCATGCAATATGATATAAACCCCATCTTTTTATCCTCGATGGCAACAATACAATACGTGCCTTGCAACCCTTATTGTCACTAGGTAAGGACACTGCAAGATTGAACCCAAAGCTAAGCACTTCTCCCATTGCAAGAAAGATCAATATAGTAGGCCAAACCAAATTGATAATTCGAAGAGACTTGCAAAGATAAGTCAATCATACATAAAAGAATCTAGAGGAGATTCAAATATTTCTCATAGATAAACTTGATCATAAACCCACAATTCATCAGATCTCGACAAACACACCGCAAAAAGAGTTACATCGAATAGATCTCCACAAGAGAGGGGGAGAACATGGTATTGAGATCCAAAAAGAGAGAAGAAGCCATCTAGCTAATAACTATGGACCCGAAGGTCTGTGGTAAAGTACTCACAACTCATCGGAGGGGCTATGGTGTTGATGTAGAAGCCCTCCGTGGTCGATTCCCCCTCCGGCGGAGCGCCGACGAAGGCTCCAAGATGGGATCTCATGGATACAGAAGGCTATGGCGGTGGAAATTGTTTTTTGTTGGCTCCCTGGATGTTGTCGGGGTACGTGGGTATATATAGGAGGAAGAAGTAGGTCGGTGGCCGCCCGAGGGGCCCACGAGATAGGGGGCGCGCCCTGTAGGGGTGGGCGCGCCCTCCACCCTCGTGGCCGCCTCAGCTGCTTCTTGGCTTGCACTCCAAGTCCTCTGGATCACATTCGTTCCAAAAATCACGCTCCCGAAGGTTTCATTCCGTTTGGACTCCGTTTGATATTCCTTTTCTTCGAAATACTGAAATAGGCAAAAAACAGCAATACGGGCTGGGCCTCCGGTTAGTAGGTTAGTCCCAAAAATGATATAAATGTGTAAAATAAAGCCCATAAACATCCAAAAGGGGTAATATAATGGCATGGAACAATCAAAAATTATAGATATGTTGGAGACGTATTAATGATCACGCCGATAAGGAGCAAAGTCATACAAGACCGAAGCTAGGGCCAGACGGGGTGATAAAAAGAAAAATTCCCGAAGCGAATTGACGATATATAATGGTGACCATGGCACTAACCATCTCTTGACAACACAAGGAATACCAAAATGGTTCTTCAAAAGTCGGAAAGGGAACAATGCACAAGCGCCGTCGTTGCTGGATCCAACCACCGAAGATCAGACCATGGGTTTCACCCTGAAGATCGAGTCCGAGCAAACTCCAAACAATGCCTTCATTAGGGTAATGATGCAAGAATGCCGCCATTATCAGGTATAACCAACTAGGGTCAAACACAGGGTTTTCACCCCGGAACTCGAGACCGGGTACTCAAGAAGTACCACCCAATCAACGTCAATCTTTGTTGTCTCCTCCACTTTTCGTGATCCCTACAACAACACACGCGCAAGAGCTACTCGCCACAACACGAGGAAGTCTTTAACAGGGAAAGGACATCAGCACCATCAAAATCCTGAGTATTCTCTGACGGCGCTGCACCATCCTCACAAGTGGTAGCTGATGGTTGATCTGCATCAGACAACACCACCATGTGATGCCACTAACTCCACCATCCTCACATGTGGCAGTAGGACATACCAAGGGGAAGCACAGTGCCATCATGCATCAAGTGTGGTGAAATAGACCGCGAATGATCCAACGCCAAAATGACATGACGTCAACCCACAATAGAACCATGACAGCTTCATACCGCCGGTTATAGATCTGACTGATTTCGATGAACACTGTCTTTGCTGGATCGTTGGTCAAAAACCCCTCCGGCCACCATCCTCTGCTAGATGCTAGAATCAGGGGCCACTTTGCCTTGCTCCCGAGCCCGAGCGAACACCATCAAGACCGCCGCCTTCCCACCGGCGGCGCGGATGACGGCCCATGTCTGTTGTAGGTTGACTTGGTTGCTTGGTGCACCAACATCGCGCCGAAGTCGCCATCAGGGAAATCCGAGGCAGCCGCCCAAGCACGAATCGGTGTTGCCGCTGCCATGTTTGCCTTCAGAGCATCTGGCCGCATCCCACACATCATCAAATGCCAAGGGAACGGAGCGCCGCCGCCGCTGTCGGCCACCCAGGCAAGCCGGACAGTGGCGAAGGCAGGGCGCACGCAAAGGCCTGCCTTGGAAAAGTGGATCAGGGTGTCCGCTCATGTTGCGCTGGTTGCATGACGCAGGGGCTGTTGCCGTTCTGTTCATCGGTGAGAGAACAGGTATCATCCACCACTTTTTCTTTTGAACCGTACTTTTTTTTCTTACAACATTTGCAATGCGCGAACATAATTGTGCACCTCTTGCATGCGAAGCTCGGCACGTCCAATGTTTATGCAGTGATGTGTATCTTTTTTCGATACACTGACTCATCAATTCGCATCAAATGGATACTAGCAAAACAAGTCCACACTATTTTAAAAAGAATGAGAGCAACCTCTTTGATTTCCACTAAAAGAAATCACATTGTCTGATTACAAAGGAACGTTATGAAGCAACAAAAGCAAGTAAGAAGAAATGCCATGGGGAGAGGTGATAGAGGCAAAGGTGTCCCGATGTTTCGATGAGAAGGTGGCTATCGTTTTCTGTGGGAGTCGACCTTGATGATCCGACTACGAACGTGCGAGATGTCGCGCCTTAGCAATCGCTAAACCAACTTCTGAGGGGTTATTGACCACGTCGGAGCACGATCAACCTGACCACGAGGGTCTGTTTTCCTGCAAGCAAACGAAGAACATGCAAGAAACTGAGATTGCAATCTGGATATTGCGAATATAAGAGGAAATCATTATTAATGAAGGTGGGGTTCTGTGACGCCTTTGTCTGGTTGTTGAACACAAACGAAGTACGCGAAGTTGTTGGGGAACGTTGCAGAAAATAAAAATTTTCCTACGGTTTCACCAAGATCCATCTATGAGTTCATCTAAGCAACGAGTGAAAGGAGAGATGCATCTACATACCACTTTGTAGATCGCGAGCGGAAGCGTTCAAAAGAATGGGGTTGAAGTAGTCGTTCTCGTCGTGATCCTATCACCGGAGATCCTAGCGCCGAACGGACGACACCTCCACGTTCAACACACATACGGTCAGCATGACGTCTCCTCCGTCTTGATCCAGCAAGGGGGAAGGAGAGGTTGATGAAGATCCAGCAGCACGACGGCGTGGTGGTGGATGCAACAGAACTCCGGCAGGGCTTCGCCAAGCTGCTGCGGGAGGAGGACGAGGTGTAGTAGGGGGAGGGAGGCGCCAAGACATAGGGTGCGGCTGCCCTCCCCCCTGCCCTCCTTTATAAAGGCCCCCAGGGGGGGCGCCGGCCCTGGAAGATGCAATCTCCCAAGGGGGGTGGCGGCCAGGGGGGTTGGAGTACCCCCCAAGGCAAGTGGTGCGCCTCCCCCCTAGGGTTTTCAACCCTAGGCACAGGGGAGGCCCAAGGGGGGGGGGTGCACCAGCCCACTAGGGGATGGTTCCCCTCCCACTTCAGCCCACGGGGCCCTCCGGGATAGGTGGCCCCACCCGGTGGACCCCCGGGACCCTTCCGGTGGTCCCGGTACAATACCAGGTGACCCCGAAACTTTCCCGATAGCCGAAACAGCACTTCCTATATATAATTCTTTACCTCCGGACCATTCCGAAACTCCTCGTGATGTCCGAGATCTCATCCGGGACTCCGAACAACATTCGGTTTGCTGCATACTCATATTCATAAAACCCTAGCGTCACCGAACCTTAAGTGTGTAGACCCTACGGGTTCGGTAGACATGCAGACATGACCGAGATGGCTCTCCGGTCAATAACCAACAGCGGGATCTGGATACCCATGTTGGCTCCCACATACTCCTTGATTATCTCATCAGATGAACCACGATGTCGAGGATTCAAGCAACCCCGTATACTATTCCCTTTGTCAGACGGTACGTTACTTGCCCGAGACTCGATCGTCGGTATCCCAATACCTCGTTCAGTCTCGTTACCGGCAAGTCACTTTACTCGTACCGTAATGCATGATCCCGTGACCAGACACTTGTTCACTTTGAGCTCATTATGATGATGCACTACCGAGTGGGCCCAGTGATACCTCTCCGTAATACGGAGTGACAAATCCCAGTCTCGATCCGTGTCAACCCAACAGACACTTTCGGAGATACCTGTAGTGCACCTTTATAGTCACCCAGTTACGTTGTGACGTTTGATACACCCAAAGCACTCCTACGGTATCCGGGAGTTACACGATCTCATGGTCTAAGGAAAAGATACTTGACATTGGAAAAGCTCTAGCAAAACGAATTACACGATCTTGTGCTATGCTTAGGATTGGGTCTTTTCCATCACATCATTCTCCTAATGATGTGACCCCGTTATCAATGACATCTAATGTCCATAGTCAGGAAACCATGACTATCTGTTGATCAACGAGCTAGTCAACTAGAGGCTTACTAGGGACATATTACGGTCTATGTATTCACACGTGTATTACGATTTCCGGATAATACAATTATAGCATGAATAAAGACAATTATCATGAACAAGGAAATATAATAATAATCCTTTTATTATTGCCTCTAGGGCATATTTCCAACAGTCTCCCACTTGCACTAGAGTCAATAATCTAGTTACATTGTGATGAATCGAACACCCATAGAGTTCTGGTGTTGATCATGTTTTGCTCGCGAGAGAGGTTTAGTCAACGAATCTGCGACATTCATATCCGTATGTACTTTGCAAATATCTATGTCTCCATCTTGAACATTTTCACGGATGGAGTTGAAGCGACTCTTGATGTGCCTGGTCTTCTTGTGAAACCTGAGCTCCTTGGCAAGGGCAATAGCTCCAGTGTTGTCATAGAAGAGTTTGATCGGCCCCGGCGCATTGGGTATGACTCCTAGGTCGGTGATGAACTCCTTCACCCAAATTGCTTCATGCGTTGCCTCCGAGGCTGCCATGTACTCCGCTTCACATGTAGATCCTGCCACGACGCTCTGCTTGCAGCTGCACCAGCTTACTGCTCCACCATTCAACATATACACGTATCCGGTTTGTGACTTAGAGTCATCCAGATTTGTGTCGAAGCTAGCGTCGACGTAACCCTTTACGGCGAGCTCTTCGTCACCTCCATAAACGAGAAACATGTCCTTTGTCCTTTTCAGGTACTTTAGGATATTCTTGACTGCTGTCCAGTGTTCCTTGCCGGGATTACTTTGGTACCTTCCTACCAAACTTACGGCAAGGTTTACATCAGGTCTGGTACACAGCATGGCATACATAATAGATCCTATGGCTGAAGCATAGGGGATGACACTCATCTCTTCTTTATCTTTTGCCGTGGTCGGGCATTGAGCCGAGCTCAATCTCACACCTTGCAGTACAGGCAAGAACCCTTTCTTGGAATGATCCATTTTGAACTTCTTCAAAATCTTATCAAGGTATGTGCTTTGTGAAAGACCTATGAGGCGTCTCGATCTATCCCTATAGATCTTGATGCCTAATATGTAAGAAGCTTCTCCAAGGTCCTTCATTGAAAAACACTTATTCAAGTAGGCCTTAATGCTGTCCAAAAGTTCTATATCATTTCCCATCAAAAGTATGTCATCTACATATAATATGAGAAATGCTACAGAGCTCCCACTCACTTTCTTGTAAACGCAGGCTTCTCCATAAGTCTGCATAAACCCAAACGCTTTGATCATCTCATCAAAGCGAATGTTCCAACTCCGAGATGCTTGCACCAACCCATAAATGGATCGCTGGAGCTTGCATACTTTGTTAGCATTCTTAGGATCGACAAAACCCTCCGGCTGCATCATATACTGTTCTTCCTTAGGATGCCCGTTAAGGAATGCCGTTTTGACGTCCATCTGCCATATCTCATAATCATAGTATGCGGCAATTGCTAACATGATTCGGACGGACTTTAGCTTCGCTACGGGAGAGAATGTCTCATCGTAGTCAACCCCTTGAGCTTGCCGATAACCCTTAGCGACAAGTCGAGCTTTATAAACGGTAATGTTACCATCCGCGTCCGTCTTCTTCTTAAAGATCCATTTGTTTTCTATCGCTCGCCGATCATCGCGCAAGTCTGTCAAAGTCCATACTTTGTTTTCATACATGGATTCTATCTCGGATTGCATGGCTTCAAGCCATTTGTTGGAATCTGGGCCCGCCATCGCTTCTTCATAGTTCGAAGGTTCAGCGTTGTCTAACAACATGATTTCCAGGACAGGGTTGCCATACCACTCTGGTGTGGAACGTGTCCTTGTGGACCTACGAGGTTCAGTAGAAACTTGATCCGAAGTACCTTGATCATCATTAATTTCCTCTCCAGTTGGTGTAGGCACCACAGGAACATTTTCCTGAGCTGCACTACTTTCCGGTTCAAGAGGTAGTACTTCATCGAGTTCTACTTTCCTCCCACTTACTTTTTTCGAGAGAAACTCTTTTTCCAGAAAGGATCCGTTCTTGGCAACAAAGGTCTTGCCCTCGGATCTTAAGTAGAAGGTATACCCAATGGTTTCCTTAGGGTATCCTATGAAGACGCATTTTTCCGACTTGGGTTCGAGCTTTTTAGGTTGTAGTTTCTTGACATAAGCATCGCATCCCCAAACTTTTAGAATCGACAGCTTAGGTTTCTTCGCAAACCATAATTCATACGGTGTCGTCTCAACGGATTTAGACGGTGCCCTATTTAAAGTGAATGTAGCTGTCTCTAGAGCGTATCCCCAAAATGATAGCGGTAAATTGGTAAGAGACATCATAGATCGCACCATATCCAATAGAGTGCGATTACGACGTTCGGACACACCGTTACGCTGAGGTGTTCCAGGCGGCGTGAGTTGTGAAACGATTCCACATTTCCTTAAGTGTGTACCAAATTCGTGACTTAAGTATTCTCCTCCACGATCTGATCGTAGGAACTTTATCTTTCGGTCACGTTGATTCTCTACCTCATTCTGAAATTCCTTGAACTTGTCAAAGGTCTCAGACTTGTGTTTCATCAAGTAGACATACCCATATCTACTCAAGTCATCAGTAAGAGTGAGAACATAACGATATCCTCCGTGAGCCTCAACGCTCATTGGACCGCACACATTGGTATGTATGATTTCCAACAAGTTGGTTGCTCGCTCCATTGTTCCGGAGAACGGAGTCTTGGTCATTTTGCCCATGAGGCATGGTTCGCACATGTCAAATGATTCGTAATCGAGAGACTCTAAAAGTCCATCAGCATGGAGCTTCTTTATGCGCTTGACACCAATGTGACCAAGGCGGCAGTGCCACAAGTATGTGGGACTATCGTTATCAACTTTACATCTTTTGGTATTCACGCTATGAATGTGTGTAACATTACGTTCGAGATTCATTAAGAATAAACCATTGACCATCGGGGCATGACCATAAAACATATCTCTCATATAAATAGAACAACCATTATTCTCATATTTAAATGAGTAGCCATCTCGTATTAAACGAGATCCAGATACAATGTTCATGCTCAAACTTGGCACTAAATAACAATTATTAAGGTTCATAACTAATCCCGTGGGTAAATGTAGAGGTAGCGTGTCGACGGCGATCACATCGACCTTGGAACCATTCCCGATGCGCATCGTCACCTCGTCCTTCGCCAGTCTCCGCTTATTCCGCAGCTCCTGCTGTGAGTTACAAATATGAGCAACGACACCGGTATCAAATAACCAGGAGCTACTACGAGGACTGGTAAGGTACTCATCAATTACATGTATATCAAATATACCTTTAGTGTTGCCGGCCTTCTTGTCCGCTAAGTATTTGGGGCAGTTCCGCTTCCAGTGACCCTTCCCCTTGCAATAAAAGCACTCAGTCTCAGGCTTGGGTCCATTCTTTGACTTCTTCCCGGCAACTGGCTTACCGGGCGCGGCAACATCTTTGCTGTCCTTCTTGAAGTTCTTCTTACCCTTGCCCTTCTTGAACTTAGTGGTCTTATTGACCATCAACACTTGATGTTCTTTCTTGATTTCAACCTCTGTTGACTTCAGCATTGAAAATACTTCAGGAATGGTCTTCACCATCCCCTGCATATTGTAGTTCAACACAAAGCTCTTGTAGCTCGGTGGGAGTGACTGAAGGATTCTGTCAATGACCACTTCGTCCGGGAGGTTGATCTCCAACTGGGACAGGCGGTTGTGCAACCCAGACATTTTGAGTATGTGCTCACTGACAGAACTGTTTTCCTCCATCTTACAACTATAGAACTTGTCGGAGACTTCATATCTCTCGACCCGGGCATGAGCTTGGAAAACCATTTTCAGCTCCTCGAACATCTCATATGCTCCGTGTTTCTCAAAACGCTTTTGGAGCCCCGGTTCTAAGCTGTAAAGCATGCCGCACTGAACGAGGGAGTAATCATCAGCACGTGAATGCCAAGCGTTCATAACGTCTTGGTTCTCTAGGATGGGTGCTTCACCTAGCGGTTCATCTAGGACATATGCTTTCTTGGCTGCTCTGAGGATGATCCTCAGGTTCCGGACCCAGTCCGAATAGTTGCTGCCATCATCTTTTAGCTTGGTTTTCTCTAGGAACGCGTTGAAGTTCATGTTGACATGAGCGTTGGCCATTTGATCTACAAGACATATTTGCAAAGGTTTTAGACTAAGTTCATGATAATTAAGTTCATCTAATCAAATTATTTAATGAACTCCCACTCAGATTGACATCCCTCTAGTCATCTAAGTGTTACACGATCCGAGTCGACTAGGACATGTCCGATCATCACGTGAGACGGACTAGTCATCATCGGTGAACATCCCCATGTTGATCGTATCTTCCATACGACTCATGTTCGACCTTTCGGTCTCTTGTGTTCCGAGGCCATGTCTGTACATGCTAGGCTCGTCAAGTTAACCCTAAGTGTTTTGCATGTGTAAATGTGTCTTACACCCGTTGTATGTGAACGTAAGGATCTATCACACCCGATCATCACGTGGTGCTTCGAAACGACGAACTTTAGCAACGGTGCACAGTTAGGGGGAACACATTCTTGAAATTATTATAAGGGATCATCTTATTTACTACCGCTGTTCTAAGTAAACAGGATGCATAAAACATAATAAACATCACATGCAATTATATAGTAGTGACATGATATGGCCAATATCATATAGCTCCTTCGATCTCCATCTTCGGGGCTCCATGATCATCTTCGTCATCGGCATGACACCATGATCTCCATCATCATGATCTCCATCATTGTGTCTTCATGAAGTTGTCACGCCAACGACTACTTCTACTTCTATGGCTAACGCGTTTAGCAATAAAGTAAAGTAATTTACATGGCGTTCTTCAATGACACGCAGGTCATACAATAAATAAAGACAACTCCTATGGCTCCTTCCGGTTGTCATACTCATCGACATGCAAGTCGTGATTCCTATTACAAGAACATGATCTCATACATCACAATATATCATTCATCATTCATCACAACTTCTAGCCATATCACATCACATGACAATTGCTGCAAAAACAAGTTAGACGTCCTCTAATTGTTGTTGCATCTTTTACGTGGCTGCAATTGGGTTCTAGCAAGAACATTTTCTTACCTACGAATAACCACAACGTGATTTTGTCAACTTCTATTTACCCTTCATAAGGACCCTTTTCATCGAATCCGCTCCAACTAAAGTAGGAGAGACAGACACCCGCTAGCCACCTTATGCAACTAGTGCATGTCAGTCGGTGGAACCTGCCCCACGTAAGCGTATGTGTAAGGTCGGTCCGGGCCGCTTCATCCCACAATACTGCTGAAGCAAGAAAAGAATAGTAGTGGCAAGCAAGTTGACAAGATCCACGCCCATAACAGATTTGTGTTCTACTCGTGCAATAGAGAACTACGCATAGACCTAGCTCTGATACCACTGTTGGGGAACGTTGCAGAAAATAAGAATTTTCTTACGGTTTCACCAAGATCCATCTATGAGTTCATCTAAGAAATGAGTGAAAGGAGAGATGCATCTACATACCACTTTGTAGATCGCGACCGAAAGCGTTCAAAAGAATGGGGTTGAAGTAGTCGTTCTCGTCGTGATCCTATCACCGGAGATCCTAGCGCCGAACGGACGACACCTCCGTGTTCAACACACGTACGGTCAGCATGACGTCTCCTCCGTCTTGATCCAGCAAGGGGGAAGGAGAGGTTGATGAAGATCCAGCAGCACGATGGCGTGATGGTGGATGCAGCAGAACTCCGGCAGGGCTTCGCCAAGCTACTGCGGGAGGAGGACGAGGTGTAGCAGGGGGAGGGAGGCACCAAGACACAGGGTGCGGCTTCCCTCCCCCCTTCCCTCCTTTATATAGGCCCCCAGGGGGGTGCTGGCCCTGGGAGATGCAATCTCCCAAGGGGGGCGGCGGCTAGGGGGGTTGGAGTACCCCCCAAGGCAAGTGGTGCGCCTCCCCCCTAGGGTTTTCAACCCTAGGCGCAGGGGAGGCCCAAGGGGAGGGGGGCGCACCAGCCCACTAGGGGCTGGTTCCCCTCCCACTTCAGCCCACGGGGCCCTCGGGGATAGGTGGCCCCACCCGGTGGACCCCCGGGACCCTTCCGGTGGTCCCGGTACAATACCGGGTGACCACGAAACTTTCCCGATGGCCGAAACAACACTTCCTATATATAATTCTTTACCTCCGGACCATTCCGAAACTCCTCGTGACGTCCGGGATCTCATCCGGGACTCCGAACAACATTCAGTTTGCTGCATACTCATATTCATACAACCCTAGCGTCACCGAACCTTAAATGTGTAGACCCTACAGGTTCGGGAGACATGCAGACATGACCGAGACGGCTCTCCGGTCAATAACCAATAGCGGGATCTGGATACCCATGTTGGCTCCCACATACTCCTCGATGATCTCATTGGATGAACCACGATGTCGAGGATTCAAGCAACCCCGTATACTATTATATTATTCCCTTTGTCATACGGTATGTTACTTGCCCGAGACTCGATCGTCGGTATCCCAATACCTCGGTCAGTCTCGTTATCGGCAAGTCACTTTACTCGTACCGTAATGCATGATCCCGTGACCATACACTTGGTCACTTTGAGCTCATTATGATGGTGCACTACCGAGTTGGCCCAGTGATACCTCTCCGTAATACGGAGTGACAAATCCCAGTCTCGATTCGTGTCAACCCAACAGACACTTTCGGAGATACCTATAGTGCACCTTTATAGTCACCCAGTTACGTTGTGACGTTTGATACACCCAAAGCACTCCTACGGTATCCGGGAGTTACACGATCTCATGGTCTAAGGAAAAGATACTTGACATTGGAAAAGCTCTAGCAAAACGAATTACACAATCTTGTGCTATGCTTAGGATTGGGTCTTGTCCATCACATCATTCTCCTAATGATGTGACCTCGTTATCAACGACATCTAATGTCCATAGTCAGGAAACCATGACTATCTGTTGATCAACGAGCTAGTCAACTAGAGGCTTACTAGGGACATATTACGGTCTATGTATTCACATGTGTATTACGATTTCCGGATAATACAATTATAGCATGAATAAAGACAATTATCATGAACAAGGAAATATAATAATAATCCTTTTATTATTGCCTCTAGGGCATATTTCCAACAAAAGTTGCAGCTATGGCAAACTTTTAATCTAAACAAAACCCAAAGTCTAAACGACGCCCTAAGGGCGTTATATATGGAGGAAGAGGGGAAAATTCCGTGGCCCTTGGGAAGGGGTCCGAAACCAACCCTATGTCTTGTTTCCCCACACATACGGACTCTAAAAATAGCCTATACTCAAGTATTTCAAAATTACATGGGCCTGGCCCAATAATAAGGTGACGCAGCACCTAGAATAGCCTCTAGACCGAAGTTATGAAGTAGCATCTTGTATATTTCGTCCAAGGCTTCATGCACTCATTATGGTGGCTTCAACATCCTAAAATCATCAGTTGTAATTCCGTTCTTATTCCCCTTGCACATGCCATCATCTCCATGCTTGTTCTTGCTCCAATGTTCATCCTTTTCCAAGCTAGGCCCTTCATTTGTAAGCAAAACAAATGTATCCAATTTAGGCAGCATCATATTCTCATGAACATTAGAATCATTACCAAGAAACGAAAGTACCTGGTAATTTAATTGGCATGCGCGAGCTCTAGTAATTGGTCCAGTATGTATAGCAGTAGGGGCTGTGGGTGTAACAATGGTATTGACGTCCTCATCATCCTCCCCTTCTTGAAATGAAGTCGTCATCGGCGGAAGCTCATCTTCCTCACCCAAATAAGGCTTCAAATCTGTAATGTTAAAAGTGGGACTAACCCCAAAATCTACAGGCATCTCAATTTTATATGCATTATCATTTATTTTCTCTAACACCTTAATAGGACCATCAACACGTGGCATTAGCTTTGATTTGTGCAAATCAGGAAATCTATCCTTACACAAATGTAACTGTTAGTGTCAAAACCGGCGGATCTCGGGTAGGGGTTCCCGAACTGTGCGTCTAGGCGGATGGTAACAGGAGACAAGGGACACGATGTTTTTACCCAGGTTCAGGCCCTCTCGATGGAGGTAAAACCCTACTCCTGCTTGATTAATATTGATGATATGGGTAGTACAAGAGTAGATCTACCACGAGATCGAAGAGGCTAAACCCTAGAAGCTAGCCTATGGTATGATTGTTGTTTGTCCTACGGACTAAAATCCTCTAGTTTATATAGACACCGGAGAGGGTTAGTGAGGGAGTCCTGGATTAGGGGGTGTCCGGATAGCCGAACTAAAACCGTTGTCCAGACTCCTAGACTATGAATATACAAGATTGAAGACTTCGTCCCGTGTCCAGATGGGACTTTCCTTGGTGTGGAAGGCAAGCTTGGCGATACGGATATGTAGATCTCCTACCATTGTAACCGACTCTGTGTAACCCTAACCCTCTCCGATGTCTATATAAGACGGAGGGTTTTAGTCCGTAGGACGAACAACAATTATACCATAGGCTAGCTTCTAGGGTTTAGCCTCTTTGATCTCATGGTAGATCTACTCTTGTACTACCCATATCATCAATATTAATCAAGCAGGAGTAGGGTTTTACCTCCACTGAGAGGGCCCGAACCTGGATAAAAACATCGTGTCCCTTGTCTCCTGTTACCATCCGCCTAGACGCACAGTTCGGGAACCCCTACCCGAGATCCACCGGTTTTGACACCGACATTGGTGCTTTCATTGAGAGTTCCTCTGTGTCGTCACCTTTAGGCCCGACGGATCCTTCGATCATCAACAACGACATGGTCCAGGGCGAGACTTTTCTCCCTGGACAGATCTTCGTATTTGGCGGCTTTGCACTGCGGGCCAATTCACTTGGCCATCTGGAGCAGATCGGAAGCTACGCCCCTGGCCATCAGGTAAGATTTGGGAGTTTAAACTACACGGCTGACATCCGCGGACACTTGATCTTCGACGGATTCGAGCCACAGCCAAGCGCGCCGCACTGTCTCGATGGGTACGATCTAGCTCTGCCACCGAATAGTGCCCTGGAGGCCGCACTAGCGTCCGCCCCGACCCTTAGCTCGGAGCCGACTTCGCTGATCGAGGACGAGTGGCTGGACACCGCCTCAGGGGCTACGATCTCTATGGCGATTGAGCCGAACACCATCCCTGTCCTCTGCAAAGCCCGTTTCTCCGAGGTGCCGGACTCCATTCAGGACTCCGAACCTCCCGCGCCTCTGCCAATCAAATCCGATTGGGCGCCGGTTATGGAGTTCACTGCCGCGGACATCTTTCAGCACTCGCCCTTTGGCGACATCCTAAATTTACTAAAGTCTCTCTCTTTATCAGGAGAGCCCTGGCCGGACTATGGTCCGGAAGGTTGGGATGCGGATGACGAAGAAATTCAACGCCCACCCACCACCCACTTTGTAGCCACTGTCGATGATTTAACCAACATGCTCGACTTCGACTCCGAAGACATCGACGGTCTGGACGATGATGCAGGAGACAACCAAGAACCAGCGCCTATAGGGCACTAGAAGGCCACCTCGTCATATGACATATACATGGTGGACACCCTAAAAGACGGGAATGGCAATGGAACAGTGGAGGATGACCCCTCCAAGAAACAGCCCAAGCGCCGGCGTCAGCGGCGCCACTCTAAATCCCGCCACAGCAAAAACGGTGATTCCGGCACGGGAGATAATAACACCCCAGACAGTGCCGAAGACAACCCCCTCCAGCAGGATTCAGCACAGGAGGAGGGAGAAGCCAGCCCTCATGATAGAGCGGCAGACAGAGAGGTAGAGGACGATAATTATATGCCTCCCTCCAAAGATGAAGCAAGCCTCGACGACGACGAATTTGTCGTACCCGAGGATCCCGTCGAACAAGAGTGTTTCAAACGCAGGCTTATGGCCATGGCAAGCAGCCTCAAGAAAAAGCAGCAACAGCTTAGAGCTGACCAAGACTTGCTAGCTGACAGATGGACCGAAGTCCTTACAACCGAAGAGTATAAACTCGATCGCCCCTCCAAGAGCTACCCAAAACGCAGGCTGCTACCCCAATTAGAGGAGGAAGCACCCAAATCTACATCACCAGCACATGACGCGGCCGACCGGCCACCTCGTGGCCGCGACAGAGAGGCCTCTAGGCCCTCCACTAAAGCCGCACCCCGGCGTCGCTCGAAAAGTACAAAGCCGCGGGGAAATGCGCCAGACTTGCGAGACATATTGGAGGACAAGGTAAGGCAAATGAGATCGATCTACGGATCGCGTGGGCGCTCCACGACACGTGATGAAAACCATCACGCCGGATACAGCAATTCCGGCCGGGCCGAACACAGTAGACATAGCTCATTTGAGCTGCGTTGTGATATAGCCCAATATAGAGGCGCCGCACACCCACTATGCTTCACAGACGAAGTAATGGATCATCAAATCCCCGAGGGTTTCAAACCTGTAAACATTGAATCATACGATGGCACAACAGATCCTGCGGTTTGGATCGAGGACTATCTCCTTCACATCCACATGGCCCGCGGTGATGATCTACACGCCATCAAATACCTCCCACTCAAGCTTAAAGGACCAGCTCGACATTGGCTCAACAACTTGCCAGCAGAGTCAATTGGTTGTTGGGATGACCTGGAAGCCGCATTCCTTGATAACTTCCAGGGCACATATGTGCGACCACCAGACGCTGATGACCTAAGCCACATAATTCAGCAGCCATATGAATCGGCCAGACAATTCTGGACACGGTTCTTAACCAAGAAAAATCAAATCGTTGAATGTCTGGATGCAGAGGCCCTTGCAGCCTTCAAACATAACATCCGCGACGAGTGGCTTGCCCGGCACCTAGGATAGGAAAAGCCGAAATCCATGGCAGCCCTCACATCACTCATGACCCGCTTCTGCACGAGAGAGGACAGCTGGCTAGCTTGTAGTAGCAACCTGACCAAAAACCTTGGTAGTTCAGATACCAAGGACAACAATGGCAGGTCGCATCGCAACAAGCACAAGCGCCACATTCACAGCGATAATACTGAAGATACGACAGTTAATGTCGGATTCAGAGGCTCTAAATCCGGTCAGCGGAAAAAGCCGTTCAAAAGAAATACTCAGGGCCCGTCCAATTTGGACCACATACTCGATCGCTTGTGCCAGATACATGGCACCCCCGAAAAACCAGCCAACCACACGTACAGGGATTGTTGGGTATTCAAGCAGGCAGGCAAGTTAAGTGTTGAACACAACGACAAGGGGCTGCATAGCGATGACGAGGAGGAGCCCCGGCCGCCGAACAATAGAGGACAGAAGGGATTTCCCCCACAAGTGCGGACAGTGAACATGATATACGCAACCCACATACCCAAAAGGGAGCGAAAGCGTGCACTAAGGGACGTATACGCGATGGAGCCAGTCGCCCCAAAGTTCAACCGTGGTATTCCCTATCACTTTTGATCGAAGGGACCACCACATTAGCATCCGCCATGGCGGATTCGCCGCATTAGTTCTTAACCCAATCATTGACGGATTTCACCTCACTAGAGTCCTCATGGACAGCGGCAGTAGCCTAAACCTGCTTTACCAGGATACAGTGCACAATATGGGCATAGACCCCTCAAGGATTAAACCCACAAAAACGACCTTTAAAGGCATCATACCAGGTGTAGAGGCCAACTATACAGGCTCAGTTACACTTGAAGTGGTCTTCGGGTCCCCGGATAACTTCCGAAGCGAGGAATTAATCTTCGACATAGTCCCGTTCTGCAGTGGCTATCATGCACTGCTCGCACGAACCGCATTCGCAAAGTTCAATGCGGTGCCGCACTACACATACCTCAAGCTCAAGATGCCAGGACCTCGAGGAGTAATCACGGTCAATGGAAACACCAAACGCTCTCTCCAAACGGAGGAGCATACGGCGGCCCTCTCAGCGGAAGTACAAAGCAGCTTCTTAAGGCAATTTTCGAGTCCGACTAACAAACGTCCAGACACCGTCAAGCTCGCCCGGAGTAACCTACAACAAGACCGCCTGGCACGTTCCGAGCATGCGTAGAAATGCGGCCCCAACCCCAGCCCTCGCGAAATCGCGAGACCAATGCCACGCGTACATAACTACGCTCTGGAGATACCATGGGCATAGGGGGAGGGGCACGACCACGGCATGCCCAGAGTGCGGCTCAACCGCACAAGGGGCTCCCAATTGTGTCATTCTTCTTTTTCTTATTCGCAGGACTCCGTTTTCCAGAAGCCCTGTCCGGCAGTAGAATCGCCGAACTCACGATGCAATAGCCAGGGAAGCAGAAAAGCTATGTCGAGTGTCCAGGTGGTCTCTATTACGAGCAGTATACCTGTTTTTCATACTATCCCGTAGCCTACCCCTGGAGGGGGACATGTTAAATAGTCCCATCCCTTGCTTATCGCACTATTTGTATCGTCCTGCTTTCATTGCAGTATCTTTTGAATAACCAATACATAGCTTCTGCTTATTATTGCATTTCCTTTTTCTTTATAAATGTTCGTCTATGACATGTTGCACCCGTACAATTTGGTACGGTCAAATACACCAGGGGCTTAAGTACCCCAAAACATGCTGTGATAAGTCCGAACACTTTCACAAGTGCGGCACCCCGAACTTATAGCATTATATGCATCGGCTCCCAATCATGTCTTGGGTCAATAGTTGGGTTTGCCCGGCTCCCATGTTTTGGTACCTTACGTTCCGTTATATCGGCTAAGGTAGCGCTGGGAGAACCACTGCGATTGTGCCCTGGTTGAGCTGGGTTGAGCACCTCAGTGGAGAAAGCTAAAACTGATCGTCATGATAGGGCGATAGCCGGTCGCTGTTCGAGAGGTTTTTCGGGTCCCTAAACACTCATGCCGCTTAGAGCGAGGAGTCGGCAGTGTCCGTCCAAGGCGTGGATAGCGCCCCGAATTCGGTCTTCCGAATACTAGGGGCTTCGCCAAAATTTAAAATATAGAATTCTATGGCTAAGTGAGAGTGTTCAAGCATTATAGTCCGGTTGCCTCGTTCGTTGTGTTGAACGCCTCCCTCGGAAGGACCCAAGAATGGGAACAAGAGCGCTCAAGTTTATCCCGAACACCCCAGCACTCGTGGCATGGGGGCTGAAGCCAACGACTCGCCATCTCTCAAATTTGATAAACGGCCGCACAGAAGGTAATATTTTAAATTAACAAGTGTTGCTTAGCGCATATGAACAAAGTTTTCAGCATATAGGATAACAAATGCGAGTCTACTAAAAAATTACATCTTTGGAGCATTCACCCGCTATAATGTGGGCACCCTTCAAGACACCCTTATAGTACATCTCGGGCTTGCGATACTCCTTGCCTGGCGGTGGCGCGTCCGTCACAAGCTTCTCGGCGTCCATCTTACCCCAATGCACTTTAGCACGGGCAAGGGCCCGACGGGCACCTTCAATGCAGACAGAGTGCTTGATGACTTCAAGCCATGGACAGGCGTCCACCAGCCGCCGCACCAGACCGAAGTAGCTCCCAGGCACGGCTTCTTTAGGCCACAGCCAAACTATTAGGCCCTTCATGGACTGTTCGGCCACCTTGTGGAGCTCGACCAACTGCTTCAGCTGGTCGCTCAGGGGCACCGGATGTCCGGCCTCAGCATACTGAGACCAGAACACCTTTTCCGTCGAGCTCCCCTCCTCGGCTCGGTAGAATGCGGCAACATCAGACACACTACGGGGCAGATCGGCGAACGCTCCTGGAGAGCTCCGGATTCGGGTAAGTAACAGATAATTCACTTTTACATGCTTGCTTTGCATAAAAAATGCCTTACCCGCCGCTATCTTCTTTATCGCCTCGATCTCCTGGAGGGCCTTCTGGGCTTCGGCCTTAGCGGCTTTGGCACTCTCAAGAGCCAAGGCGAGCTCGGACTCTCGAGTCTTCGAGTCACGCTCCAAACTCTCATGTTTTTCCACGAGAGCCTGGAGCTCTTGCCGCACCTCTGCCACCCGCGCCTCCTGCTTCTCTCGCTCGGTGCACTCCAAGACTGCACTGTTTTCGGCCTTGGACGCCGCTTCCTTAAGGGTCGCCACCTTGTTCATGGCCCCTGCAATACCCACGTTATTCCTGTCATTTTTTGCAACCAAATCCTTTCTATAAGGTACTACTTTAATAAGGTATTACTTACCTTCCTTGTCCTCGAGCTGCTTCTTGGCAAGGCCGAGCTCGTTCTCGGACCGCTCGAGGCTCTGCTTCAATGCATTGACCTCTGAAGTTAGTGCGGCAGAGGTCAGCAGCGCAACCTGCATTCCCATATTGACATATTTATGTTAGACTCCTGCGTATATCTTTTTGGATCCTCAGCTCGGCTTTTCTTTCCGAACACCGAACTAAGCATCAGGGGCTACTGTCTATGCGGTAATATTCTTACGTATCTTAAAAACTTACCTCAAAGCCTGTTAGAAGGCTGGTACAGGCTTCTATCAGCCCGCTCTTGGCGGACTGAACTTTCTGGATCACCACACTCATAACAGCGCGGTGCTCCTTGTTGATGGAGGAGCCTTTAAGCGCCTCCAGCAAATTATCTGGCGCCTCCGGTTGGACGGAGGTCACCAGTGTCGCAGTCTCGCCCTTCTTACGAAGGGATCACCCGTCGAACTCCGGAACCACTGAAGGTTCCGGTACGGAGTCCGGCATAGGGCCAGACTTAGAGCCCTCTGAGGTTTTGCCCCCTTTGCGCCCGGAGTCCGGGAGGTCGCCTTGCGGCGCCTCCAGGGTCACCTCCTCCTGATTGGGTCCCTTTTGGGACTCCACCACGGCGTCTTCTGCGTCGCGAGGGGAGGAGGCGGTCGGAAGTGAAGTGCTATTCACATCCGACGAACCCAGGGAGCCGCTCGACGAAGCGGGGAGATCGTCCTTGGGTGGGCTACATGGTTGTATTCGGCGTTAGAAGACACTATGCGACAAATGAAAAATCATGAGTTATTCTGGAATCCGGACACTTACGATCTCGCCAGGGGCTTGGCCCTCAAGGGCCACTCCTCTTCGCCGTCGTCGGCGTTGGTGGAATAGTCCGGAGGAAGGGTCCTTCCCTTCTTGGACCCTCCGGCCTCCACAGTTGGGGAGGCCTTCCTTTTCTTCTCTCCCCCCATTGGGAGAAACCTCTTTCTTCTCCTCCTCGTCTTCGCGGGAGGAGTCCGCCTCAGAATCATCGGATGATGAGTCCGATAACACCTGACGCCGAGAACTCTTTCGAGTTCCCGTGGCCTTCTTCTTGGCCTTCTTCTCCGGCACCACGTGAGGTGCCCGAACCAGCAACCCCGTTAAGCGGGCGTCCGCTGGGTCTTCTGGCAAAGGAGCCGGATAGTTAACCTGCTCGGACTTCTTCAGCCAGTCCTATCAAAGGTATGGGAGTTTAGATCCCACATAGAGTCAGACTATGAAAAACAAGAATCCCGTAAAGGGTAGAATAGCTTACCTCGCTGGCCTGACGCCGCGAGCTGAATCCGCGATCTTTGGTAGCGAATGCAGGGGCTCGGCGCCCTTAAACAGCACCTTCCAGGCATCTTCGTACGTAGTGTCGAAGAGCTTGCTCAAGGTTTGGTGTTGTGTCAGATCAAACTCCCACAATTTGAAGGCTCGTTGTTGGCATGGGAGGATCCGGCGTATGAGCATGACCTGGACTATGTTGACAAGCTTGAGATTCTTGTTCACCAGCTTTTGGACGCAGGCTTGAAGTCCGGTCAGCTCTTCCAAATCTCCCCACGTTAGGCCCGTCTCTTTCCAGGAAGTGAGCCATGTGGGGAAACCATATCGGAATTCAGGGGCCGCCGCCCATTTGGGGTCGCGCGGCTCGGTGATATAGAACCACCCCGATTGCCACCCCTTTATTGTCTCCATAAAGGAGCCCTCGAGCCATAGGACGTTGGCCATCCGGCCCGCCATGGCACCTCCGCACTCCGCTTGGAGGCCACCCACTACCTTCGGCTTGACATTAAAAATCTTCAGCCATAAGCCGAAGTAGGGCTGGATGCAGAGGAAGGCCTCACACACGACGATGAACGCCGAGATGTTGAGGATGAAGTTCGGGGCCAGATTGTGGAAATCTAGGCCGTAGTAGAACATCAGCCCCCAGACAAATGGGTGAAGTGGAAAACCTAGTCCGCGGAGGAAGTGGGTAAGGAACACCACCCTCTCATGGGGCCTGGGGGTAGGAAGGAGCTGCCCCTTGTCGGGGAGCCGATGCGCGATGTTGCTGGATAAGTATCCGGCCTTCCGCAGCTTTTTGACTTGTTCCTCCATTACGGAGGAGACCATCCACTTGCCTCCCGCTCCGGACATGGCTGGGTAAGGTTGAGGCGAGATGTGCGGACTTGGGCGCTGGAGCTCGAGTGCACGGAAATGGATAAGCAAAGGAGGAAGAAGGCGTAGGTAAAAAGGTGGATCCTAACCCCTTATATGGACGGACGAAACTATGCGTCCCCACCGGCCTCATAAAACTCGCTTATCTCCCAAGCGCCGTAATCAATGGTGCGGTTGGGTTACCCGCGCCCATATTGATGAGAATCCCGGAATAAGGGGACACGATCTCTGCTTTGACAAGACGTGCCAAAGAAACCGCCTCGCTAAACACGCTGAGGTGGGACAGTAAAAATGATTCCAATAAAGGCTTGGCCGTGATGTGATGTCACGCCACAAAATACGTCAGCAGATTGAATTTGTGTAAGGATTATTCTCTCTACGGTGGTATGTGGAACTTATTTTGCAGAGCCGGACACTATCCTTGTGTTCAAAATCTTCTATGAACTATTCGGAGGAGGAACCCGCCTTGCAATGCCGAAGACAATATGCACGCCGGACTCGTCGTCATTGAAGCCTGGTTCAGGGGCTACTGAGGGAGTCCTGGATTAGGGGGTGTTCGGATAGCCGAACTATCACCGTTGGTTGTACTCCTAGACTATGAATATACAAGATTGAAGACTTCGTCCCGTGTCCGGATGGGACTTTCCTTGGCGTGGAAGGCGAGCTTGGCGATACGGATATGTAGATCTCCTACCATTGTAACCAACTCTGTGTAACCCTAACCCTCTCCGATGTCTATATAAACCGGAGGGTTTTAGTCCGTAGGACGAACAACAATCATACCATAGGCTAGCTTCTAGGGTTTAGCCTCTTTGATCTCGTGGTAGATCTACTCTTGTACTACCCATATCATCAATATTAATCAAGCAGGAGTAGGGTTTTACCTCCATCGAGAGGGCCCGAACCTGGGTAAAAACATCGTGTCCCTTGTCTCCTATTACCATCCGCCTAGACGCACAGTTCGGGAACCCCTACCCGAGATCCGCCGGTTTTGACACCTACAGTTAGGGTTACACAGAGTCGGTTACAATGGTAGGAGATCTACATATCCGTATCACCAAGCTTGCCTTCCACGCCAAGGAAAGTCCCATCCGGACACGGGACGAAGTCTTCAATCTTGTATCTTCATAGTCTAGGAGTTCAGCCAACGGTGATAGTTTGGCTATCCGACACCCCCTAATCCAGGACTCACTTAGTAGCCCCTGAACCAGGCTTCAATGACGACGAGTCCGACGCGCATATTGTTTTCGGCATTGCAAGGCGGGTTCCTCCTCCGAATACTTCATAGAAGATTTTGAACACAAGGATAGTGTCTGGCTCTGCAAGATAAATTCCACGTTCCACCGTAGAGAGAATAATCCTTACACAAATTCAATCTGCTGACGTATTTCGTGGCGTGACATCACATCACGGCCAAACCTTTATTGGAATCATTTTTACTGTCCCACCTCAGCGTGTTTAGCGAGGCGGTTTCTTTGGCACGCCTTGTCAAGGCAGAGATCGTGTCCCCCCATTCCGGGATTCTCATTAATACGGGCATGGGTAACCCAGTCGTGCCCGTTGGCGTGCCTCCTGTATCGAGGGCGAGTCCCGAACGGTCACGGGGAGCGCTCTTGGTATTCAACCTCTTTATAACGAGACCAAGGGCCGCTCCTTTCTTTCAATCTTCAATCAAATCTGCCCCTCGCCTCGAGTTCCAACACCCAAAGCTCTAGATTCAGGCGCTTCGGACCTCCGAGGATGTCCGGCTCCGACCTGCAAGGCCGGTAGATGCCTTCCTCCATCACGGAAGAAGACGTGCTAAAGCTGAGAGACGCCCGGTATCTAACCGGCGAAATTTCGCACAGGCTGCCTGCCTAAGGGCAGGTTATTCCCACTCCCAAGCCTGGTGAGAGCGTGGTGTTCGTGTCTCACTTCCTTCGGGGGTTAGGCTTCCCGATGGACCCCTTCTGAGGGGGCTCATGTTTTATTATGGGCTGGAATTTCATGACTTGGATCCGGAGTCCATCCTCCACATCTCATCGTTTATCGTTGTATGCGAAGCCTTCCTATGCATTACCCCTCACTTCGGGTTGTGGCTCAAAACCTTCAAAGTGGAACCGAAGATGATCCGGGGGCAGCAGGCAGAGTGCGTAGGGGCTATTATAAGCAAGAATGTTGATGCTCCATGGCCCGAGGGCTATTTTCAAAAGGAGCTCAGACTATGGCAACAAGAGTGGTTTTATATCACCGCTCCCAGGGGCACCAAATGGGTGGCGCCACCTGCCTTTCGCTCGGGCCCTCCACCGCGGCTGGTGTCATGGGTCAGCAAAGGGCTCGACTGGGGGGCGTCCAAGGACGTGCCCTTGTTGCAGGGCCGTATTCGAGACCTCCTAGAGAGGGAGATCAATCTGGTCGTAGTAGTGCAGGTCATGCTGATTCGTCGCATCCTGCCCTGCAAACGCCGCCCCCTCCGCCTGTGGGAGTTCAATCCGGAGGGACCACGACCTCCCCAACATTTCATGGGTGTCGGGGATATACCCCGCGGTGTAACCCGGTCGGAAGTATAACCCGGCCGGACTTGGCGACTCATTAATGACCCGCCCTGGCTGGACAACAAACTAAAGTGACCCGCCCGATCCTGGCGACTTATGGGTGACTTGGCAAGCGGATCAGAGGAGAGACAAGACCCAGGGGCCCAGGAGGCTCAAGGCCCAGAAGGCCGGCTATGTTATGTTAGGCCGGCTTAAGAGGAAAGGCGTGATGAATATTTTCATTACGAGGAATCAAGACCCGGACTTGTATCCGGCTTGTAGTAGAAGATAGGCTAGTCCTAATCCTATTTGGACTCCACATGTAACCCGCTCTCTAACTTATATAAGGAGGGGCAGGGCACCCCAAATGGGGACAAGAGAAAGAAGAAACAATCTCTAGGGCTAGACACAAAGAGCCAGCTTACTGGCGACTCCCTCATGATCATAATGAGACCTAGCCACAAACAACATGTAGGGTTATTACCGGATGATGTTTCCCGGCGCCCGAAGCTGTCTAAATCCTTGTCTCGTGTTGCGTCTCTCGATTCCGCCCAACCCCTCTCAAGCTACCGCATAGATGCGTTGGCCTCGCGACTAAGTCCTCACACTAAGGACATCTGCTGTGTTAATTCCACGACAGTTGGCGCCCACCGTGGGGCCTGCGCACATTGGTCTTGAGTTCTTGAAGGGAATTTTTTAGGGGTCGAGAAGCTCGTGATTGATGAAGAGCCGGTATGAGCAATCGCGTTGGAGCAACCTTGCGCTGAGTCGGAAAGTTCATCATTTGTTATGATCAGAGTGGTGATTAACTTTGGATCTGACACATCTGCATCAAGTGCCTGTTTACTAGATTGATTGAGATGAAAATACGTAGGGTTTGATGTTTTGTGAGCCGCCGGCAACATGACACGATTCGTCGACAGGAGATTGATTTTTGTTTCTACACCGAGTCCTACAAGCTGTCAAATCGTATTTTCGATCGAAACGGCAAGAAATCTGCGGTCCGATCGGCCGAGTTCCGCAAGTGTCGGCTGCCGGATTACATGCTCAAGCCTCGAGGAAATTAGAGCCACTACCACCCGGACATGGAGACAACGACGACTCGGGAACGGATACAGCCGTGGCCTAACCGGCAGGCTCCCTGCTACTGCTGTACCACCAGCGAACAAGCTGGCCTAAAAGAAACGGGCGTGGACTCCGAGTCAACTCCAGGTTTATTTCCACCACGAGCGCCTCACCGCTTTTGGCCTCCGCGTCAAGTCACCGCTGGACTGTCTGCCTCGGGTCGACCTCCCTTCGCCGGTGCTCCACCACTGTCTCTGCGGTCGGTCAATCAATCAGGTCGTTGTGCAGGAGTACTACCAATCCTTGAAGCAGTACACACACGAGTACCAAAGGGAGACTTGGAATCCACTCCCACGCAAGACCAAGGAGGAATAATAATAAAAAAAGAGGCGATCACGTGATGAAGGATCTAAGCTGGATTGACAGATAGCAATTCTAGTAATCAAAGGATCAACCAGAAGAAAAGCCACTAATGTGCATCAGGACGGATTAATGTACATGCGAGATTTTTGTCAGTAAATCGCTGCGTCCGGACAAAGCGACTACGATTACCAGTCTCCTATACTGATCAGATTTGTATTAAGCCCATCAACACAAATTTCAAGGCAATCAAGGGCAATAATTAATCAGGAAAGTAGAAAAAGACAGAAGCAACCCACGTGGGTGGTAATCCCACATGGACATAGACGTATGCCTGGGCGTATGTGCAGCAGATACCAGGTGCTATCTTGTCTATCTATTATATATATATTATTTTTATGAAAAAATAATTTTTTTTTTGCCCTGTAATATATTTACACAGGATAATTTTTTTTATACCATTACCCCGGATATGGAGCGCAGGTACTAGCGTTCGTCCATGCCATGTTGCTCGACAGACACGCATGCAGGCCGCCGTCCCCCGTAGTCTGGTCTACATCAACTTACGGCCGACTCGCCCGTCCGTGCCGGTTTATAAACACCGGTGCGGACTCTCCCGTACGCACCGGCTCACAAATGTTGCGGCCGCACCCGACTCTCTCGACCGCGCCGGCTTACAATACCACGACCGATTCTCTCATCCGCACTGGCTTACAATACCACGACCGACTCTCTCATCCGCACTGGCTTACAATACCACGACCGACTCATCTGTTGTCCGGGCGAATCCGGTGACATCCATCTAAGTATATATTTTGGCATATATTTATTTTTGTCAAAGAACAATTACTTTGGTCTGTATATTTTTATGTGCAGCAAAGGTGGTGCCGTGTCGTGCCTCTGAAGTGTACGCCAGCACCATCACGCACCGACGTCTGCGCCCGCTTACTGATGGAACAGGTGTGCATAAGTCGCCACCCGTGCAGCTTAATCTACATCAACCCGTCGGACCTGTGTTGAGCCGCCGGGGTTATATTAAGTCGCTGGTCTGCCTGAGCCGCCGGAATTATATTAAGTCGCTGGTCTGTCTGAGTTACCTCTGACGCGATAAACGGGTCATCCATCGTCCAAACAAATCAGGTGATATCCATCCGAGTTTGTTTTATTAGCACGTGTTGTTTTTGTCAAAGAACAAGTTTGTCTTTGCCTTGGTCTGCAATATTGTTTATGCAGGGCAATTATTTATGACATATTATACCACGGAGATGGAGGCATGCCAACATCTTTGGGCATAGGTGATCGTTGTTACTCAACGGACTCCCGCACCGGCTTACAATGCCGTGGCCGTCTCTCGCGACCACGCCGGCTTACAACAAGGAGGACAACTTGCCCGTCCACACCGACTTACAACACCACGGCCGTTTCATCTGTCTGTGCCGCCTCAGATGTTGCGGTCGTCTTTACCGTCCGTCTCTCGCGGCCTGGTTTACATCAACACACCGGGCCGCACCTGTCTGCATGAGCTGTTTATTGAGTATGAGCAACTCACTGCTTGGGAAGCCCGGTTTTATTCCAAAAAATTGGAGGCAAATTATCATGTATTATCAGCCGCCGTCTGCAATAGATGGCTCAATGGGCAGGCGCAAAGTCGCCGCCACTACAGTTTGGTTAAACCTCAAACAGCTAGTTGGAAGGAACCATTGGCCGAGTTGCTGACACGGCTCATACGGGATCATTTATAGACCCACCGCAGTCACCTCAACCTTCTGTGGATTCACATCGCGCTATCACCGCCAATAATATGTACCTTCTGCTATGGTCAAATATGGAGAATCTCAAGCCAACTCTTTGAGTCGTCTTGAGACTCGGGGGCTACAATGGTATGACTCGGTAAAATTAGCCGGTTTCAATAAAGTCAAGAACTCCGGGTCATTGAAGGGAAAAATAACCCGGCCCCGGAGATTACTGCTAGATCGATGAGAATTTAAAAGCCATCAGAAGACTTCCGGCTCAAAATAAGGATTTTGGTTTAAAATCCGGTTCAAGAGACATCTTTCTCCCACAAAGCACTGAAGCTCTTAAATCCGGTTCAAAATCCGGCTCATGGTAAATTTGTCCCTCACAAAATTTTGAAGCTTTCAAATCCGGTTTAAAGCTCCGGTTTAAAAAGAATTAATCTCTCGCAAGTTCGAGTTCTAAGAAAAATTAAAGGTTGCCAAAAAAGAACTTGCTGCCTTGATGCGCGGTTCAAACATAGGTATCCTGCCTTACGGCTTATCTTATTATGATCATTTGGGGGCTTCCTGCTCATCGGGCATAGCTATCAATACCCTCTTGATTGGCGCAATGCCAAAACTTATATGGTCACTTGGGGGCTTCCTGTTCAAACATAGATCATATTCGAACCAAAGAGAACATAGCTGTCGATACCCTTTTGATTAGCAAACTGCTGAACCCACTTGGGGGCTTCTTGATCGTATCAGAATCATAGATCAACCCCGTTGGGAATCGACGTCGATCGTATTCGAATCAACGTCGCTAAACAACTCTTAAGGTCATTTGAGGGCTTCCTGTTCAAACATAGGTCGTATTCGAACCAAAGAGAACATAGCTGTCGATACCCTCTTGATCGGCATCGCCAAAGCCACTGGGGGCTATATGATCATATTCAAATCTTAGTTTAACCCCTTTGGAATGGTTTACTGATCGTATTCGAATCAGAAGCCTCAAATTTTTTATCTATTTTTATACAATCGCAAGTATTTGAGTTGTCACAAATATCATATGTGCCGGCTCTTATAGAGTTGAGTTATCAAACTTCATTGTCTGGGTCACATAAACCGGCGGTATCATTCAAAGGATCATAGGGATCTTGTGATCTACTTGTGTGCAGGATAAGACTACATTTGGATGTTACCCGCCCTGGCTTTTGATGTTAAGTCGCCAGGGCATATGTTTTTTAAACTTTCTGCAGGATTTACAGAGCTATGGCTTACATAAATGATCAAGTTCAAGCCCATCATCAAAGATTGAAATTGGTGTCTCAAAAGGGTTATCAATTCTTGATTTTCTCAAAGGCTATAAGCCGCCGGGTTATAAAAATTCCAGCTTACAATGGAGGCGTATTAAGTCATCATCGGCCAAGAGCCGCCAGGTATTTAAACTCCGGATTTACTTGTCAACCGATGAGGTATTCAAATCTTTAATAGCCAAAACTGGCTGGATTTTCATGATGATATTGAATGATTGAGGTTTTCATACCGGATTATATTATTCAAATCTCGAATAGCCAACATGGCTGGATTTCTATTGTGATTATCAATAACCAGTGTTATGATTGAGGTTTTCAAAGTCGCTTCCGCGCAATGGCTATTATCTTATTAATGGATATGATTTATTCTACAATGGAAGGAATAGTACCGAGTCGCTGCAGGCTTACGACCCGACACTTGGGGGTTATATTATTCAGATTGGGATTATATCAAATATGCAAGTCCCATGTCACTGCCAGCGTGCACCATGGCACTTGGGGGCTAATGCAAAGTCATTTTTTCTCACCTCATTGAAGACCTGACTCATCACATTGTACTGAGCCGGCCCTTGGGGGCTACACGTTGCTGCTCAAGTCTACATGATCATATTTACAAAGTCCCTGCTCATTATTGCATAATGACCTAGCCCTTGGGGGTTACACTGGTTGAAGTTTTATGATCATAAGGCAATTAGAAGTCCCAGGTTGCTGCAAGCATAACAATCCGGCACTTGGGGGCTACAGGTGATATACATATAAGGGGGAAAATCTTCAAATTCTCAGTCTTGAGAAGATCAGGTTGACCCGGTGTTTGTAACAATCATGATCCGGTGTCACCAATAATTATGACCCGGCGTCGGCAACAGTTATGACCTGGTGCTATCAATATTTACAATCCGGTAGTTTTTGGTAATGATAAACCGGCAAATTTTATATCTTCAAGCCGGCTGAACATCAGATGAGTATTTGAAGACCAAAGTTATTTAACCCGGCGCCTTGGAAGCCGACTCAAGTGGATTATTCTTCACAATATTTTTCTGTGAGAAACCAACATCATCAAATTTATTGTGAAGCTGGTCTATTGACCCAGATTTTCTAGAAAAAAGAAATGACAAGGACTTAAGGATGTTCAGGTGCCGGTTTACAAGAATTTTTAATGCGAAGCACAACCTGTCAAATTTGTTCTTGTGTTTATTTTGTAGCATAAGTTTATCATGGATAAATCCAAGCTAAACTTGGGGGCTAATGTCGGGGACATACCCCGCGGTGTAACCTGGCCGGAAGTATAACCCGTCCGGACTTAGCGACTCATTAATGACCCTGTCGGGGAAACTGATCCACGAACACCTGTGGGGACCGGCGGACCGAGCCCCTTTCAGTTCGGAGGGGGGCGAAGGTCGCACGAAGAGCGGATCGAGGCAGTGCACATGAGCAGTTTACCCAGCTTCGGAGCTCTCCGGAGAGATAACACTCCTACTGCTGCTTGTTTGATCGTATTCAGTTCTTGCTCAGGAGCGATGAGCGCTACCAGACCGAGCGTGAGAGTGTTCTTGGTGTTTTGAATGAGCCGAACCCTTTCTACGTTGCGCATGGGCCTCCTTTTATACGCTCAAGGGGTCACCGACAGGTGGCAACATAGACAGAAAGGGTAAAAATGGAAAAAGAATGTGGTAGGTACAGCTACCTCTACTGTAGACACAGTGTATCATACCTAACCCTGACGGCAGGGGACAAGGGCATTAAATGCCCGTCTGTGTCATCTAAACAATGCGAGAAGAGACCGTCAGGGGCGCCACCGATCGCCACGATGGCCTTCTTGTCAGCGCCGCTCGCCACCGTGCACCGTTGGCTGCACAGCCTCTCGCCACACATGCCTAGAAGGGTCCCAGGACGACATGTTGGTGGATGTGCTGGAGCCTGGGCGCGGAGCGACTGCTTGCTGCGGCAAGTGCCTTGCCGCGGTCGTCGTCTTGTCGGGCCTGGGAGCTTGTCGCTCACCGTGCCTTGCTGGGACGCGTGGCGCGTCGCGGCAAGCGTTCTTGAGATGCCTTGGTTGGCCTTCCCGGCAAGCTCCTCTTGCCGGGGCCTTGTCTTCTAGGTTTGAATACTTTGTTCTTGGATGGCTTCCCGGCAAGCTCCTCTTCCAGGGTCTTGTCTCGTAAGGAGTCACGGAGGATCTTGGCGGTGACCCGGCGAGCCCTACCGCGGGGTGCTACAACTGCCCGTGCACAAGTTCGGGATACTAGGGTACCCCTACTCTAGTACACCGACAGGAGCCCCCGGGCGTGGGCCACACACGGTGCCGAACGCTGTTGGGCCAGGCCCAAAACAGGGCACGGGCACACGCGGCCTGGTCGTGCCGTTTCCTACTCCGCATCCACCGCGCCCTCCCCGAACGGCACGCGTTGATTGCGGCGTCGTGGGAGAGATCGTGGGGGATTCTTTATTCGAAAGTGCGTAACGTCCGCCCCCTCCCTCTTTATAAGCAGAGGAAACAGAGGCAGTTGCTCACCATGTCCGTTTACTACTCCAAAATCTCCGCCGTTCCCCTCTCCTCTGAGGAAGTAGTGCTCCGCCCCCCTATCTCCGCCGTCGCCACCAACACCGTCGACCTCCTCCACCACCTTCGCCATGGCTCCGAAGACCGGGAAGGTCGCGAAGTCGGCCGAGGCGCTGCGGCTCGAGGCACTGCGAAAGGAGCGGGCCACTTTCCCCGCCGAGCTCGACGCGGCGGGGCTGAGGCAATGGTTCTATCTCTTCTCGTCGACGGAGACGCGTGCGCATCCACGCACGAAGGTACTCTCCGCCGCCGCTTCGACACGGGCTCCATACGGGTATCCTTTCTTCCCGTTGTTCTTCTACTGTGGCCTCTGTCCGCCCTTCTCGGAATTTTTCTGCGACATCATGAACACCTACGGGTTTCATCTCCTTGATTTCACTCCCAACGCCATCTTGACCATGTCCGTTTTCGCACATCTGTGCGAAAACTTTGTCGGAGTCCACCCGAATGTTGCTCTTTTCCGCCATTACTTCATGCCCCGGGTCGAGAGAGGAGAGCCGCTTTCCGGGGGGATCGCCTGGATCTCGAGGGCCGGCAAGAAGGTGGCGTATCTGGAGGGGGAGCTCTACAGCAAGTGGGAGGAGTGGAAAGCTGAGTGGTGTTGGATTATGGAGGAGGACCCGCAGCCATTCACCGCCCTGCGCCAAGTCCCAGTGGTGCGCGGCAATGATTGGAGCAGCCTGGCCCCGGAGGACGCTAGGCTGAAGATTGCCACCACCAGAATCTTGCATCTCAGAGTTGCCGGGTTGACTGTGGGTGCCATAGGCGCAGATTTTCTCCGCCGCCGCATCGCCCCCCTGCAAGAGAGGAGGAGACCCGCTTGGGAGTTTGGCGGCCCGGCAGATATCATGCGGCTGCGCCCGGGCCTCAATTTCAACTTCACCGTGCTGGAGCTGGATGCGATGCTCAAGGAGCTGTTCAAGCATGATCCCCAGCATCCGGAGTGGTTCAGGTTGCCGGCGGGAGTCGTCCCGCTGTGCAACAATTCTTCCCTCGATCGCATCCGCGCGATGATGCCGCAGTGCGACTCGCATGGCCTTGTCCCAACGTGGCAAGAGCCAGCCGACGAGGTTGTGCAGCAATTCTTCGACGGGCTGGTGGAGGTGGAGGTCCGCGCCGACGAGAAGAGGAGCCTCACCCGCGACACTACCGAGGAGGAGATGCGACGCATCGCCACCAGGGCGGAAGAGGCGGCGGCAGCCGCTGCCGTGGGTGAGTTCGGGTTCACCGTGGAAGAGGCAGAGGCGGAGACGGCGGCAAGCCTTGCCGAGCGAGAGTGGATTGATGGCGAGGAAGAGCTTGCCGCGCCGGAGGTCGAGTCGAGCGAGCCCGCCGAGGGTGAGCCCGCCGAGGGTGCGAGCGGCCCGCCATCTCCAGGCCACTTGCCGCAGACGGAGCCCACAGCGCAGCCCCCAGCTCAACCAAGAAGGCGCCTTCGCAGGGGCGGGGACGCAGTGGGGCGACAAAGGAGTCAGCAACCGCCATGCCGCGCGACACGCTCCACCGCGACAAGCGATGTTGCCGCGGGAGCGCCTCGTGCCGCTGCGGCAACTGGAGCTGGATCTTCCCGCGCCACCGCCACTGCGCCCGCCAAGCGAACAAGGGATCCTACTCCTCCGCCTCGTCGCGCCGCAGGTGGGCCGGACTTCGACCTCTCCACGCTCAGCTCCGACGAGGAGGAAGAAGAGTAAGACTTTTCTGTTGTACTTGTAGTTCTTCAATCTTGTAGCTTTATCTTGTATTTAATCTTGCTTCAATTTGAACTCGTTCCTTTTCAGGACGTTGGCTCAAAGAGCGGCGAAGAGGGCCAAAGTTCCGGTGGTTATCATCGAGGACGAGCCCACTGTGACGGCAGGGGGCACGCCTGAGACTACCTTGCCGGACCCTGACACCGCTCCACGAAGCAGCCCCCAGTGCAGCCCCCAGCGTAAGTACATGGTTCATTTTTTTGCTCTTGGGTGCGCACGGGTGCTCTCTTGTTGATATCCAAATGTTGGTTTGCTTGTGTAGGAGCAGAACAGCTTCACCAGGAGGGCTCAGGAACCGTCTCCGATGTGCCGTCTGCTTCCTCCACACCGCCAAGGGAGGATTATCCGGCAAGGGAACGCTCTCCGGCAAGAGAGCGATCTCCGGTAAGGGAGGAGTCTCCGGCAAGGGGCAGCACTATTGATCCCCCGGTGGTGGAGCCCATGACCATGGACCCCAGCTCAAGTACTCCCTTGCGTTCTTCTGATTTTTCTCTTTTTTGGATATTTGCTTGACTTCTTCTCCTTCTCCGGTGGCCAGACCCACCTTCCACAGAGCTAATGGAGACCGGGGCGGGCGGCGAGGAGAACATGCGCGGCGATGCTGACGATGCCGCCGCTGAAGAAGAAGAAGCTGGTGCTAAAGATCCCGCCGGCGAAGAGGCCGCCAAGGCTGCTGGCGCGGGAGCTGGCGAAGGGTCCGGCGGTCGCACTGACGGCCCTGAGGCCGCAGGAGCGCCAGGCGCTGCAGCGACCGTCGATCCCTCCGTTGCCGCCGCAGCGCCGGGTTCTGAGGAGCCCCAGCCCGGCGCCTATCTGAAGGCCGGCGAGGGAATCTTCATCAAGCTCCCCTGGGCGTCAAGCTCCAGGGCGCCGGTCGAAGGAGAAGCCCTGGATGGGGAGGTGCTTGCCTCCGCTGGGTTGTCGATCGTTGACGCGCCGGGAAGCAGCTGCGGCGAGCCTAAGGAGGAGCGGCTGCTACGGAGGCTGCTGGCGCTCTACCGCGCCCGCCAAGCCAAGATGGAGTCCCGGGAGGCGCTAGTCGCGAAGGCAAGCATGGACATTGAGAATCGCGCGGAGGAGCTCCGGGGTCTCCGCCAGGAAGCTCCCCGGGCCTTGGCGGAGGAGCGGGAGCAGCTTGCTGAGGAGCGGAAGGCCTTCCTCCTCGAGAAGGCCGAAGCTGAGGAGCAACAGCGGCTCGCCAGTGAGAAGCTGTACGCACAAGAAGGCGAGCTGGCTCAATGGAAAGTGAACCTCGACAGCCATGAGGAGGAGCTTTCCGCGTGCGAGCAAGCACTTGGTGGGGCGCTCAACGAAGCCAAGGACGCGGCCGCGGCTGCCGAGGCCGCCAAGGAGGGATTGGAGGCAAAGGTGGCGCAGCTAGAGGCTAATCTAAAAACGAGCGGCGAGGAGCTTGCCGCGCTCAAGCTTGAGCACGAGAAGGACGCCCTTGCCCATGGTGAGCTGCAGGGTCAACTCGCCGAGAGGGGCAAGGAGCTGAGCGCCGCCAAGGATTCCAAAGCCGATCTGGAGCTTAAGATGGCCACCTTGACGGAGACGCTGGACGGCGCCAAGAAGCGGGAGGCGGATTTGAAGGAGGAGATCAAGGGCAACGAAGCACTGCTGGCGAGGGCCGCCGAAACCCAGAACACCTTCAAGGATACGGTGGAGCTCTGGACGGAGGGCCTCGTGAACATCGCTGCCGTCATTGACGGGGAGCTGGCGCAGCTGGGAGCAGAGGACTTCGGTTACTCCTCCGACGAGAACCTCCCGTCCAGCGCCAAGCTCACCCTGTTCTTCAAAGGCATGGCGACTGCCCTCCAGCAGCTCCGGGAGAGGATCCCAAAGCAGCTGGCCGACGAGTCGCGCACGATCTGCGCCAGAGTCCTGGAGAAGGTGTTGGTAAAGGTGGCCTTCCGCAACCCAGGCCTCAACTTCACCAACGTCTTGAAGAAGCTGCCGGCGGATGCTGATCTTGACGCGCTCAAAGCCCTTGTCGCACCCATTGTGGACAAGGTGAATGAGGTCAAGAGGGTCGATGGTGGCCGCGTAGATTAGGCCGCCAGTTTTCTCTTTTTCTTGTTGCTGTTAGCCATGTCATAAGAACACTTTATTAGATCTGCGACAAGTTATTTCTGTAATATAACTCTATCTTAGGTAATGGTTGCTATGTTACTTTCTTTACTTGACTCTTGGCTTTATATGTTTCTACCCTACGCTTTTTAGGGAAGCTTGCCGGTGCGGGCACCCTTGCCGCGAGCGCTGAGTGCGGGACTTCAGCAGCCTGCTGGCGGTGCCGCTGCCGACAAGCAACCTTGTCGCAACTAGTCGCAGCTCACTTAAGTTGTTGAGAGGACTCGAAACAAAGTAAGGGCGCAACTAGCTACGAGTTGGTTCCTCCGCGCACAGGTTTTCCATACAAAGTACGGTCGTTCGAGGAAGATAACTTAAAAATTTAAAATTTGATTGCTCAAACTTTGGCAACTTAGCTTTTCTGTCGTTTGCTTCCCGGCAATGCGAAACTCTCTTGAACGGCCTGGTCCACACCATTATCTTCTCCTTCCCCCCGGCAAACCTTGTGGGCGAGGGAACCTTCCTTCCTTTGAGAAAGAGACAGAAGAGAAAATAAAGATATGGAGCCTTACGGCTCGTTATTGCTTACCGGGGGCTGGTGCTGCACAAAGTGTCGGATGATACATGCGAAAAGAAAGAAAGCATGAAATTGACAAGCTGTGCGAAGCACATGATCTTTATTTATGCACGGGATCTGCGCCCGGTTTGTACAAAGGATTACATGCAACAGCGGCAAGACTTGTACAAAAGGTGGTTGCCGGAACGGGTTTCGGCAACCGCGCCCTACGGGTAAAACTTACGAAGATGTTCAAGGTTCCAGGAGTTGCTCACTGGAATGCCATCTTCGGTCTCAAGGCGGACAGCGCCAGGCCTAGTGACTCGTTTCACCCGATAAGGGCCTTCCCACTTCGGCGTCAACTTGTTGGAATTCTTGGCGGACTGAACTCGCCGAAGAACAAGGTCGCCTTCCTCGAAAATTCTGGCTTTAACTTTGCGGTTATGGTAGCGACGCAAAGCTTGCTGATAGCGAGCGGCTCGCACAGCAGCCTGAAGACGATCCTCCTCAAGGAGCAGCGCGTCATCTTGCTGCAGCTGCTCTTGCTCAAGCTCATCATAAGCGAGCACTCGAGGCGACCCGTATACGAGTTCCATGGGGAGAACTGCCTCTGCTCCATAGACTAGAGCGAAAGGTGTCTGGCCAGTGGCTCGATTTGGCGTCATCCTGATCGACCAAAGAACCACTGGCAGCTCCTCGATCCAGTTCCTTCCGCACCTGCGCAGCCTGTCGAAAGTTCTGGTCTTGAGTCCCCGCAGCACTTCAGCATTTGCCCTCTCCGCTTGACCGTTGCTCCTCGGATGAGAAACAGAAGCGAAGCAGACCTTAGCGCCAAAATCTTGGACATACTGCATGAACGTGCGGCTCGTGAATTGCGTGCCACTGTCGGTGATGATCCTGTTAGGGATCCCGAAACGGCAAACAATCGACCTGAAGAACTTGACTGCTGACTGTGTTGTCACCTTCCTCACTGGTTCCACTTCCGGCCACTTTGTGAACTTGTCGATGGCGACGTACAAGAACTCAAAGCCCCCGACAGCTCGGGGGAAGGGGCCGAGGATGTCGAGCCCCCAGACCGAAAATGGCCAGGATAAAGGGATCGTCTTGAGAGCTTGAGCTGGCTGGTGTATCTGCTTGGAATGGAACTGGCACGCTTCACACTTGGTTACTTGTGCAGTTGCATCCTGGAGGGCTGTCGGCCAGAAGAAACCTTGTCGGAACGCTTTGCCGGCAAGTGCTCTTGCGCCAATGTGGTGACCACATATGCCTCCATGTATCTCTGCCAACAGCTGTTGTCCATCTTCCCGGCGAATACACTTCAATTTCACACCGTTGAGTCTTATTCTGTACAGTGTGTTGTCAACAAACTTGTACATACTTGACTGCCAGGCTACTTTTTCCGCTTCTTCTTGCTCTTCGGGAAGCTCGCCTGTCTGAAGGAAACGGACAATCTGCTGTGCCCATGCTGGATCTTGCGGCTCGACAGCAAGGACCAAAGGCATATCTGTTGCTGCGGGAACATCCGCTTCTACGGCAAGGACCTGCGGCCCCGCCGGAGCTTGATGCTCCCCGGCAAGCTTGCCGGAGCGAAGCTTGCCGGGAGCGTCTGCTTCAACGGAACAAACCATAAGGCTTGCCGGAGCAGACTGCTCCTCAGCATTCTTGGTGTTGATCTTGGGGACCTTCTTGGCGGCGGCTTCAGGAAGCTCTGCCGGAAAGTAGTCACCAGAAACCAACTTCCTCTTTTTGCTCTGCCCAGTTGATGGTGTCACGGATGGTTGAGTCAGTTTGAGCACAAAGATCCCTGGTTCCACAGGTAACTTTAGTGCGGCGCACTTTGACAGGCCATCAGCAATGTCATTCTGAGCTCTTGGGACATGTTCCATCTGCAGGCCGTTAAAGTGCTCTTCTAACTTCCTTACTTCATCAACATAAGCTTCCATCAATGGACTTTGATAGTTCTTATTCACTTGACGGACGACAAGCTGCGAGTCACCCCTGACAATGAGCTTCTTGATCCCAAGGTCTACCGTGATTCTGAGACCGGCAAGCAAGCCTTCATATTCTGTAGTATTGTTTGTTGCTTGCTCCTTGGGAAAGTGCATCTGGACTATGTACTTGAGGTGCTCTCCGGTGGGTGCGATAAGCAGCACGCCAGCACCGGCGCCTTGCAGCGAGAAGGCACCATCAAAGTGCATTATCCACTCTCTGTTTGCCTCCTTGATAGGGATGCTCGTTTCTGGAATTTCTTCGTCTGGTGTTGGCGTCCATTCTGCTATGAACTCTACCAATGCTCTGCTCTGGATAGTTGAAGTGCTTTCAAACTTGAGACCAAAGCTTGACAGTTCCAGTGCCCACTCGATGATCCTGCCTGTTGCTTCTGGATTCTGCAGTAACCTCTTCAGCGGAAAAGCGAGTGACAACTGTGATCTCATGTGCTTGGAAGTAATGGCGCAGCTTTCTTGAGGCCATGAGAAGGCCGAAAAGCAACTTCTGCACACCAGAGTACCTTGACCTAGCCCCCTGCAGAAGGGAGCTGACAAAGTAAACTGGGCGCTGCACCATCTTCTTCTGCACCCCCTCGCGCACCCGCGCAGATCCATCCTTGTTGGGACCAGAGCTTGTCGGCGAAGCCCCCTGCTTGTCGCTGGATGCACTTGCCGTGGTTGCTGGCTCATCATCTGCCTCCCTCTCCGCCACTAACGCATCACTAACCACTTGATTGGTTGCCGCTAGGTACAGCAGCAACTTCTCTTGTGGCTTAGGTGCGACAAGTATTGGAGTGGAGGACAGGTACCTCTTCAAGTCTTGCAGCGCAGCCTCCGCTTCCGGAGTCCATTTCATTGGACCTGCCTTTTTCAATATTTTGAAAAATGGCAGGGCGCGCTCAGCAGACTTAGAGATAAACCTGCTGAGAGCAGCCATGCAACCTGCAAGCCTTCACACATCCTTGACGCGCTTCGGTGCTTCAATCTTCTCGATGGCCTTGATCTTGTCGGGATTAGCTTCAATTCCCCGCTGAGACACAAAGAACCCGAGAAGCTTGCCGGATGGAACTCCAAACACACACTTCTCGGGGTTGAGCTTGAGGTTAATCTTGCGCAGATTTGCAAAGGTCTCATCTAAGTCTTGAATCAGAGTAGCCTTGTCTTTGCTCTTGACCACTATATCATCCATGTAGGCTTCCACATTTCTGTGTATTTGGGGCTCAAAAGCGACGTGGAATACCCTTGCAAATGTTGAACCAACATTCTTTAACCCGAAGGGCATCCGTACAAAACAGTATGTGCCACATGGGGTGATGAATGCAGTTTTCTCCTCATCCTCTTCTGCCATGAAGATCTGATGGTATCCTGAATATGCATCAAGAAATGAAAGCAAATCACATCCGGCTGTGGAGTCAACAATCTGGTCAATGCGCGGCAAGGGAAATGGATCTTTAGGACAAGCTTTATTGACATTAGTGAAGTCTATACAAAGCCTCCATTTTCCGTTAGCCTTGCGCACGACTACAAGATTGGCCAACCACGTAGGACGGAGCACTCCTCTGACAAGGCCTGCTGCTTCCAACTTCTTGATTTCTTCTGCAATGAACTCTTGGCGCTCCACTGCTTGCTTCCTGACTTTCTGCTTGACGGGCCACGCATGAGGACAAACGGCTAGGTGGTGCTCAATTACTTTCCTGGGAACACCGGGGATATCAGACGGTTGCCATGCAAACACGTCGACATTCGCCCGCAGGAAAGCAATGAGCGCGCTTTCCTATTTAGGATCAAGAGTGGCACTGATGGTGAAGGTACCACCAGTGCCGTCCTCCTTGGCGGACACCTTCTTGGTCTCAGGTGGAGCTGCCATCGTCTTCTTACACTTGCCGGTGGAGCTCGATGGTGCGTCCTCGACGGTAGCGCAGCACTCCGAAGAGGTGCGCTTGCCGGAGTGGGTACCAGAACTCTTGCCGAACTTGGTCTTCTTCTTCCCCCCGGGAGTTTCAGCAGCAAGTGACTTGCGATCAGCTGCGGCTACTGCTTCCCGGTAAATCTTGTGGGTACAGATAAGGGCATCCTTCTTGTCGCCAGGGACAGAGATGACACTTATCGGGCCTGGCATCTTGAGCACATTGTATGCATAGTGAGAGGATGCCATGAACTTGGCGAGTGCTGGACGGCCGAGGATCCCATTGTAGGGTAATGGAAAGTCAGCAACGTCAAAAGTGACCCTCTCAGTTCTGAAGTTCAGTTCGCTGCCAAATGTCACCGGCGGCGTGATCTTTCCCTTCGGCTTGCTTCTTCCCGGGTTGATTCCTTGGAATGTGCCGGTCTCTTCGAGCTCGCTGTCGGGGATCTGGAGTTTCTGGAGGACCGCGGAGGATATCAGGTTCAAGCCGGTCCCGCCGTCAACTGGCATCTTCATGACTTTGAGTTTGCGGATAGTTGGTGAAACCAACATCGGCAAGCACCCGACTGCAGTTATGCGATCAGGGTGATCCTCAATATCAAAGATGATAGGCGTGCTGGACCATTTTAGAGGCCTGCGTGACTCCATGGATGGTTCCGCTGCATTAACTTCCCGCATCCACTGCTTGAGTTGGCGGTGTGAAGCATGCAGGGAAGCACCGCCGTCAACGCACAGGACCTCTGTGGCTTTATGAAATTCCTGCTCATCGGCCTCATCATCATCCATATCTTCGTCATCGTCGTCGTCTTCGTCCTTGTCGCGGCCACGGGGAGGCCTATCTCCTTGCCGCTGCTTGGCCTTGCCGCGGCGTCCTCCCCGGCCGGGGCGTTTCTTGCTGGCTCCTCCAGCACCTTCCTGGGATTTCTCCTTGTCGCACCACTCGTACTCAGCCTTCTGCTGCTCAACAAGCTGCTCGACCTTCTTGCAGCTCTGGAGGTCATGGCCCTTGGTGCGGTGGATTTTGCAGTATTGTTTACCGGAGCTGTCCTGCTTGTCGGCGGCCGCCACAGCCTGACCCTCCTTGCCGGAGTCACCAGCCTTATCTTTCTTGGCGCCACCTCCGTTGCCGGACTGCTCGACAACTAGCACTTCTTTGCCTTTCTTCTTTCTGTTGTTTCGCCGCCGGCCTTTCCTTGCCGGGGCAGCATCCTCACTGTCGGATCCTCCTGCTCCTGTGTTCTCTCTGGGGAGCCTCCTCCCCTCTTCAGCACGTGCACACTTGTCGGCCAGGCATAAAGCTCGCTGACGTCCCTGATCTTGCACATCGCCATCTCCTCCCTCATCCTGCGGTTTCGCATGTTCTGATGAAACGCGCTGATGACCGCGGCAGGGTGGACGTCTGGGATGTTGTGCTGTACACGGCTGAATCTCTGAATGTACTTGTGCAGGGGCTCTCCTTCCTTCTGGGTGAGCAGATGAAGATCGCTTTCTTGGCCATGAGGCTTGTGGCCGCCTGTAAAGGCGCCGACAAACTGATGGCATAGATCTGCCCAAGAAGAAATGGAGTTGTCCGGCAAGTGCATGAGCCAGGATCTGACGTTAGGCTTGAGCACCAGCGGGAAGTAGTTGGCAAGGATCTTGTCGTCTCGTCCCCCGGCAGCTTGCACCGCAATGGTGTAGATGCTGAGGAACTCCGACGGATGCGACTTGCCGTCGTACTTCTCCGGTACGTCTGGCTTGAAGTTCTTCTTGCTGGGCCACTGGACTTGCCGCAGCTCACGAGTGAACGCAGGGCAACCTACCGCGTACGGCAAGTCGCCTGGTTCCCCTGGCGCATGCATGTCGACAGAAGGCCCAGCGCGCTGGTCAGATTGACGCCGCGCTTCTCTTCGGCGCTCGATGCGGGTACGCGCATCTTCTTGTTGTCGTTCGTGCAAAACTTGACGCTGATCGCGACGAGCTCGCGGATCTGATGACGCGGTGGAGTCGCTGTCGAGGTGAACCCGGCGAGTCGGCGATGTTGGCCTTCGTGGTGGAGAATGCATGGAAGTTGCACCCCCGTCGGTCTTGTCGCCATCGGCTCGCGTCCGGCAGTCTTGCCGCGGCAGCGAAGTGCTTGGTTGCCGCGCGGTATCGCCGTTGGCGAAGCCAATGAGACTCTGAATGGTGGCCCTCCACTCGTCGGTCTTGTCCGCCGTTGGAGGGTAATCTAGAAGCAGTTGGGCTCGCGCCAAGGCTTCTGCTGGAGTGGTGGGCGGCAGCGGCGAACGGTGCGAGGAGCGGGATATGCTCGGACTTCTAACTATGTTAGAAGGAGCAGTATCCCGTCCGGGCGACCGTACTTCGCTGGGGCCAGCATGTTGGCGTGCATGCTGGTCTTGAACTCCGCGAGATCGACCAGCTTGATCTTGGTCCAGCGGACGTATGGTGCTGCGAACGCCATGACGCTGCTGGTCCCGCGCCTCCTGAGACGGGCGCGGTGCGCGTACGGACGCCGAGGTCTGTGCTGCCTTGTCCTTGGACTTGGCAGCACTGTGAGCACCCTCGTCGACGCCCGTTCTTCCGCCGGCGTCCACTCCACCACCCGTTTGCTCCGGAGGCGGTGGAAGCGACGCGGACGAAACAGATGCCTCCGAAGCCTTCTTCTTCGGTGGCATGTCGATGAAGATGATGAAGATTTAGCTCATGTGCACGCCGGATCGGGTCCACACGATCTCGACGCCCCCTACCTAGCGCGCCAAAGATGTCGGGGAAACTGATCCACGAACACCTATGGGGACTGGCGGACCGAGCCCCTTTCGGTTCGGAGGGGGGCGGAGGTCGCACGAAGAGCGGATCTAGGCAGTGCACACGAGCAGTTTACCCAGCTTCGGAGCTCTCCGGAGAGATAACACTCCTACTGCTGCTTGTTTGATCGTATTCAGTTCTTTCTCAGGAGCGATGAGCGCTACCAGACCGAGCGTGAGAGTGTTCTTGGTGTTTCGAATGAGCCGAACCCTTTCTACGTTGCGCATGGGCCTCCTTTTATACGCTCAAGGGGTCACCAACAGGTGACAACGTAGACAGAAAGGGTAAAAATGGAAAAAAATGTGGTAGGTACAGCTACCTCTACTGTAGACACATTGTATCATACCTAACCCTGACGGCAGGGGACAAGGGCATTAAATGCCCGTCTGTGTCATCTAAACAGTGCGAGAAGAGACTGTCAGGGGCGCCACCGATCGCCACGATGGCCTTCTTGTCAACGCCGCTCGCCACCGCGCACCGTTGGCTGCACAGCCTCTCGCCACGCGTGCCTAGAAGGGTCCCAGGACGACACATTGGTGGATGTGCTGGAGCCTGGGCGCGGAGCGACTGCTTGCTGCGGCAAGTGCCTTGCCGCGGTCGTCGTCTTGTCGGGCCCGGGAGCTTGTCGCTCACCGTGCCTTGCCGGGACGCGTGGCGCGTCGCGGCAAGCGTTCTTGAGATGCCTTGGTTGGCCTTCCTGGCAAGCTCCTCTTGCCGGGGCCTTGTCTTCTAGGTTTGAATACTTTGTTCTTGGATGGCTTCCCGGCAAGCTCCTCTTGCCGGGGTCTTGTCTCGTAAGGAGTCACGGAGGATCTTGGCGGTGACCCGACGAGCCCTGCCGCGAGGTGCTACAACTGCCTGTGCACAAGTTCGGGATACTAGGGTACCCCTACTCTAGTACACCGACAGACCCGCCCTGGCTGGACGACACACTAAAGTGACCCGCCCGATCCTGGCGACTTATGGGTGACCTGGCAAGCGGATCAGAGGAGCGACAAGACCCGGGGGCCCAGGAGGCTCAAGGCCCAGAAGGGAGGCTTATGTTATGGTAGGCTGGCTTAAGAGGAAAGGCGTGAGGAATATTTTCCTTACGAGGAATCAAGACCCGGACTTGTATGTGGCTTGTAGTAGAAGATAGGCTAGTCCTAATCCTATTTGGACTCCACATGTAACCCGCCCCTCTAACTTATATAAGGAGGGGCAGGGCACCCCAAAGGGGGATAAGAGAAAGAAGAAACAATATCTAGGGCTAGAGACAAAGAGCCGGCTTACCGGCGACTCCCTCATGATCATAATGAGACCTAGCCACAAACAGCATGTAGGGTTATTACCGGATGATGTTTCCCGGGGCCCGAAGCTGTCTAAATCCTTGTCTCGTGTTGCGTCTCTTGATTCTGCCCAACCCCTCTCAAGCTACCGCATAGATGTGTTGGCCTCGCGACTAAGTCCTCACACTAAGGACATCTGCCGTGTTAATTCCACGACAATGGGCGTAACGCCCGTCGAGATGTACCAACTGTTCTTCGGATCACGAGCAATGTGTCCGGAACTGACCGAGGACGCAGGTCTAAGCTGCAATCGCCCGGATACTCAAGTAAGTAGTCCTGTACCCGGACATGCTATCCGTACATCTATCATAAACTTGCCTTTAAAAGAGCTGTCCTTTGAACAGGAGTGGATAGCGAAAGCAAAACTGATCCGGTGTCCGGCCCCCCTACCTGAGACCACGCCGGATCCTGTGTTAACCAGGATGCTAGAGGCTGCGACTTTTGAAGAAGGCAAAGGGGGGAACAAGGGAGCTACTGCCTCCGCGAAGGAGTTTATCAAGAAGGGAGGGATCGAGAACCCCTCCCTACAAGGGGAGAAGAGGACCGCTTCTGAAGATCCGGAGACCAAGGCCTCGAAGTGGGGGAAGAAATCCTCGCCAGAGGGTCCCACGTCGGGAGTTGCCCCGGCCGCACTATTTCCCCAAGGAGATTAGCCCTCCAGCGAGCCGTAAGTAAAGAGGAGCGTCTTCTTAAAACGAGAGACATCCCTGTTTTATTTCTGAAGATAACCAAAGTTTTTCTTTGTAGTTCGGATCTCAGCCCTTCTCAGCAGAGCTCGTCTTCAGGGGATCTTGATCCGGAGATGATGGAGAGCGAAATGCCTCCGCCTGCCGTGCCGTCATGCGAGGCGGACGACCCTGAGGTGTCATCGTGGAGGGTTTCTCCGAATCCGGCGGGGCCCGAAGGCAGTCGTATGTCCCCTCAAAGCCTTCCGCGTCCGCCCTTTGAAAAAGGACATCGGACAAGTCCGGCACCGACTGGTGTACGGTCGGAGGAGCTGAAAGATCTGCTCGGGCGAGCATCTATCTCGGAAGATCACTGTGCGCTAATGGGTACGGTGATTGGAAGGATTTCATCCACTGAAAGCAGATTGCATGAAGCCGTCATAAGTTTACTGACGGGTTTCGAGGTACGCAAAATGATGTACCTACTGATAGTTTGGCATATAGAATGCGCCCTGTATAGATAGTAGCCCCTGAGACTCGGTGCATTGTCAAAAATGACAGCGCGCCAAGGATCATAATCCCAGGTATAAGATGTGCTCTTCCTATGTAGGTGGCGAAGCGTCCGGTGGCTAGCCGGACTGATGAATTTGCCGAACTAAAGCGGCAACTTGGCGTGGCGGATTCTGACATCACGCTTGTCAATAAGCGGCTTGACGAGTCACAAGGTATGCAGCTTCTCTGCAGACACCCGGTAAGGTAGCTTAATGTCTGTGCCTTACAACCTGTATGCTTGACGCAGATGGTGCCGCTGCCATGGAGAACCTTCGGGTGGAACTCGCCTGAGCCAAGGAGCAAGCCCGAAAAAGTGGTGCGGCTGCCTTAAAAGCGGCTGAAGAGATGAAAGCCGAACAGGCTGCTCGCTGCCGAAGCAAGAAAGAAATGGCCGAGATGGCCGTAAAGTTGAAGAATGCTACCGACCATTGCGAGCTTCTTTAAAAAGAAGGTCGAGCGGAACAAGAGGACCTGAAAAAGGCTGCTACTGAGGCCAAGGATGCTCGCGCTGCAATGAGAGCTATGAAAGAGGAGCTACGTCAGGCCGAAGATATTGCGGCTGGAAAGCCTTTTCTGCTGCGGAGGAGATTTACGGATCCCAAGTATGCTCAGTTGGGCCAGCTGTGGGCTGCGGAGGATGCTTATCTAGATTTGGCGGCGAGTGCCGCGGACGCGGCCGAACACTTCCGAGGCCAAAAGGATCATGGAATGGAAGAGCTTTTTTGGTCGCAGTTCCATAGTCCAGAGCGTCTGCTTCCATTGACCGATCATTTGGCCGAATGGGCTGAGCTGAATAGGTTGTTCGGACTTGCCATGAAGTCTGTTCGTGACTCATTTGTGGCCAAAGAGGCCCGAGCCGAAGAGTTATTTTGGCTTGGTGCAGCAGTTCCTTGGCGCGGTGCCGCATATTAGTGCAATGAAGTGGTCAGCATTCAAAGAGGGTGCGCGGATGGCTCTCGCCCGTGTCAAGACATACTGGGCAGAGATGAAGGCCACCGACGTTGCATCCCAGGATTCGGGCAGAAGCCTAGTACCTGCTGAGCACTATTTTGAGGAAGTCCTGCAGGGCGCTCGTTTAATAGAGACGCAGTGCTCGAAGGATATTATGTTCAAATGACATGTATGATTTGTGAAACAATGTTTCAATATAATATAAGGGCTTTTTATACTTGTGCGTTCAAGTATTAATGTACCTCCTATGCAGCCATTAATGTATATGTGTATATAACCTGAAAGATGGCAGTCCTTGGCTTCAGCCCCCATGCACATAGTACGGGAGTGTTTGCAAAAAGGCGCATTTTCACACTTAATCCAACGTCTTGGTCCTGTAAAGGAGGTGATAGCGTAGCAAACTAGGCAACCGGACTATAATGCTTTATCACTTTCACTTAGCCATAGGAGTTCGATGGTGGGGCTACTATATAGCCCCTAGGGGCACCGCGCTCTCCCAAATTCTGGGCGCGTATGTGCCTGACCGGGAAATGGTCCTTTGTTAATGCGGAGGAATTCTAAACATTCCGGTGGGTCATCGAGTGGTTGACCAGTCTCACGCTATATCATGACAGTTAGTTTTCGGCTTTCTCTACTGAGGTGCTCGCCAGGCCGAACCGGGGCACAATCGCAGTAGTTCTCATGGTGCTGCGTTAGCCGATAAAACGGAACGTAAGGCAGCAAAACACAGGAGCCGGGCAAACCCAACATTTGACCAAAGACATGATTTGGAGCTGATGCATATAAGGCCTAACTCGAGACGCCGAACACTCCCTAAGGTATTCGGTCTTTATGAAAATGGGCAGAACAATGCCCTAAGCCCCTGGTATCCAGGTACGCGCAAAAATTTCTGACGCGGCCAATGCCAAAACGCCAGCCTCCTCCTTAGTCATAGCAGGAAACCGGGGGATGTGTACCAACAAGAGACAGTAAAAAAGGTTTACGTAGGGTCTTAATCTAAAAAGAATCCTTGCAACGGGTCCCTACTGCATGTCTGCGCCTGTGTCTCTGTTGTGCCGTATCCTGGACGGGTGTAGCACGGTGTTCATCTGTAAAGGAGAAGAACTTAGTTGAAGAAAGGTCGTGCAAAAAATGTACTTGATGTTTTAAGAAAAGGAGTACGATTCAAAAAGCGAATAAAATTGAGCTTTATTGTCTCTTGTTGTACATGCATGCAGCCCCTTGTACGAGGGTGTGCGGTTAGTAGGCCTTCATATGATTACACCGGACTCGTCTAGCCGTGTCCGGGGTCCGAATGACCTGTTCAGGTGCTTGGTTTAGCGGAGTCGGATTAGTGTGTGACTGTCCAAGCAGTCTCACGTTCTTCCATGCTCGAGTGACACTTGATATTTCCCTTTAATGAGATGATGCCGCGTGGGCCGGGCATTTTAAGTGTAAGAGATGCATAATGCGGTATTGCGTTAAAGCGGGCGAAAGCTTCACGTCCCAATAGTGCTTGGTAGCTACTTATGAATGGGGCGATATGGAAGGTTAAGTTTTCGCGGCGGAAGTTGTCGGATGAGCCGAACACAACTTCTAGCAGTAGTGAGCCCGTGCAATGGGCATATAGGCCTGGCATTACCCCCTTGAAGGAGGTGTTTCTGTGGCGAATTTTGGTTGGGTCTATCCCCATTTTGCGGATTGTGTCCTGATATAGCAGGTTTAGATCACTACCGCCGTCCATTAGGACTTCTGTGAATTGGAGTCCGTCGATTATAGGATCTAATATCAGGGCAGTCCATCCTGCGTTCCGAATACGTCCGGAGTAATCCTGATGATCAAAGGTGATTGGTTTTGACAACCAATGTCGGGACTCTGTTGGGATAGGCCGTGCGGCGCGTATTTCTATGGGCGCCATTCTGATTTTCCCTTTTGTCACTTGAAGTGAGTTTACTGTTTTGACTTCTTGTGGGAAATTCTTTTGTTTTCCGGTGCTCTGCTTGTGGGGTTCGTCATCGTCTTCGCATGGTGTGTCGAGCCCCTTGTGTCCGGCATTGAGTTTGCTGGACTGCTTGAAGACCCAACTATCTCTGTGGGTATGATTTGCAGGCTTCCTGGGGGTACTGTGGATTTGGCATATTTTGTCCAAGATTTTGTTTAAGTTGGATAGCTCGTGGCTGTTATCCTTGAGGGGCAGTTTTTTATGATTTTGCTGAGAGCTTTTGAATCCAGCATTGACTGCCGTGCTCTTCGGACTATTTCCCCTTGTCCGGTGCTGGTCCTTGCTGCGTCATGGTTTCCCGTTTCCATCTCTGACTTCGGATGTACTTGGGTCGCTGGTACTACATCTTGCCAGCCAACTATCCTCTCCCGTGCAGAAGTGGGTCATGAGGCTTGTTAGTGCGACCATTGTTCTTGGCTTTTCCTGGCCAAGGTGCCTGGTGAGCCATTCGTCTCGGACGTGGTGTTTGAAAGCTGCTAAGGCTTCGGCGTCCGGACAGTCGACTATTTGGTTCTTTTTGGTGAGGAAGCTGTTCCAGAATTTGCGGGATGACTCTCCGGGTTGTTGAGTTATGTGACTTAAGTCGTCTGCATCCGGAGGGCGGACATAAGTCCCTTGAAAATTTGCCCGAAGAGCATCCTCGAGCTCTTCCCAACTTCCCAATGGTGTTTTCAGGGAGGCTTTTAAGCCAGTGCCGTGCTGGCCCTTTGAGCTTGAGGGGTAAGTATTTTATGGCGTGGAGATCATCTCCTCTAGCCATGTGTATGTGGAGGATATAATCTTCTATCCAAACTCCTGGGTCTGTTGTTCCGTCGTATGCCTCTATGTTTACGGGTTTAAATCCCGCTGGGAATTCGTGATCCAGCACCTCATCGGTGAAACATAGGGGGTGTGCGGCTCCCCTGTATTTGGGTGTGCCGTGATATCCGGATATTTGGCGTGTTGCATTGCTTAGAAGAGCTTGCTTTCTTGGCCCGTAGATGGATCTAACTGGGCCATCCTTTTGATGCCAATCCTTATGCGGATCGTGTGCCGGTTTATGTGCGGTGCTGCTTGCCGCTCTATGCTTGCCATGTGGTCATCTATCCGACCGGGCGGCCTCTTTGTTGTTTGATTATGGGGGCTCTAAGGCCTCCTCATCGAATTCGGGCAGTAGTTTGCGCTTCGGGTAGCTCTTTTTTTGGCGACTGTCGCCGTATTTGTCTGCGGTGTTGAGTACTTTGCTCCATCTGATTCTGAGTTCATCTTCCGCTGTTTTGAGCTTCCGCTTCTGCTTTTTCAGGCTACGCGCAGTGGCGACGAGCCTTTTGTGGAGGTTCTTCTGCTCCAACAACTTGTCCGGTGTGAGATCGTCCGGACTGTTATCTTCGCCGGGGACGGGTTGCTTATCCAGATTGTCCTGTTCGGACGGCTTATCAATGGCATGTTCGTCGTCCACCGGTTCGACCTGCTCTATGGCTGGGTCTGTATGGCCGCCGTCTTTGTCGAGGAGGGATTTTCTGTGGCGCTTTCGTTGCCGTCTTGATTGCTTTTCGAGGGTTTTATCCTTCGTAGCGTCCCGTTGTTCCTTGTCTTCACTTCCTTTAGGTGTATCCACCATGTATACATCGTGAGATGGGGTGGCTGTCTAGTACCCTATAGGTGCTGGTTCGTGGTTATCTCCTACATCATCGTCCATACCGTCGATGTCTTCGGAGTCGAAATTAAGCACGTCGTTTAAACTTTCGACAGTGGCTATGAAGTGGGTGGTGGGTGGGTGTTGAATTTATTCGTCGTCCGCATCCCAACCTTCCTGACCATAGTCCGGCCAGGGCTCTCCTGATAAAGAGAGAGACTTTAGTGAATTCAGGATGTCGCCAAAGGGCGAGTGCTGAAAGATGTCCGCGGCAGTGAACTCCATAACTGGTGCCCAATCGGTTTTGATTGGCATGGGTGTGGGAGGTTCGAAGTCCGGTACCTCGGAGTCACGGGATTTGCAAAGGACTGGGATGGTGTTCGGCTCAATCGCTGTAGAGATCATAGTCCCCTTGGCGGCGTCCAGCCACTTGTCCTCGATTGGCGAAGTTAGCTCCGAGCTAAGGGTCGGAGCGGATGCTGGTGCGGCCTCCAGGGCACTGTTCGGCGGCAGAGCTAGATCATACCCGTCGAGACAGTGCGGCGCGCTTGGCTGTAGCTCGAATTCGTCGAAGATCAAGTCTCCGTGGATGTCAGCCGTGTAGTCTAAACTCCCAAATCTGACTTGATGGCAAGGGGTGTAGCTTTCGATCTGCTCCAGATGGGCAAGTGAATTGGCCCGTAGTGCAAAGCCGTCGAATACGAAGATCTGTCCGGGGAGAAAAGTCTCACCCTGGACCGCGTCGTTGTTGATGATCAAAGGAGTCATCGGGCCTAAAGGTGACGACACAGAGGAACTCTCAATGAAAGCACCAATGTCGGTTTCAAAACGGGCGGATCTCTTGTAGGGGTTCCCGAACTGTGCGTCTAGGCGGATGGTAACAGGAGACAAGGGACATGATGGTTTTACCCAGGTTCGGGCCCTCTCGATGGAGGAAAACCCTACTCCTGCTTGATTAATATTGACGATATGGGTGTACAAGAGTAGATCTACCACGAGATTGAAGAGGCTAAACCCTAGAGGCTAGCCTATGGTATGATTGTTGTTCGTCCTACGGACTAAAACCCTCCGGTTTATATAGACACCGGAGAGGGTTAGGGTTACACAGAGTCGGTTACAATGGTAGGAGATCTACATATCTGTATCACCAAGCTTGCCTTCCACGCCAAGGAAAGTCCCATTCGGACACGGGACGAAGTCTTCAATCTTGTATCTTCATAGTCTAGGAGTCCGGCCAACGGTGATAGTTCGGCTATCCGGACACCCCCTAATCCAGGACTCCCTCAGTAACCAAACAAGATCTCCAGGTGCAAACACAACATGTTTTCTACCCTTATCTCCATCAATTTTATATTTAGCATTCATACGCTTAATGTTTTCCTTAGTTAACTCATGCATTTTTAAAATCAATTCAGCACGTTGTTTAGCATCAAAATTAATCTTCTCTGAAGATGGAAGAGGCAGCAAATCAATAGGTGCACGAGGTAGGAAACCATACAAAATTTCAAAAGGGCACATCTTAGTAGTAGAATGCAATGAACGATTATAAGCAAATTCAATATGAGGCAAGCATTCTTCCCACATTTTCTTATTCTTCTTCAAAACAGACCTAAGCATAGTAGACAATGTTCTATTGACTACTTTAGTTTGTCCATCAGTTTGGGGGTGACAAGTAGTACTAAAAAGCAATTTAGTCCCCAACTTAGCCCATAAACATCTCCAAAAGTGGCTAAGTAATTTAGTATCACGATCTGAAACAATAGTATTTGGCACACCATGGAAGCGAATAATTTCACGAAAGAACAAATCAGCAACATTAACTGCATCATCGCTTTTATGACATGGTATAAAGTGTGCCATTTTCGAGAATCTATCCACGACATCCCTCCCCTTCTTTGTTTGAGGTAAACCTAAAACAAAGTCCATAGATATATCCTCCCAAGGAACACTAGGTACAGGCAAAGGCATATATAAACCATGAGGATTGAGTCATGACTTAGCTTTTGGACATGTAGTGCAGCGAGCAACAAAGCGCTCAACATCCCGTCTCATCTTTGGCCAAAAGAAATGTGTAGTAAGTACGTCCTCCATCTTCTTCACGCCAAAGTGTACCATTAATCCTCCTCCATGCGCCTCATGCAACAACAAAAGACGAATTGAGCTAGCTGGAATGCATAGCTTGTTGGCACGGAACACAAATCGACATTAACGACGAACTTGTTCCATGTTCTTCTGTCAGTGAGAACGACACCTATGGGATCAATGGAATCCCTACTGTGGTCGACGGGCGCGGGGTTGTTTAAGAGCCAGCACAAAGGTCGTTTACCCTGGTTCGGGCCGCGGAGATTACCCTAGTCCTGCTTTGGTCTGTATATGAATGTTCTTGAGCTAGCTACGCTGCGTCCCTTGCTCAAAAAGCCGAATCCCTCTCCAGTATGCCTTGGGACTCCTTTTATAGTCGAAGGAGGCGCCACAGTGGCACACAAGAGGTGGGAAGGGTACAGTGTACAAGCTTATCGCTTGCCATTACAGGACAAGACGCATTAAATGCGCCCCTGAGGTGTCCCCTCGCTTTGTTGCCGCCTCGCCATGCTTCGACACACGTCCAGGCCAGCGAGGCGGGCAGCGCCATGTAGGCTGGCAGGCTGCTGAGCTGGCACAGTGGCGGCGTCTTCACGAAGATCTGCATGTCACCACGCAGGTGCTTGCTGAGTTGGCCCCGGGGCCGCACGTCGCCACGCAGGTGCCCGCCTGGGTGGCTGGACTGGCAGCTCCATGGGAACAGCGGTGGGGTCTTAGTGCGTGCGGGCCGGGCCGCGGCCCTGCTAATGTCCTCGGCAAGGGTCTTGCCATGGCACCGCAGTCATCCCCGGCAAGGATGTTGCCGGAGGTCTCATCTTCTGGTCCTCATCTGATCTTGTGTGTTAATGATCTTCACAAAGATCTGCATGCCACCATGGAGGTGCCTCCCGAGCCTTGGTTCCAATGTTGTTGATGATGTTCGAAACCTTGGGCTCAAGGGTGGCGCGCTCCGCTAGTGTTGGGAAAGTTGCCCCGGCAAGGCCCTTGTCGGGGCCATGGAGGCCGCCCGGCAAGGGTCTTGCCGGGGGAGTCCACCTTGCCCTCTTGCTCTTCATGTCTCTGTCTTGGCGTTGCTTTGATCGTCTTGTGGCTTCGGCCTCCTGCCTCTTCCCTGTTTAGGTGTAGCCGTGGGCGCGGCTCTGACTGCCCATGTGCAAGTAAAGGGGTACCAAGTAGGACCCCTACTTCTGTACACCAACAGGAGCCCCCGGGCCTGGGCCATACATAAGCATGACTAAGCATGACACGTTGTTGGGCTAGGCCCAGAACAGTGCGCGGGTAGGTGGAGCCGATTTTCATCGCGGTAACTTTTCCGCCCGCTGCGCTTCCCCATGACCTGCATTGA
>NC_041381.1:593477394-593519759 GCF_002162155.2 Triticum dicoccoides
ATGTGGTGGGCATGCGTGGGGCGCCTACTGTACGCAGGTGTCACCTCGTAGTAAATGGTAAAGAGGCGGCCCACGTCTTCCCCATAAAAAGGAATAACTGCAGGCTCGCCGCTCATTTACCCTCTGTGCTTTCTCCAATCTCAGCACCACTGCCCCCCATGTTCTTCCTCCTTGCGGTCTCGCTTCTGCTATTTGCTGCTGCGCCCCCGTTGGTCTTGATCCTCTGCTTTTGCCCAGCCGCCATGGCGCCCAAGACCGGGAAGGGAAAGGGAAAGGGGGCGGCCAAGGATGTCGTGAAGAAGGAGGCGCCGGAGAACGAGGCAGCGGTGCGGCGGGCGCAGTTCACCTACTTCTCCCCGTCGTCGGTCGATGTATTCCACCTTAAGGATTCCTTCAGGCCTCTATGGGCAGTGGAGACGATGGGGCACCCTGCCACGCGCATCATCCTGCTGACTGCGGCGAGGCCGGTCCCACTCAATACCCCTTCTTCATCGATTTCTTCTCCTGTGGGCTCTGCCCCCTTTTTCTGATTTCTTCAATGACGTCATGCGTACCTTCGGCTTCCATCTTCTGGACCTCACGCCGAACGTCGTGGTGTGCATGGCGTTCTTCGCCCACCTCTACAAGGGCTTCGTTGGGGTGCTTCCCAGCACGGCGCTCTTCCGCCACTACTTCTCCCCTCGCCTCCAGCCAGGGGGCGCCCTCTCCAGAAGCATCTCCTGGATCCCGAGGGTCCAAGGGAGAGGCATGTATCCGGAGGGTTCCCACAAGGAGAGGTGGGAGGAGTGGCAGGGTCGGTGGTGCTGGATCGAGGAGAAGAATCCGCCGGAGTTTTGCCAGGTGCGTCGGAGCCCGCCGACCCGTGGTGAGGACTGGAGCGACGTCGACGCCGAAGACGCGAAGCTCTCGATTGCCACCACCAGGATCCATCACATCACCACGGTCGGGCTCACCCTAGAGATGATTGGGGCGGACTTCATCCGCCGCCAAATCGCCCTGCTGCACAACAAGGGGAGGCCGGCCTGAGACTTCAAGAACACGGCCGACATCACGAGGCTCCGCCTCAGCCTAAAGCATAACTTCATAGTGATGGGACACGCCCATTACTGCCAGAGGTTCTTCCAGCTTGAAGTGTTCACCGGCGGCAGGGTAGAGAGGACCGGTAGGGCCACGAAGGCCGGCAAGGTCATCAAGGGGCTCCTGTTTTGGTTGCCGCCAATTGTGTTCCCGCTGAGCAACAACACGTGCCTGGCCGCCATTCTCGAAATGATGTCGTTCTTCAATGCGCACGGCCTCGACCCGTCCTGGGTCAAGCCCCCGACACGCGAGGTGCAGGAGTTCTTCGACAACTTGTCGGAGGGCTTCGAGCGTGACGAGCCGCTGCTCGTCGCAGACACCACCCAGGCGGAGATTGACTACATCGCCGCCCGGGTGGCGGAGGTGTAGCTCGCCATGGAGGCCGGCAATGCTGGCGGCATGGAGGATGAGGACAGCGCGGCCGCGCAGGAGAGGGAGCTTGCCAGTGGGCGGGGGCTGCCGGGGAGGCAAGTGGTGCCAACACCGGGGCCCCTCTCGTTCAGGAGGAGGTCAAGGAGTCGACCGAGGGAGAAGCCGAGGCCGACGACCCTCTGGCCGCCAGAAGAGGACGTGTCCTGCGGCAGGCCAGCTCTGGCGAGCCAGTCCGACCCAAGAGGACTGATCCGTGGCAAGGGGTCCAAGGGGAGTCCATGCGCCAGACAAGGGCCGCGACAACAAAGAGGAAGGCGGTGAAGACCATGGTGGCGAAGAAGAAAGCGACCGCCTCTTCTTCGTCCAAGCGTCGCCGAACTCCATCCCCTTCTCCTCCTCCCGCAGATGTTGACCCGGAGGTCATATTTCACCTCGGGTCTCTCAGCCCGAGGAGGAAGCGAAGGGCAGCCGAAGAGGAGGCGGAAGACGAGTAAGTTCTCACCCTTCTTCACCTCCGCTCTTTCAGATTGCATTACTTTTCGTAACTTGTTTTTGTCTTCACAGGGACATGGAGACGCTGGCCCAGAGGGTGGCGAAGAGGGCCAGGGCATCGGTGGGCGACCAGCCCCCGGCGGGCGCTTCACACACGCCGGTGGTGGAGATCAGCCCGGACAACAGCCCCCGGCTCGGCCCCCAGCGTACTCCTCATCAACGTGTGCCGGGATACGGTCTTTTGGCACTGACCTTGCCGTGGCTGCAGGAGGAGGATGGCAGCAGGAGGAGCCACCGAGGGCCACCCCCAACACGCCCCGAGGGGCGTCCCCGACAAGGGCACCAAGCACCGAGCCCATGCACACAGAGGGGGAGGAGGTGGACTTTGGTACTGGTGGCTCCGTCCCGGCAACAGATGTCGGCGGGGAGGGGGCCACTTCTTCTCATCCCGGCATGGGTAAGTCACTTACTTCCTGTTCCTTCTCTTCTTTCTTTTTTTTCGAACCTTGATCTTGGCCTCGCTTCATCCTCCTTTTCGGCATCCAGACCCCCCCTTGGCGGACAAGGAGGACATCGACACCGTCATCACGGAGGTCGCCGAGGACGCCAAGGCTGAGGCCGACAAGATCGTCGCCGAGGAGGAGGAGGCCGCCGAGCCCGCAGCCGGGATGCCACAAAGGGGCCAGCCGGGGGGACCGGCAAGGCTGCTGCTGAGGAGGCCGGCAAGGGCGCCGCCGAGGAGGCTGGCAAGGGGCCTGCCGGGGAGGCCGGCGAGACCACTACGGAGGAGGAGGTAGTCGATGATCAACCCTCCTCCTCTGCTGCCTCTGGCTCGAGCAGGTACCTGAAGGTGGGTGATGACCTGTTCGTCCACCTTCCAGGGACGGAGGGCACCAGGGCGTCGGCCGAGGGGGAGGTGTTTGACGACGAGGTGCTCGCCGCCGCCGGGCTCGAGGTTGTCAACGAACCGAGTGTCGGTGGCGGCGGTACCCAGGAGGAGCAGCTTCTCTGGGCCATGGGCGCCAGCTTTTGGAAGCTCTAGGTGCTCCACCGTGCCCACCTGGACAAGGCGAAGTCCAGGGAGGCGGTGGCGGGCAAGGCGGAGACGGATCTCAAGGAGCGCATCACCGAGGCGCAAGCCTGGTTCCGCCAGGCCCACGAGGAGCTGAAGGCTGCTCAGGATCAACTGGCCGAGCGCAAGTAGGAGCTCCTCTTGACATTGGCCGACATTGAGAAGGCCTAAGAGGCAGCGAGGGAAGAGGCCACCAAGGCCGAGGCCGCCTGGTCCCAGCGCCAGGCCGAGCTGAACTCCCAGGAGGAGGACCTCATCGCTTGTGAGGCGGCGCTTGCCGCCACACACCACGGCAAGGACGAGGAGGTCAAAGAGCTCGTCGCGCAGCAGACTCGGGAGCTGGAGCAGAAGCACAAGGAAGCACTCGATGCTGAAGCTCTGGCCCACGACGACAGGGTGAAGGAGGTGGAGGCAGAGTGGACCACCTGAAGATCAGGGGTGAGCAGCTGGCGAAGGAGAAAGACACGGTCAGCTACGCCTTGATGGAGGCGCAGGGCGTAGTCTTCGACAAGGCCGAGCTTCTCACTCGTGCCAACGACTCCATCAAGGACCTGAAGCCGAAGCTGGAGAGCTTTGAGGGGTCGCTTGCGGAGGTCAAGGCTCGGGAGGAGACCCTGACCAAGAGTCTGGAGACGGAGAGGCGGCTGCGGAAGAACGATGCCGCCAATCACGAGGATTTCGTGAAGGGCGAAAACCTCTGGATCAGCCGCCTCACCGACGTCGCCAACATGATCATCAAGAAGCTGGCTGATATGGGGATGCCGGATGTGAGGTACACCCCAGAGCCGAACGTGAGCCCCAACGCCAGGTTGACCCTATTCTTCGAGGGTGTTCTTGGAGCCTTGGAGTAGTTCCATTCTAACAGAGCGAGCTCTCTAGCCAAAGAGGCCCGTCAACTTTGCTGGGATGCCCTGACCAAGGTTCTCACCAAGGTGGCGTACTGGTACCCCACCCTCAACTTCGACGCCACGCTTGAGAGCTTGCCGGAGGATACGAACCTCACGCCACTCAGGGAGCGCATCAAGCCCATCATCAACCGCGTCGACGGAATCGAGAGGGTGGAGGGCTAGCACCGGGACTAGGCACCCCGTTTCTCATCATTGCTGTAGGTTCACGACCAGGATAATTTATATCTTTAGTTAGAACCGCAGCAACAGCTGATGTAACATAACTCTGCAGTACTTTTTGAAACTATGCATGTTATCTTCCAATTTGATCTTTCTCTGTATGTCCACCCTACGTTAATTGGGTAGGCTTGCCGGCTCGTAAACCCATGCCGCGGCACCTCGAGGACGGATCCCCAATAGCCTGTCGAGTGTGCGTGCTGCCAGGCGAGCCACCTTGCCATTCTTAGCGCGGTCGCTCAAGTTGTCGAGCGAACTCGAGATAGAACGAGAGCGTTGCAAATAGCGGAAGGCTACCCTGCCATTCTCGACGCAGCCACTCGAACTGTTGAGCGGACTCGAAATAGAACGAAGGCGTTGCCAATAGTGGAAGGGCCCCATTGCGTGTAGGTTTCGTATATACAGAGGGAAAGATCTCCAGGGAGAATAATCTTATATAGAAAGAAACACAAAAAGTGTTTTCGTAACTTAGCTTTTCTATCGCTGCGCGAGTGCTCACTGCACTCGCAAGTGATGCCTCCCGTTCAATCGCCTTCTTCTTTGGAAACCATGGCGATGAAGAGCCGCTAGACTAGTTGTTAGACCAGATTTTCACAACTGTGCCCCCTACCTAGCAACAGAGATGTCGGTGAGAATGACACCTATGGGATCAACGGAATCCCTACTGTGGTCGGTGTGCGCGGGGTTGTGAGAAGAGCGAGTCTAAGAGCCAGCACAAAGGTCATTTACCCAGGTTCAGGCTAGAGATCGCGGAATACCCTAGTCCTACTTTTGTGTGTATATGAATGTTCTTGAGCTAGCTACGGTGCATCCCTTGCTCCAAAAACCGAATCCCTCTCCAGTACGCCCCGGGCCTCCTTTTATAGTCGAAGGAGGCGCCACAGTGGCACACAGGAGGTGGAAAGGGTACAGTGTACAAGCTTATCGCTTGCCATTACGGGACAAGACGCATTAAATGCGCCCTTGAGGTGTCCCTTTGCTTTGTTGCCACCTTGCCTTGCTTCGACATGCGCCCAAGCCAGCAAGGCGGGCAGTGCCATGTAGGCTGGTAGGCTGCTGAGCTGGCACGGTGGCGGCGTCTTCACGAAGATCTGCATGTCACCATGCAGGTGCTTGCTTAGTTGGCCTCGGGGCCGCACGACACCACGCAGGTGCCCGCCTGGTTGGCTGGGCTGGCAGCTGCATGGGAACGATAGTGGGGTCTTGGTGCGTGCGGGCCGGGCCGCGACCCTGCTAATGTCCCCGGCAAGCGCGATCGTCCCCGGCAAGGATGTTGCTTGAGGTCTTGTCTTCTGGTCCTCATCTGATCTTGTGTGTTAATGATCTTCACAAAGATCTGCATGCCACCATGGAGGTGCCTCCCGAGCCTTGGTTCCAATGTTGTTGATGATGTTCGAAACCTTGGGCTCAAGGGTGGCACGCTCCGCTGGTGTTGGGCAAGTTGCCCCGGCAAGGCCCTTGTCGAGGCCGTGGAGGCCGCCCAGGCAAGGGTCTTGCCGGGGGAGTCCACCTCACCCTCTTGCTCTTCGTGTCTCTGTCTTGGCGTTTCTTTGATCTTCTTTTGGCTTCGGCCTCCTGCCTTTGCCCTGTTTAGGTGTAGCCGTGGGCGCGGCTCTGACTGCCCATGCGCAAGTAAAGGGGTACCAAGTACGACTCCTACTTCTGTATACCGACATCTTCCTTCTTTACAATTCTACAATACATCTCTAAAATCAGCATCATGCACATATTGATCTTTGATGGTCTCGAAACCAAAATTTTTGAAGTCAAGTTGTGAAAGCATAGTATAGGGATGAGACAATGCATCAACAATAACATTTTCTTTACCCTTCTTGTGTTTAATGACATAAGGGAAAGTCTCAATGAATTCAACCCATTTAGCATGTTTACGATTCAGTTTAGCTTGACTTTTAATATGTTTCAAATATTCATGATCAGAATGTATAACAAATTCTTTGGGCCATAAATAATGTTGCCATCTTTCTAAAGTCCGAACAAGAGCATACAATTCTTTATCATAAGTAGAATAATTCAGACTAGGCCCACTCAATTTTTCAGAAAAGTATGCAACAGGTTTGCCATCTTGTAATAACACACCTCCTAATCCAATTCCACTAGCATCATATTCAAGATCAAATGTCTTATTAAAATCAGGAAGTTGGAGTAAAGGAGCATGTGTCAACTTATCTTTCAACACCGTGAAGGCTTCTTCCTGTGCGGTACCCCAAACAAAAGGCACATCCTTCTTTGTAAGCTCATTGAGAGGTGCAGCAATGGTGCTAAAATCTCTCACAAAATGCCTATAGAATCCAGTGAGGCCAAGAAAACTCCTCACTTGTGTGACCGTTTTGGGCTGCAGCCAACTCTCAATAGCTTCAATCTTGGCTTTATCAACTTCAATTCCCTGTGGAGTAACAACATAGCCAAGAAAAGACACTCGGCCGGTGCAAAAGGTGCACTTCCCAAGGTTACCAAACAAACGTGCATCACGCAGAGCAATAAAAACAGCACGTAAATGTTGAAAATGTTCCTCCAAAGATCTGCCATAAATCAATATGTCATCAAAGTAAACTACCACAAATTGTCCAATGAAAGCACATAAAACTTCGTTCATTAATCTCATGAAAGTACTAGGTGCATTAGTTAACCCAAAAGGCATGACTAACCACTCATATAATCCAAACTTAGTTTTAAATGCTGTTTTCCATTCATCTCCCAATTTTATACGAATTTGATGGTATTCACTACGCAAATCAACTTTGGAGAATATTGTAGAGCCACTCAATTCATCAAGCATATCATCTAGCCTAGGAATAGGATGACGATAACAAATAGTAATATTATTAATGCCTCTACAATCAACACACATACGCGACGTACCATCCTTTTTTGGCACTAGTATAATAGGAACAACACAAGGACTAAGAGATTCGCATATATAACCTTTGTCGAGCAGCTCCTGTACTTGACGCATAATCTCCTTCATCTCCTCTGGATTGGTACGGTATGGTGCACGGTTGGGTAGGGATGAAATGGGAATTAAGTCAATCTGATGCTCAATCCCTCGAATAGGTGGTAAGCCCGGTGGCACGTCTTGTGGAAAGACGTCAGCAAACTCCTGCAAAATGTTAGTGATAGCAGGAGGCAAAGAGGAAGGCACGTCCTCGAATGAAAATAATGCCTCTTTGCACACAAAAGCATAACAAACAAATTTTCTGAAATCTAGCTCATCAATATCCGATTTGGTGACAAGTAAACGTGCACTTTTCAATTTAATTTCAGAAGCAACACTAGATGGTTTATTATTAGGCTTCATTTGTTGCTCAAATTATTTTGCCACAATCTGATTTTCACTCTTATTTTTCTCCTGTTTTGCTTTACTCGCTCTATTAATACCATCTTTCAAAATGGAATCAGGAGTCATAGGAAGCAAAGTAATATTTTTATCGTTATGAACAAGAGTATAATTATTGTTTCTACCATGGTGTACAGAATTTTTATCAAATTGCCATGGTCTACCAAGTAATAAGGAACATGCTTGCATAGGTACCACATCACAATCAACATAATCAGCATATGTAGAGATACTAAAATGCACACGAACAATACATGTTACCTTAACCGTGCCGCCGTTGAACCATTGGATGTAGTAAGGATGTGGATGAGGTCTTGTGATGAGAGATAGCTTCTCCACCATCTTCATGCTAGCCATTTTGTTGCAGCTCCCTCCATCTATGATGACGTGAACAGAACGTTCCTTCGCAACTCCCTTTGTATGGAACAAATTATGCCTCAGATTTTGCTCAGCTTGTGTAACCTGCACACTCAAAACACGTTAAAAAACTAAACATTGATACCTATCAGCGTCTTCAGGAGCCATGTATTGTGTCTCATGATCAGAATCATCTCCACCGTGTTCTTCACTTGTAATAAGAGCCAAAGTTTCCTCATCATAGTCACTAGCGGACTCATACCCACCATCCTCAGTAGCAATCATCACATGCTGAGATTTGCATTCTCACGCATAATGTCCTCTTCCCTTACAGCAAGGACAAATAATATCACTTGTGTGCCCTGTTGATGCCATGGAAGAAGAAGAGCTCTGTGCAGGCCCGACAGGTGTGCTCTTGGCAGATAGCGGTGGTTGTGCCTGCTTTCTTGTATCACGACTGGAGGTGGCACTTGATGGAGGGGCTGATGCAGTGGAAGTAGAGGATGCATGCGGTGTCCATGATGAAGGTCGACCTGCAGAAAAGTTAGTTCGTGCCAATCCCTGTCGATCCTGTACTTCACGCTCAGCTTTACAAGCAAGATGGAATAAACGAGTGATATTAGTATACTCCTTATACTCTAGAATGGTCTGAATCTCTCTATTTAATCCACCCATAAAACATGCAAGCGTAGCTTCATTCTCCTCAACAATACCACATCTGATCATGCCAGTTTGTAATTCCTGAAAATATTCTTCTACAGAATTTTTCCCTTGTCATAAACGCTGCAATTTTTGAAGCAATTCACGTTGATAATATGGTGGAACCCAATGAGTACGCATAGGAGTTTCCAAAGCAGCCCAAGTAGCTGGAATAGGATATAATCTACAATGTTCAGACCACCATACACATGCAAAACTAGTGAAAGCACAAACAGCAGCAGCAAGCCGTCTCTCCTCGGGATATTGTAAACATGTAAAACGTTGTTCGGTTTCTAACTCCCATGTTAGATATATCTCAGGAACATATCTACCCTCAAATGGTGGAATATTCAATTTCAGTTTAGGAATATGGTCATTATCTCGTACCTGAGGTGGTAGTGCAGGCCTACCATTGCGAATATATACCTGAGGTCGACCTGCTGGTGGTGGTGGTGCTGGTTGCTGCACGTAGTTCTGATTTTGATCAACCTCTTCCTCATAATCGCCCGCATAATCGTCATCCTCCTCGGCACCAGGAGCCGCGTAGCAGGAGCCAAAGAAGCATCAACAGTAGGTCCAACGACACTAGAATTTTGACCAGGCTCAATTGGAACACGTTGTGCTCGTCCCACTTGATTTGGAAGGCGGCGTTGAAGATGTTATTGTTGTTGTAGAGGTGCGACAGGTGCAGCCGGTGGTGGTTGGGGAAGATGCTTGAGCAATTCATTAAACTTGTTATCCAGCTTTGTCTCGAATGACTTCTCCATGGCATCTATCTTCTCCATAGCCTCTTCAAATCTGTTTAGCACATCTCCCACCTGGCCACTCATCATTTGCTGAAATTTATCATGCAACTCCTTGTTCATCATGTTCTCCCAGTCAATATCATCGGCTTGTGGTCCTGCCATGCTTAGCAGCAATAGAAACACACAAGAATATGATCCTACAGACTACTAGAAAGTGGCAGGAGGGCACAAATTCGTGAAGCGAATCTCAAATGCTTACTAGTTCTTACCCAATAGCAGGTGGTGATCAGCAACCGTTGTAGTCAAAACTCTCAAAGCTTGGATAGAGCGATTACCAGGGAGAGTCAAACGCACAACGTAGATGTATGTGGAGTTGGGAAGGCTAATAATATGGTAGCAAAAAGGTTCAGCAATAATCAATTCAGAGATGCAAAGTTGAATAAACGCTCAACGACGGTACTGTGCTGGTCCTAGGCTAGACTGTGCTAGAGATGCGAGACTAGAAGACTAACAAAATCACAGCGCTGCACGGAAACAAGGGAAAAGCACACTCTGAATTTTTTTTGCGCTCCTCTTTTTTTTGCCGAAAATCACTATAATGACGACTATCTCAAAACTCTTCCCAAGTCAAGATAACAGGATATACACGAAATTTTTGCGACCAATTTTGTTTGACTGCTTGGACCCAAAAGCTAGAAACGGCTCACACAAACTTTTTTGTAATGGCGACAGTCTCAATCCGCTTGGAAACACCTAAAAATGGGGTAGCCAGATTTTTTTATTAAGTGCGTTTTTGGAAAATTTTGGGCCTATACGGAGGGTGGTTTCCTGACTATCGTTTTCGATGTTTCGATGAGAAGGTAGCTATCGTTTTCTATGAGGGGCGACCTTAACGATCCGACTACAAACATGCGAGTCGTCGCGCCTTAGCAATCGCTAAACCAACTTCCGAGGGGTTATTGACCTCGCCGGAGCACGATCAACCTGACCACGAGGGTCTATTTTCCTGCGAGCAAACGAAGAACAAGCAAGAAACTGAGATTGCAATCTGGATATTGCGAATATAAGAGGAAATCTTTATTAATGAAGGTGGGGTTCTGTGACGCCTTTGTCTGGTCGTTGAACACAAACAAAGTACGCGAAGTTACAGCTATGGCGAACTTTTAATCTAAACAAAACCCAAAGTCTAAACGACGCCCTAAGGGCGGTATATATGGAGGAAGAGGGGGGAATTTCGTGGCCCTTGGGGAAGGGGTCTGAAACCAACCCTATCTCTTTTTTCCCCACACATACGGACTCTAAAAACAGCCTATACTCAAGTATTTCAAAATTACATGGGCCTGGCCCAATAATAAGGTGACGCAACACCTAGAATAGCCTCTGGATGAAATTTATGAAGTAGCATATTGTATATTTTGTCCAAGGCTTCATGCACTCATTATGGTGGCTTCAACTTCCTGAAATCATCACTTGTAACTCCGTTCTTGTTCCCCTTGTGCATGCCATCATCTCCTTGCTTGTTCTTGCTCCAATGTTCATCCTTATCCAAGCTAGGCCCTTATTTGTAAGCAAAACAAATATATCCAATTTAGGTAGCATCATATTCTCATAAACATTAGAATCATTACCAAGAAACAAAAGTACCTGGTAATTTAATTTGCGTGCGCGAGCTCTAGTAATTGGTCTAGTATGTATAGCAGAAGGGGCGTGGGTGTCACAATGGTATTGATGTCCTCATCAAGAGGGAGCCAGCCCTCCCTCTCCTTTTATCCATGGCATCCCCCTAGATAGGCCTACCCGCCGACACAGGCATCGGAGCCGCACCTGAAACATAACTGCCCTAGCAGCGCAAACTTATGACAAAGAAACCAAAGTATAGCTCCCTAGTACGACTACTACATAGATAAGCGATACGTCTCCAACGTATCTATAATTTTTGATGGTTCCATGCTATTATATTATCTGTTTTGGATGTTTAATAGGCATTTATATGCTATTTTATATTATTTTTGGGACTAACCTATTAACCGAGAGCCCAGTGCTAGCTTCTGTTTTTTTGCCTATTTTAGAGTTTCACAGAAAAGGAATACCAAACGGAGTCCAAACGGAATGAATCTTTCATGAAGATCTTTCTTGGACCGCAAGCAAACCAGAAGACTTGGAGATGAAGTCGGCGACGCAACAAGGAAGCCATGAGGCAGGAGGGTGCACCCAGGGGGTAGGGCGCCCCCACCCTCATTAGCCCCTTGTGGCTCCCCTGACCTAGTTCCTTCGCCTATATATACTCTTATAATCTGAAAACATCCAGGAGAGTCACGAAACCACTTTTCCGCCACCGCAACCTTCTGTACCCGTGAGATCCAATCTAGCGACCTTTTCCGGCATCCTGCTGGATGGGGATTCGATCACGAAGGGCTTCTACATCAACACCATTACCTCTCCGATCCGGCATCACGAAGGGTTTACCATAGACCTTCGGGTCCATAGTTATTAGCTCGATGGCTACTTCTCTCTCTTTGATTCTCAATACCACGTTCTCCTCGATGTTCTTGGAGATCTATTCGATGTAATATTCTTTTGCGATGTGTTTGCGGAGATCTGATGAATTGTGGATTTATGATCAAGATTATCTATGAATATTATTTAGTTCTTCTCTGAATTCTTATATGCATGATTTGATCTTTGCAAGTCTCTTCGAATTATTGGTTTAGCTTGGCCTACTAGATTGATCTTTCTTGCAATGGGAGAAGTGTTTAACTTTGGGTTCAATCTTGTGGTGTCCTTTCCCAGTGACAGTAGGGGCGGCAAGGCACATATTGTATTGTTGCCATCGAGGATAAAAAGATGGGGTTTTCATCATATTGCTTGAGTTAATTCCTCTCCATCATGTCATATTGCTTAATGCGTTAATCCATTCTTTATGAACTTAATTCTCTAGATGCATGCTGGATAGCGATCGATGTGTGGAGTAATAGTAGTAGATGTAGGCAGGAGTCGGTCAACTTGACACGGAAGTGATGCCTATGTTCATGATCATTGCCTTAGATATCGTCATAACTATGCGCTTTTCTATCAATTGCTCGACAGTAATTTGTTCACCCACCGTAATATTTGCTATCTTGAGAGAAGCCACTGGTGAAACCTATGGCCCCTGGGTCTCTTTTCCATATTATTTAATCTCGTTTACATCTTGTTAGTTTCCGATCTACTATTGCAGTCTTTACTTTCTGATCTATAAACCAAAAATACCAAAAATATTTACTTTATCGTTTATCTATCTCTATCAGATCTCACTTTTGCAAGTGACCGTGAAGGTATTGACAACCCCTTTACCGTGTTGGGTGCAAGTTGTTTATTGTTTGTGCAGGTATTCGGTGACTTGTGCATTATCTCCTACTGGATTGATACCTTGGTTATCAAAACTGAGGGAAATACTTACGCTACTGTGTTGCATCACGCTTTCCTCTTCAAGGGAAAATCCAATGCAAGCTCAAGAGGTAGCAAGAAGGATTTCTGGCACCATTGCGCCGAGGAGATCTATGTCAAGTCAAGCCATACCAAGTACCCATCATAAACTCTTATCCCTTGCATTACATTATTCGCCATTCGCATCTATTTTCCTCTTCCCCACTTCTAAAACGATTTTCAGAAACCTTTGCCTTTTCTTCGCCCCTCTTCCGTTCGTCTCTTTTCGCTTGCTTCTTGTGTGTTCGTGTGTTAGATTTCTTGATTCGCCTTCATGGCTAGTCCTTCTATCGTTGTCAGTACTCCTGATAATTAAGTCCTCAATTTTAAACAAAGGGAGGGAGAAAAACTAAAAGATGCTTGGTATAGAATTTGCAATGCTCAAAATAGATCTACTAGAAAGCAATCTACTTCCATTCTTCTCCGCAATTTTTATGTCGGCATTACTCCTTGGAATAGATATGTTCTTGACACCATTACTGGAGGGAATTTCTTGGGTAGCCATACTTTTGATTCTTATAATGCCATGATAGATTTATTAGGCCCACCACCTTTTTTGGTCAATGGAACTATTTTAACCTTGAAACATGTGATGCAAAGACATGATATTATTAAGAACAAAATTTCTACTGTAGAGTTTATTGAAAATTTGGATAAAAATATTCATAATCAAATTACTCAATATGGATCTAAGGTAGGAGTTACTCTAAAGAATCTTAGAGAAAAGGAACCCATAGTTAATGAAAAGATAGATCAAGATTCTACTAGAATTGATAAACTCGAAGATATTATTACCAACTTGGGTTCCGCTTTTTCTGCTGTTAAAAATACCTCGAATCGTCCTCATGCCAAAGTTGCCAAGTTTATTTACATTCCTAAGAATAAGGGTGAATCTTCTAGTAAGGAAAATGAAGATCTCAAATCAATAAGTGTTCACCCCAATCTTTTTGATATTATTAAAGAACCTTTTGCCACAAATGAATTTCTCGATTTCTTGCCTAGGAGTTTAATCATTGATAAAACCAAATAATCTCCTAAAGATTACACGTGTTCAATAGAAGAATTGCATACCAAAGATGGCAATACCTAGATCTATTCGTGTTTTTATGCCTAGCTAGGGGCGTTAAATGATAGCGCTTGTCGGGGGGCAACCCAATTTTATTTTTATTCTTTGCTTTTTGCGACTGATTAGTAATAAATAATTCATGTAGCCTCTGATTAGATGTGGTTTTAAGTTTTATTTAGTGTTTGTGCCAAGTTAAACCATTAGGATTGTGATAGTTGTGTTGATCCTGCTGAAAATCAGAAACTTTTGCGCTTAGTAAATTAGTTTTGAAAATTCAAAGAAACGTGATCTTGATATAATTCTTGTTGATCTGGATTGGTACACAAATTTCTCAAGTTTTCCTAACTTGGTAGGATTTTTAGAGTTACATAAGTATTCTAGAGTTACAGATTACTACCGATTGTTCTGTTTTTGACAGATTCTGTTTTTCTCGTGTTGTTTGCTTATTTTGATGAATCTATGAGTAGTATAGGGGGGTATGAACCATGGAGAAGTTGGAATAAAGTAGCTATTAAACAAATATTAATAAAGAATGAGTTCATAACAGTACCTTAAAGTGGTGATTTATTTTCTTATACTAACGGAGCTCATGAGATTTTCTGTCTACTTTTGTGTTGTGAAGTTTTCAAGTTTTGGGTAAGGATTTGATGGACTTTGGATTAAGGAGTGGCAAGAGCCTAAGCTTTGTGATGCCCAAGGAAACCCAAGGTAAAATTCAAGGACAACCAAAAGCCTAAGCTTGGGGATGCCCCGGAAGGCATCCCCTCTTTCGTCTTTGTCTATCGGTAACTTTACTTGAGGCTATATTTTTATTCACCACATGATATGTGTTTTTCTTGGAGCATCTTGTATGATTTGAGTCTTTGATTTTTAGTTTACCACGATCATACTTGATGTACACACCTTTTGGGATATACATACATGAATCGTGATTTATTAGAATACTCTACGTGCTTCACTTATATCTTTTGAGCTAGACAATATTGCTCTAGTGCTTCACTTATATCTTTTTAGAGCACGGCAGTGGTTTTATTTTATAGAAAATAGTTGATCTCTCATGCTTCACTTATATTATTTTGAGAGTCCTTTAGAACAGCATGGTAATTTGCTTTGTTTATAAAGCTAGTCCTAATATGATGAGCATCCAAGATGGATATAATAAAAACTTTCATATAAAGTGCATCGAATACTATGAGAAGTTTGATTCTTTATGATTGTTTTGAGGTATGAAGATGTTGATATTAGAGTCATGCTAGTAGAGTAGTTGTGAATTTGAGATATACTTGTGTTAAAGTTTGTCATTCCCGTAGCATGCACGTATGGTGAATCGTTATGTGATGAAGTTGGAGCATGATTTATTTATTGATTATCTTCCTTATGAGTGGCGGTCGGGGATGAGCGATGGTATTTTCCTACCAATCTATCCCCCTAGGAGCATGCATGTAGTACTTTGTTTTGATAACAAATAGATTTTTGCAATAAGTATGTGAGTTCTTTATGACTAATGTTTGGTCCATGGATTTATACGCACTCTCACCCTTCCAACATTGCTAGCCTCTATTGTGTCGCGTAATTTTTGCCGATACCATACAGCCACCATATACCTTCCTCAAAACAGCCACCATACCTACATATTATGGCATTTCCATATACATTCCGAGATATATTGCCATGCAACTTTCCACCGTTCCATTTATTATAACACGCTCCATCTTTGTCATATTGCTTTGCATGATCATGTAGTTGACATCGTATTTGTGGCAAAGTCACCGTTCATAATTTTCTCATACATGTCACTCTTGATTCATTGCACATCTCGGTACTCCGCCGAAGGCATTCACATAGAGTCATATTTTGTTCTAAGCATTGAGTTATAATTCTTGAGTTGTAACTAAATAAAAGTGTGATGATCTTCATTATTAGAGCATTGTCCCATGTGAGGAAAGGATGATGGAGACTATGATTCCCCCACAAGTCGGGATGAGACTAAATGAAAAAAAGGCCATAAAAAAGGAGAGAAGGCCCAAATAAAAAAAGAGAGCAAAAGAGAGAAGGGGCAATATTACTATCCTTTTTCCACCCTTGTGCTTCAAAGTAGCACCATAATCTTCATGATAGAGAGTGTCCTATGTTGTCACTTTCATATACTAGGGGGAATTTTCATTATATAACTTGGCTTGTATATTCCAATGATGGGCTTCCTCAAAATGCCCTAGGTCTTCGTGAGCAAGCAAGTTGGATGCACACCCACATAGTTTCTTATGGAGCTTTCATACACTTATAGCTCTAGTGCATCCGTTGCATGGCAATCCCTACTCACTCACATTGATATCTATTGATGGGCATCTCCATAGCCCGTTGATACTCCTAGTTGGAGTGAGACTATTTTTTCCTTTTTTGTTTTCTCCACAACCACCATTCTATTCCACCTATAGTGCTATATCCATGGCTCATGCTCATGTATTGCGTGAAGATTGAAAAAGTTTGAGAACATCAAAAGTATGAAACAATTGCTTGGCTTGTCATCAGGGTTGTGCATGATTTAAATATTTTGTGTGATGAAGATAGAGCATAGCCAAACTATATGATTTTGTAGGGATAGCTTTCTTTGGCCATGTTATTTTGAGAAGACATGATAGCTTTGTTAGTATGCTTGAAGTATTATTATTTTTATGTCAATATTAAACTTTTGTCTTGAATCTTTCGGATCTAAACATTCATGCCACAATAAAGAAAATTACATTGATAAATATGTTAGGTAGCATTCCACATCAAAAATTCTGTTTTTATCATTTACCTACTCGAGGATGAGCGGGAATTAAGGTTGGGGATGCTTGATACATCTCCAACGTATCTATAATTTTTGATTGTTCCATACTATTATATTATCTGTTTTGGATGTTTAATAGGCATTTTTATATGCTATTTTATATTATTTTTGGGACTAACCTATTAATCGAGAGCCCAGTGCCAGTTTATGTCTTTTTCCTATTTTAGAGCTTTGCAGAAAAGGAATACCAAACAGAGTCCAAATGGAATGAAACTTTCGTGATGATCTTTCTTGGACCGCAAGCAAACCAGAAGACTTGGAGATGAAGTCGGAGACGCAACAAGGAAGCCACGAGGCAGGAGGGCACACCCCCACCCTCGTGGCTCTCCTGACCTAGTTCCTTCACCTATAAATACTCTTATACCCTGAAAACATCTAGGAGATCCACGTAACTAGTTTTCCACCACCACAACCATCTGTACCTGTGAGATCCCATCTAGCGATTCGATCATGGAGGGCTTCTACATCAACACCATTACCTCTCCGATGAAGCGTGAGTAGTTTACCATGGACCTTCGGGTCCATAGTTATTAGCTTGATGGCTTCTTCTCTCTCTTTGATTCTCAATACCACGTTCTTCCCCGATGTTCTTGGAGTTCTATTCGATGTAATATTCTTTTGATGTGTGTTTGCCGAGATCCGATGAATTGTGTATTTATGATCAAGATTATCTATGAATATTATTTGGTTCTTCACTGAATTCTTATATGCATGATTTGATATCTTTGCAAGTCTCTTCGAATTATCGGTTTAGTTTGGCCTACTAGATTGATCTTTCTTGCAATGGGAGAAGTGCTTAGCTTTGGGTTCAATCTTGCGGTGTCTTTCCCAGTGACAGTAGGGGCAGCAAGGATGTATTGTATTGTTTCCATCGAGGAGAAAAAGATGGGGTTTTCATCATATTGCTTGAGTTAATTCCTCTCCATCATGTCATCTTGCTTAATGCGTTACTCCGTTCTTTGTGAACTTAATACTCTAGATGCATGCTGGATAGCGGTCGATGTGTGGAGTAATAGTAGTAGACGCAGGCAGGAGTTGGTCTACTTGACACGGACGTGATGCTTATGTTCATGATCATTGCCTTAGATATCGTCATAACTATGCACTTTTCTTTCAATTGCTCGGCGGTAATTTGTTCACCCACCGTAATATTTGCTATCTTGAGAGAAGCCACTAGTGAAACCTATGGCCCCCGGGCCTCTTTTCCTTAATCTCGTTTACATCTTGTTAGTTTCCGATCTACTATTGCAATCTTTACTCTTCGATCTATAAACCAAAAATACCAAAAATATTTACTTTGCCGTTTATCTATCTCTATCAGATCTCACTTTTGCAAGTGACCGTGAAGGGATTGACAACCCCTTTATCATGTTGTGTGCAAGTTGTTTATTGTTTGTGTAGTTATTTGGTGACTTGTGCGTTGTCTCCTACTGGATTGATACCTTGGTTCTCAAAACTGAAAGAAATACTTGCACTACTTTGCTACATCACCCTTTCCTCTTCAAGGGAAAAACCAACGCAAGCTCAAGAGGTAGCAAGTAGTTTTCCTTATCATCAGAGACAAAAACTACGGGCGAAAACAAAGTGGACAGAGCAAAATCTTTACCAATGTCACACTTCGGAGGAAGGAGCAGCATTAGTCTACTATCATTGCAACACCGGCTCTCCAGCCATGCACCACTCTAAAGAACGAGTTCACACTTAGTTTCTGCATGGTTATGATGTACGTAACCACACACTAACTCTAAATAATGCTAACAAAAACAAAGTCGTCCAAGACCAACATAATACCTCAGCGAGATGGGGAGATCGGAGGAGGGGATCCGTGACTCTGACATCTTCCATGTTGGGTAAAAACATCTTTAGCGGTAGCTAAACTATAGTGGAGAGAATTTTTTTACATTGAAAATCATATCATCCTACATAGTCACAGCGATAAATAAAGATTGTGGTGGTCACATAACTCAAAGAAAAGATGATTTATTTGAAGGAAATATGCCCTAGAGCCAATAATAAAGTTGTTATTTTATATTTCCATATTCATGATAAAGGTTTATTATTCATGCTAGAATTTTATTAATCGAAAACTTAAATACATGCGTGAATACATAAACAAATACTGTGTCCCTAGTGAGCCTCTACTAGACTAGCTCGTTGATCAATGATGGTTAAGGTTTCCTAACCATGGACATGTGTTGTCATTTGATAATGGTATCACATCATTAGGAGAATGATGTGATGGAGAAGACCCGTCTGTTAGCTTAGCATATTGATCGTTTAGTTTATTGCTATTGCTTTCTTCATGTCAAATACATATTCCTTCGACTACGATATTATGGAACTCCCAAATACCGGAGGAATACCTTGTGTGTTATCAAAAATCACAACATAACTGGGTGATCATAAAGATGCTCTACAGTTATCTCCGAAGGTGTTTGTGGAGTTGGCATAGATCGAGGTTAGGATTTGTCACTCCGAGTATCAGAGAGGTATCTCTGGGCCCTCTCAGTAATACACATCATCAGGAGTTGGTTACGAGGTGATGTATTACAGAATGAGTAAAGAGACTTGCCGGTAATGAGATTGAACTAGGTATAGAGATACCGACGATCGAAACTAGGGAAAGTAACATACCGATGGACAAAGGGAATAACGTATGTTGTCATAACGGTTCGACCAATAAAGATCTTTGTAGAATATGTAGGAGCCAATATGGGCATTTAGGTTCCGCTATTGGTTATTGACCGGAGAGGTGTCTCGGTCATGTCTACATAGTTCTCGAACCCATAGGGTCCGCACGCTTAATGTTCGCTGACGATATAATGTTATATGAGTTATATGATTTGGTGACCGAATGTTGTTCGGAGTCCCGGATGAGATCATAGACATGATGAGGAGTCTCGAAATGGTCGACAGGTAAATATTTATATATAGGACGATGGTATTCGGACACCGGAAGTGTTTTGGAGAAAACTAGATAGTCATCGGATCACCGGAAGGGGTTCCGGGAGGCCCCCAGAGGTATATGGGCCTAACGGGCCAAGGGGAGGCACACACCAGCCCACAAAGGGGCTGGCACGCGCTCTCCCTGGCCGCCATCCCTAGAAGAAAGAAAGGGGGGCGCCACCTCCTCCTGTCTTTTCCCCATATGGGGAGGAAGGAAGGGGGCGCCACTGATACGTCTCCAACGTATCTATTATTTTGTTGTTGTTCCATGCTATTATATTATCGTTTTGGATGTTTAGTAGCCATTTATATGCTATTTTATATTATTTTTGGGACTAACCTATTAACCGAGAGCCCAGTGCCAGTTTTTTTTGCTTGTTTTAGAGTTTCGCATAAAAGGAATACCAAACAGAGTCCAAATTGAATGAAACTTTTGCGATGATCTTTCTTTGACCAGAAGCAAACCAGGAGACTTGGAGATGAAGCCGGAGACACAACAAGGTGGCCAAGAGGGTGGAGGGCCCGCCCAGGGGGGGTAGGGCGTGCCTCCTACCTCGCGGGCCCCTCGTGGGTCTCCTGACCTAGCTCCTTCGCCTATATATACTCTTATACCCCAAAAACATCCAGGGGAGCCATGAAACCACTTTTCCACCGCTGCAACCTTCTGTACCCTAAGATCCCATCTAGAGGCCTTTTCTGGCATCCTGCCAGAGGGGGATTCGATCACGGATGGCTTTTACATCAACACCATTACCCTTCCGATGAAACGTGAGTAGTTTACCACAGACCTACATGTCCATAGCTAGTAGCTATATGGCTTCTTCTCTCTCTTTGATTCTCAATACCATGTTCTCCTCGGTGTTCTTGGAGATCTATTCGATGTAATATTCTTTTGCGATGTGTTTGCCGAGATCTGATAAGTTGTGGATTTATGATCATATTATCTATGAATATTACTTAAGTCTTCTCTAAATTCTTATATGCATGATTTGATATCTTTGCAAGTCTTTTCGAATTATTGGTTTAGTTTGGCCTACTAGATTGGTTTTTCTTGCAATGGGAAATGTGCTTAGCTTTGGGTTCAATCTTGTGGTGTCCTTTCCCAATGATAGTAGGGGCAGCAAGGCATGTATTGTCTTGTTGCTATCGAGGATAAAAAGATGGCGTTTTCATCATATTGTTTGAGTTAATTCCTCTACATCATGTCATCTTACTTAATGCGTTACTCCGTTCTTTATGAACTTAATACACTAGATACATGTTGGATAGCGGTCGATGTGTGGAGTAATAGTAGTGGATGCAGAATCATTTCGGTCTACTTGACACAGACGTGATGCCTATGTTCATGATCATTGCCTTAGATATCATCATAATTATGCGCTCTTATATCAATTGCTCGGCAGTAATTTGTTGACCCACCATAATATTTGCTATCTTGGGGAAAGCCACTAGTGAAATCTATGGCCCCCGGGTCTCTTTTCCATCATATAAGTTCTCTTTTTCATCATACTAGTTTTTGATCTACTATTTTGCAATCTTTTACTTTCCGATCTATAAACCAAAAATACCAAAAATATTTACTTTACCTTTTATCTATCTCTATCAGATCTCACTTTTGCAAGTAACCGTGAAGGGATTGACAACCCCTTTATCGCGTTGGGTGCAAGTTGTTGATTGTTTGTGCAGGTATTCGGTGACTTGTGTGTTGTCCCCCACTGGATTGATACCTTGGTTCTGAAACTGAGGGAAATACTTACTCTACTTTGCTGCATCATGCTTTCCTGTTCAAGGGAAAACGAACGCAAACTCAAGAGGTAGCAGGAAGAATTTCTAGCACCATTGCTGGGGAGATCTATGCCAAGTCAAGACATACCAAGTACCCATCATAAACTCTCATCCCTTGCATTACATTATTTGCCATTTGCCTCTCATTTTCCTCTCCCCCACTTCTAAAATGATTTTCGAAAAGATTTGCCTTTTCTTTGCCCTTCTTCCGTTCTATCTTTTGTTGGCTTGTGTTACTATGTGCCTTTGTTTGCTTGCATCTTCGCTTGCTAAAATTCTATGGATCATCATCCGCTTGCTAGTCTTTTTAAGAGATCCAATTATGATGAACCAATTGCTAGTGAGTTTTGTGCACTATATTATCTTTATGAAGTTTTGCTTGAAATTATTGAATCTGAAAATTGAGATGAAGAAATTTATGAAGAGATTCACGATAGCTCCTTGAATAAAAAGCATGATTGCAATGATTTTACTATAAATTCTATTGATGTCAATTATGCTAAAAATATGTGAAACCCTAAGCTTGGGGATGCTAGTTTTGCTATGCCCACTATTTGTTGCAATGATCATGATTGGGGTGATTCTTCTTATGATCTTGAAAATTTATTTAAGCCCCATGATGAATATGAGATTGATAATAATATTTGCAATAATATTAAAAGTGGGTTTGGAAGAGTGTAAACTTTAGATCCCACATATTTGGAGAATGTTCAATCTTATGAATTTTTTGATAAAGGTGGGTTTGGAGAGGTCATGCCTTTAGTTAATGTTAATCCCACTATTTTGGAAGAGTGTCAACTTCGCATGCATGTGGATTGTGTTGAGAATATGTTATGTGATAGCTATATTGTTGAATTTGCTAATGATCCTACATGTAATTATTATGAGAGAGGAAAATATGGTTGTAGAAATTTTCATGTTACAAAATTACCTCTCGTTATGTTCAGATTGCTATTATTTGTTTCTTCGTCCTTGCTTATGGTAGTTTTTGCTTGTCTTGATAATTTGTTTGCTTATAACCCCTATTCATAAGAATCATGTTAGACTTAAACTTGTTTGTCACATGTTTTATGATGCTCTCTTTGTGTTTCAATTGTTATCTTTCATGTGAGCATCATTAAAATTATCAAAGCCTAGCTAAAAGGCTTTAAAGAAGAGCGCTTGTTGGGAGACAACCCAATATTTTTCCTTGCTGCTTTGATATAAATAATTCATCTAGCCTCTGGTTAGATGTAGTTTTACGTTTTAATTAGTGATTGTGCCAAGTTAAACCTTTATGATAGCTTATGGTGATAGTTGTGTTGATCCTGCTGAAAATCAGAAACTTTTGCGCCCAGTAAATTAGTTTTAAAAATTCATAGAAACACGATTTTGATCTGGTTATTTTTGCTCGAGATTGGTACACAAGTTTTTCAGGTTTTCCTAATTTACCAGGATTTTTGGAATTACAGAAGTATTCGAGAGTTACAGATTACTACAGACTATTCGGTTTTTGACAGATTCTGTTTTTTGCGTGTTGTTTGCTTATTTTGATGGATCTATGGGTAGTATCGGGGCGTATGAACCATGAAAAATTTGGAATACAGTAGATATGACACCAATATAAATAAATAATTATTTTCAATAGTACCTTAAAGCGGTGGTTTATTTTCTTATAATAATGGAGCTCATGAGATTTTCTGTTGAGTTTTGTGTTGTGAAGTTTTCAAGTTTTGAGTAAGGACTTGATGGACTATGGAATAAGGAGTGGCAAGAGCCTAAGCTTGGGGATGCCCAAGGCACCCCAAGGTAATATTCAAGGACAACCAAAAGCCTAAGCTTGGGGATGCTGATGTCTACTATGCAACTTTATTCTTGTAGACACGTGTTGGGCCTCCAAGCGCATAGTTTTGTAGGACAACCAAAAGCCTAAGCTTGTGGTTTTCATCAAGTGGATGACCTAAGGTTTATCAATCCGTGAGAGGTGTAGGATGAATATGGTCTCTCTGAAACGACCATGCAACCAAATACAAGAAATCTCTTGTGTCCCCGACACACCCAATACAATTTGCAAATTGTATAGGCGCACTAGTTCGGCGAAGAGATGGTGATAAAAGTGTAATATGGATTGTAGAAATATATTTTTATAATATGAATAAATAAAAATAGCAAGGTAGCAAATAGTAAACGGGCACAAAAATGGTGTTGCAATGCTTAAAAATGAGGCCTAGGGTCCGTACTTCCGCTAGTGCAACCTCTCAACAATGCTAACATAGTTGGATCATATGATTATCCCTCAAACTGCAATAAAGAATCACTCCCTAGTTCCTATTAATGGAGAACAAAAGATAAGAATTGTTTGTACATCACAAAACCACCTCAAAGCTATTCTTTCCGTTTGATCTATTCAAGAGTTCGTACGAAAATAACACAAAGCTATTTTTTCCATTCCATCTATCCTAGAGTTCGTACTAGAGTAACACCAAAGCAAATTCATATTCATAATACTCAATCTACCCAAAGAACTATAAGGAGACCCCAAAGTTTCTGTCGGAGAAAAACGTGCATCAACCCCTATGCATAGATTACCCCAATATCACCGTGGTAATCTGTGAGTTGAATGCCATAACACATATCAAGTGAATCAATAAGATACCTCATTGTCACCTAAAGTATTCATATTGCAAGGCATATATCATGTGTTCTCATCTCTGAATATTCAATCCGACAAGACAAAACTTTGAAGGGTAAAGATTCAATTCATCATAACAAGAGTATAGAGGGGAGAAACATCATATGATCTGACTATATTAGCAAAGCCCATGATATAGATCACGAGAGAGAGAGAGAGATCAAACACATAGCTACTAGTACAAACCCTCAGCCCCGAGGGTGGACTACTCCCTCTTCATCGTGGTGGCCGCCGATATGATCAAGATGGCCACCGGAGATGATTCCCCCCTCCGCCAGGGTGCCGGAATGGGGGCTAGATTGGTTTTCAAGGATACAAAGACCTTGAGGCGGTGGAACTTCTGATCTAGGGCTACACCGAAGGGTTTCGGAATATTTGGGAATTTATAGTGTAAAGAGGGGGTGCGGGAGGCCACCGAAGTGGGGTCAACCCACCTGGGCGCGCCAGGGGGCCCTGGTGCGCCCAGGTGGGTTGTGCCCCCCTCGGGGCACCCCCCCTTGTGCAGCTCAGGCCCATTGGGTTCCTTCTGGTCCATAAAAAATCTCCAAAAAGTTACGCAGAGTTTGGACTCCGTTTGATATTCATTTCCTGCGATGTAAAAAAACAAGCAAAAAATAGCAACTGTCACTAGGCACTGGGTCAATATGTTAGTCCTAAAAAATGATATAAAGTTGCTATAAAATGATTGTAAAACATCCCAGAATGATAATATAATGGCATGAATACTTCATAAATTATAGATACGTTGGAGACGTATCAACATGCCGAAGCTTAATTCCTACTCGTCCTCAAGTAGGTAACTGATAAAAGAAATAATTTATGAAGTGTGAATGCTAGCAAAGTGCACAAGTTTGATCAATGACAATTTCAATCACTCTTCCTAGCATCATAACAGCAATTCTTTCTCATAATATTTCTCATGTTATAGTGGCAGCCAATTCACATGTTAAGGTTCAAACAATGAATTCTCTTGAAACTCAACAACCTATGTTCTCAGTCACCAAGCAATTGCAATTCAACTTATTCAACAGAGTCTAAGTAAGAGCTCCACATAATCAACCATCTTATAGTCTTCTATGATTGCTAACACTCACCGCATACACATGAGCAAAACGTTTCAACCGGACACATAGAAAGATAGGGGCTTATAATTTCGCCTCCTAACGTATTCACCTTTGAGTGATGTCAACAATAATAACTCATGCTACCCATATTCAACTGGACATATGTGCCTAGATCTTTCCTCACCACATGATGCTTGCCAAAGGAGAAAAATAGAAAAGGAATAGAGAGAAAAACTTTGACTCTTTGCATAAAAGTAAATAATGAAAAGTAAAAGATAGGCCCTTTATAGAGGGAAGCAGAGGTTCCCATGCGCTTATTTGTTTGTATGCTAAACCCCTTAGTGCAAAAGAACGTCACATTATATTGACCCTTATGATAGAAACCTTTATTATGCAGTCTGTCGCTTTTATTCGTTGCCATTACAAGTACATACAACGCTCAGTTTTCTCTTACACTAAATGATCTAACACTTATAGAAGCAATTTTTATTGCCTTATTGCACCAATGATAACTTACTTGAAGGATCTTGCTCAATCCTTAGGTAGGTATGGCGGACACTTGAAAATAAGATTTGGGTTTAAGGGTTTTTGGATGCACAAGTAGTATCTCTACTTGGTGCGGAATTTGGCTAGCAAAGATGGGGGGCAAGCGCCACATATTGATGGATCTATGACAATATACCTTCTATGTGAATATGAACAAACATAAACCATTACGTTGTCTTCCTTGTCCAACGTCAACAATTTTGGCATATAATATTTTGATGGGGGCTCACAATCACAAAAGATTTCTAGGATAGTGTATTTATATGTGAAAGTTTTCCTCCTTATACTAATTATTCGTGAATTGCTTGTATGACCAATATTGTGATTGTTAAGCCTCAAAAGATTTCACTTTCTAAACCCAATGTGAAACTACCACTAGGCATGATATAATTTCAACTTCATGACATTCAATTTATTCAACAATTTACGCATAGGATATAAGTGAAGCGTAAGAGTAAATGACAAGCTACTCCAAAAAGATATAATTGAAGATCATGCGAGTAGTTAAGTAAATATGTAGCTATTTAAGGACTCTCTCTTATTCAAAAACTTTAAGATCTAAGTATTTTATTAAAAAATCAAGCAAAAACAAAATAAAATGGCATTCCAAGAATAGCACACATCATGTGAAGAAGCGAAAACTTAGGTTCAACCGATACTAGCCCATAATTGTTGAAGAAGAAAGATGGGATGCCTACCGGGGCATCCCCAAGCTTAGATGCTTGAGACTTATTGAAATATTAGCTTGGTATTCCTTGAGAATCCCCAAGCTTGAGCTTTTGTGTCTCCTTAATTCCTCTTATATCACGGTTTCCCTAAATCTCAAAAACTTCATCCACACAAAACTCAACAAGAACTCGTGAGATAAGTTAGTATAAATCAGTGCACAACCTTATCATTGTCTACTGAGGCAAATCACTAAAATTATTATTCAACATTGCATACTAAATTCCTCTTCATATTTAATACTCCTATCCCCAAATAGAATCATTAAACAAGTAAACATATGCAAACATAACAGCAATCTGCCAAAGCAGTACAGTCTGTAAAGAACGCAAGATTCATCATACTTCCCTAACTCCAAAAATTATGAGAAAAATACTACACTGTATAAAATTTATCATATATTATTTTGAAAAAAGTTTCAACAATTTATCATATTCTGAATTTTCTAGGGAATTTTTGCAACATCGATAAAATTTCTGTTTTCAAACAGCAACAAGTATACTTGCAAAATAATCATGGCAAAGGCTATCATTGCCACTTTTATTGAAATAAAAGAAGCAAAACATTATTCTAAATAATATAAAGCAAATACTAACAAAATAAATTGACGCTCCAAGCAAAACACATATCATGTGACGAATGAAAACATAGCTCCAAGTGAGGTTACCGATAATGTTGGAGACGAAAGAGGGGATGCCTTCCGGGGCATCCCCAAGCTTAGTTGCTTGGATATTCCTTGAATATTACCTTGGGGGTGCCTTTTTCATCCCCAATATTAGGGTCTTATCACTCCTTATTCTCCTCATATCAACATCTCACCCAAAACTTGAAAACTTCAATCACACAAAACTTAATGGAACCTTGTGAGATAGGTTAGTATGATAAAGAGCAAACCATTTCACTTTTGTTACTATCAAAGACAAGATTCATACTTTTTTCCACACAATGTCTACTGTATAATATCATTTACACAATTTATATTGAGCAATATAAGCAATAGAAACAAGGAAACAAGCAAACTATGCATTGAAAACAGAATCTGTCAAAAACAGAATAGTCTGTAGTAATCTGTACTCAAACCATACTTCTGCTACTCCAAAAATTATTACCACGTGAGAAATTTGTATATTAATCTTATTCAAAAATAATCAACTGAAAATCACTCTTCTGTTAAAAATGAGAGCTATTTTTGTGAGCGCAAGATTTTCTGTTTTTCAGCAAGATCAAATCAACTATCACCCAACATGATCCCAAAGGCTTTACTTGGCACTTTATTGAAACAAAGACAATAAAACATGATTTATACAGTATCCTAATCATGTTAACATACAAAAACAGTAGGTAAAATTGTTGGGTTGTCTCCCAACAAGCGCTTTTCTTTAATGCCTTTTAAGCTAGGCATGATGATTTCAGTGATGCTCGCATAAAAGATATGAATTGAAACATAACAAGAGCATCATGAAGCATATGACTAGCGTATTTAGGTCTAACCCACTTCCTATGCATAGGGATTTTGTGAGCAAACAACTTATGGGAACAAGAATCAACTAGCATAGGAAGGCAAATCAAGTGCAACTTCAAAACAATCAACACATAGAGAAGAAATTTGATATTATTGAGATATGTGAGAGCACAAGTTCCTCTCTCATAATAATTTTCAGAGGCATCATGAATGGATTCAATACTATAACTATCACATACAGAACTCTTTTCATGATGCACAATCATAGAAGATTTGTTACTCTTTATGGCATACATGTCATCATAATAATCATCATAGATAGCAATTTTATTGTCATAGTCAATTGAAACCTCTTCCAAAATAGTGGATGTATCACTAAATAAAGTTATGACCTATCCAAATCCACTTTCATCAATATTCTAATAAGATTCAACACACTCCAAAATAGTGGGATCACTACTACCTAGAGTTGACACTCTTCCAAACCCAGTTTCATCAATATAATCATCATAAATAGGAGACATGCTATCATCATAATAAATTTTCTTATCGAAAGTAGAAGGAATCAAAGGATCATAATCATTAAGAAAAGCATCCCCAAGCTTAGGACAAGCATTATTTCCAGCAAATAAATCTTCAAACATTTCATACTCATCAAACATAGCATCCCCAAGCTTGTGGTTTTGCATATCATCATAATCATTCTTATCAATAGCATGAATGGCACCAATAGTATAGCAAACATTATTATCATATTCTTCCAAGCAAGTGCCAAAAAGATCTTCAAGTTCATAAGAGACATCATTTTCTTCCCAATCATAATCATCACAACAAGTAGTAGGCATCACAATATCATACTCAATATCATCATCCTCCATCAACATATTTGATTCACTTTCATGAGGTACAATGGTGATAGGAGCAATATTACTTGGGAGAGTTACCTTTTTACCTCTACTTTTTCTTCTTTTCTTTTTCTTCTTCACCACCTCACGTGTGGGTTTAATCATTTTTTCTGAGAACCTTGTTGAAGAGATTGATTGGATAGGAAGCTCCTCCTCGTTACCTGATTCATCATAAGAAACACTAGGAGGGTATTGGGAAATATTTCCCCTTTCATTAGTACTCTCTTCATATTCTATTTCTTTTCTTTTCTTTAGATAGTTGGCAATATAAGGATTCTCAAAGCAATTTACCACAAAAAACATATAAATTTCCTCTAGATCAAAATCAAGAACTCTCTCAAGGGAAAATTCTGGAATATCCTTAGTTATACGTTTCATTTCTTCATAGCCCAGAAGTAAACTAAGTTCATTGTGATGCGCAAGGGAAATCAAGTCTTCACAATTTTTGGAGATGATTCGATCATGAAACAATTTGCATTGGGTATTTAAATGACCACATTCATTGCAAATTTCACAAGGATGGCTAAGAAAATTTAAATTTTCAGCACAAACATCTAGCCTCTCTTGCAACCATCTAGTTTCTAAATACTTATGCCTCTTGCAAAATCTATCTTCCCTTTTTGGTGTGTGTGCACTCCCAATTTACTCCGCAAAAATTGACATTCTTATAGGAGACATCATTATCATGGCTAGTGCACCCACCATTAGCATTTTGGATATTCAAAGAATTCACACTAACAGCATTGCAATCATGCTCATCATTCATGCCAATCATTTTATTAAATTCTTCTTCTATCAATTGAGCACAATTTTCCGAACCATCATTTTCAAGAAAGATATTATAAAGATGATCAATAATATGATGCAACCTTAATTCCATTTTTTGTAGTTTTCTTTTATAAACCAAACTAGTGATAAAACAAGAAACTAAAAGATTCAATTGCATGATCTAAAGATATACCTTCAAGCACTCACGTCCCCGGCAACGGTGCCAGAAAAGAGCTTCATTGTTGTGGACTGAGTGTCGGTTTCCTAACCTCCCCGGCAACGGCGTCAGAAAAGAGCTTGATGTCTACTACACAACTTTATTCGTGTAGACACGTGTTGGGCCTCCAAGCGTAGAGTTTTGTAGGACAATAGCAATTTTCCCTCAGGTGGATGAGCTAAGGTTTATCAATCCATGAGAGGTGTAGGATGAAGATGGTCTCTCTCAAACGACCCTGCAATCAAATATAAGAAATCTCTTGTGTCCCCAACACACCCAATACAATGGCAAATTGTATAGGTGCACTAGCTCGGCGAAGAGATGGTGATAAAAGTGTAATATGGATGGTAGAAATATATTTTTATAATCTGAATAAATAAAAATAGCAAGGTAGAAAATAGTAAACGGGCACAAAAACGGTGTTGCAATGCTTAAAAATGAGGCCTAGAGTCCATACTTTCGCTAGTGCAACCTCTCAACAATGCTAACATAGTTGGATCACATGATTATCCCTCAAAGTGCAATAAAGAATCACTCCCGAGTTCCTATTAGCGGACAACAAAAGATAGGAATTGTTTTTAGGTCACGAAACCACCTCAAAGCTATTCTTTCTATTCGATCTATTCAAGAGTTCATACTAAAATAACACAAAGCTATTTTTTCCGTTTGATCTATCCTAGAGTTCGTACTAGAATTACACCAAAGCAAATTCATATTCATAATACTCAATCCACACAAGTAACTATAAAGATACCCCAAAGTTTCTGTGGGAGAAAAAAGTGCATCAACCCCTATGCATAGATTACCCCAATATCACCACGGGAATCCGCGAGTTGAATGCCATAACACATATCAAGTGAATCAATAAGATACCTCATTGTCACCTCAAGTATTCATATTGTTGGGGAACGTAGTAATTTCAAAAAAATTCCTACGCACACACAAGATCATGGTGATGCATAGAAACGAGAGGGGAGAGTGTGCCACGCACCCTCGTAGACCGAAAGTGGAAGCGTTAGAACAGCGCGGTTGATGTAGTCGTACGTCTTCACGGCCCGACCGATCAAGCACCGAAACTACGGCACCTTCGAGTTCTAGCACATGTTTAGCTCGATGACGTCCCTCGAACTCCGATCCAGCCGAGTGTCGAGGGAGAGTTCCATCAGCACGACGGCGTGGTGATGATCTTGATGTTCTACCATCGCAAGGCTTCTCCTAAGCACCGCTACAATATTATCGAGGAGGACTATGGTGGAGGACTACGGCTAAGAGATCAAGAGATCAATTGTTGTGTCTAGAGGTGCTCCCCTGCCCTCGTCTATAAAGGAGCCAGGGGGAGGGGGCGGCCGGCCTAGGAGGGGGCGTGCCAAGGGGAGTCCTACTCCCACCGGGAGTAGGACTCCCTCCTTCCTTGTTGGACTAGGAGAAGGGGGGAAGGAGGAGGGAGAGAGGAAGGAAAGGAGGGGCGCCGCCCCCCTCTCCTTGTCCTATTCGGACTAGGGGGAGGGGCGCGCGGCCCAGACCTTGCCTCCTCTCCTCTTCTCCACTAAGGCCCATGTAGGCCCATTAAGCCCCCGGGGGGTTCCGGTAACCTCCCGGTACTCCGGTAAAATCCCGATTTCACGCAGAACACTTCTGATATCGAAATATAGGCTTCCAATATATCAATCTTCATGTCTCGACCATTTCGAGACTCCTCGTCATGTCCATAATCTCATTCGGGATTCCGAACAAACTTTGGTACATCAAAACTCATAAACTCATAATATAACTATCATCGAAACCTTAAGCGTGCGGACTCTATGGGTTCGAGAACTATGTAGACATGACCGAGGCACATTTTCAGTCAATAACCAATAGCGGAACCTGGATGCTCATATTGGCTCCTACATATTCTACGAAGATCTTTATCGGTCAAACCGCATAACAACATACATTGTTCCCTTTGTTATCGATATGTTACTTGCCCGGGATTCGATCGTCGGTATCCCAATACCTAGTTCAATCTCATTACCGGCAAGTGTCTTTACTCGTTATGTAATGCATCATTCCATAACTAACTCATTAGCTACATTGCTTGCAAGGCTTATAGTGATGTGCATTACCGAGAGGGCCTAGAGATACCTCTCCGACAATCGGAGTGACAAATCCTAATCTCGAAATACGCCAAGTCAACAAGTACCTTCAGAGAAACCTGTAGAGCTCCTTTATAATCACCCAGTTACGTTGTGATGTTTGGTAGCACACAAAGTGTTCCTCCGGTAAACGGGAGTTGCATAATCTCATAGTTGTAGGAACTTGTATAAGTTATGAAGAAAGCAATAGCAACATACTAAACAATCAAGTGCTAAGCTAACGGAATGGGTCAAGTCAATCACATCATTCTCCTAATGATGTGATCCCGTTAATCAAATGACAACTCATGTCTATGGTTAGGAAACATAAACATCTTTGATTAATGAGCTAGTGAAGTAGAGGCATACTAGTGACATTAAGTTTGTCTATGTATCATGTTTCCCATTAATACAATTCTAGCATGAATAATAAACATTTATCATGAAATAAGGAAATAAATAATAACTTTATTATTGCCCCTAGGGCATATTTCCTTCGGTCTCCCACTTGCACTAGAGTCAATAATCTAGTTCACATCATCATGTGATTTAACACCAATATTCACATCTGTATGTGATTAACATCCATAGTTCACATCATCATGTGACCAACACCCAAAAGGTTTACTATAGTCAATAGTCTAGTTCACATCGCTATGTGATTAACACCCAAAGAGTACTAAGGTATGATCATGTTTTGCTCGTGAGAGAAGCTTAGTCAACGGGTCTGTCACATTCAGAGCCGTATGTATTTTGCAAACATTCTATGTCTACAATGCTCTGCACGGAGCTACTCTAGCTAATTGCCCCCACTTTCAATATGTATCCAGATTGAGACTTAGAGTCATCTGGATCGGTGTAAAAGCTTGCACCAATGTAACTCTTTACGACGGGCTCTTTTATCACCTCCATAATCGAGAAATATTTCCTCAGTCCTCACTAAGGATATTTTTGACCACTGTCTAGTGATCTACTCTTAGATCAAAATTGTACTCCCTTGCCAAACTTAGTGCAAGGTATACAATAGGTCTGGTACACAGCATATCATACTTTATAGAACCTATGACTGAGGCATAGGGAAATGACTTTTCATTCTCTTTCTATTTTCTGCCATAGTCGGGTTTTGACTTTTACTCAACTTCACACCTTTGCAACACATGCAAGAACTCTTTCTTTGACTGTTCCATTTTGAACTACTTCAAAATCTTGACAAGGTATGTACTTATTGAAAAACTTATCAAGCATCTTGATCTATCTCAATAGATTTTGATCTCAATATGTAAGTAGCTTCACTGAGGTCTTTCTTTTAAAGAACTCCTTTCAAATACTCCTTTATGCTTTCCAGAAAAATTCTACATCATTTCTGATCATCAATATGTTACTCACATATATTTATCAGAAAGGCGGTAGTGCTCCCACTCACTTTAATGTAAATACAGGCTTCACCGCAAGTCTGTATAAAACTATATGCTTTGATCAACTTATCAAAGCGTATATTCCAACTCTGAGATGCTTCCACCAGTCCATAGATGGATCGCTGGAGCTTGCACATTTTGTTAGCACCTTTAGGATTTACAAAACCTTCTTGTTGCATCATATACAACTCTTCTTTAAGAAAACCATTAAGGAATGCAGTTTTGACATCCATTTGCCATATTTCATAAAATGTGGCAATTGCTAACATGATTCGGACAGACTTAAGCATCGCTGCAGTTGAGAAAATCTCATTGTAGTCAACACTTTGAACTTGTTGAAAACCTTTTTGTGACAAGTTGAGCTTTGTAGATAGTAACACTACTACCAGCATCTGTCTTCGTCTTGAAGATCCATTTATACAATATGGCTTGCCGATCATCGGGCAACTCCACCGAAGTCCACACTTTGTTCTCATACATGGATCCCATCTCAGATTTCATGGCCTCAAGCCATTTCACGGAATCTGGGCTCATCATCGCTTCCTCATAGTTCGTAGGTTCATCATGGTCTAGTAACATGACTTCCAGAACAGGATTACCATACCACTCTAATGTGGACTGTACTTTGGAAGACCTACGAGGTTTTGTAGTAACTTGATCTGAAGTTTCATGATCATCATCATTAGCTTCCTCACTAATTGGTGTAGGAATCACTGGAACTGATTTCTGTGATGAACTAATTTCCAATTTGGGAGAAGGTACAAATTACCTTATCAATCTCTACTTTCCTTCCACTCACTTGTTTCGAGAGAAACTCCTTCTCTAGAAAGGATCCATTCTTAGCAACGAATGTTTTGCCTTCGGATCTATGATAGAAGGTGTACCCAACAGTTTCCTTTGGGTATTCTATGAAGACACACTTCTCCAGTTTGGGTTCGAGCTTATCAAATTGAAAACCTTTTTCACTTAAGCATCGCAACCCTAAACTTTAAGAAATGACAGCTTAGGTTTACTGCTAAACCATAGTTCATACGGTGTCATCTCAACGGATTTAGATGGTGCCCTATTAAACGTGAATGCAACTGTCTCTAATGCATAACCCCGAAACGATAGTGGTAAACCGATAAGAGACATCATAGATCGCACCATATCTAGTAAAGTACGATTACGGCGTTCAGACACACCATTACATTGTGGTGTTCCAGGTGGCGTGAGTTGTGAAACTATTTCACATTGTTTCATATGAAGACCAAACTGGTAACTCAAATATTCGTCTCCATGATCAAATCGTAGAAACTTCATTTTTCTTGTTACGATGATTTTCCACTTCACTCTGAAGTTCTTTGAACTTTTCAAATGTTTCAGACTTATGTTTCATCAAGTAGATATACCCATATCTACTCAAATCATCTGTGAAGGTCAGAAAATAACAGTACCCGCCACGAGCCTTAACACTCATCGGATCGCATACATCGGTATGTATTATTTCCAATAAGTCAGTAGCTCGTTCCATTGTTCCGGAGAACAGAGTTTTAGTCATCTTGTCCAAAAGGAACGGTTCTCAAGCATCAAATGATTCATAACCAAGTGATTTCGAAAATCCATCTTTATGGAGTTTCTTCATGCGCTTTACACCGATATGACCCAAATGGCAGTGCCGCAAATAAGTTGCACTATCATTATTAACTTTGTATCTTTTGGCATCAATATTATGAATATGTGTATCACTATGATTGAGATCCAACAAACTATTTTCATTGGGTGTATGACCATTTGAAGGTTTTATTCATGTAAACAGAACAACAATTATTCTCTGACTTTAAATGAATAACTGCATTGCAATAAACATGATCAAATCATATTCATGTTCAACGCAAACGCCAAATAACATTTATTTAGGTTTAACACTAATCCTAAAAGTATAGGGAGTGTGCGATGATGATCATATCAATCTTGGAACTACTTCCAACACTCATCGTCACTTCCCCATCAACTAGTCTCTCTTTATTCTGTAACTCCTGTTTCGAGTTACTAATCTTAGCAACCGAACAAGTATCAAATACTCAGGGGCTACTATAAACACTAGTAAGGCACACATCAATAACCTGTATATCAAATATACCCTTGTTCACTTTGCCATCTTTCTTATCCACCAAATATTCAGGCATTTCCGCTTCCAGTGACCATTTCCTTTCCAGTGTAAGCACTCAGTTTCAGGCTTTGGTCCAGCTTTGGGCTTCTTCACGGGAGTGACAACTTGTTTGCCATTCTACTTGAAGTTTCCCTTTCTTTCCCTTTGCCCTTTTCTTGAAACTTGTGGTCTTGTCAATCATCAACACTTGATGCTCTTTCTTGATTTCTACCTTCATCGATTTCAACATAACGAAGAGCTCGGGAATCATTTCCGTCATCCCTTGCATACTATAGTTCATCACGAAGTTCTAGTAACTTGGTGATGGTGTCTAGAGAATTCTGTCAATCACTATCTTATCTGGAAGATTAACTCCTACTTGATTTGAGCAGTTGAAGTACCCAGACAATCTGAGCACATGCTCACTAGTTGAGCGATTCTCCTCCATCTTTTAGCTATAGAACTTGTTGGAGACTTCATATCTCTCAACTCGGGTATTTGCTGTAAATATTAACTTCAACTCCTAGAACATCTCATATGGTCCATGATTCTAAGACGTTTAAGCATGGTGCACTAAACTATCAAGTAGTCATCATTTTGAGCTAGCCAAACGTTCATAACGTCTGCATATGCTCCTACAATAGGTTTGTCACCTAACGGTGCATCAAGGACATAATTCTTCTGTGCAGCAATGAGGATAAACCTCAGATCACGGATCCAATCCGCATCATTCTACTAACATCTTTCAACACAGTTTTCTCAAGGAACATATCAAAATAAACAAATGAAAGCAACAACGCGAGCTATTGATCTACAACATAATTTGCAAAATACTACCAGGACTAAGTTCATGATAAAATTAAGTTAAATTAATCATATCACTACAAAAAAATACACTTCCGTGATGATACATGTTTGTCACAGTAGGTCGCGTTTTTTATCATGCATGTACATCCGTGACAAATTTATGACAGAATCAAGATAGTCATACATGTGCTGTCGTAGAAGTGTTCCATGACATTACCAAAATTATCATCACGGAAGTGTCCACTTCCATGACGATAAATCATGCGTCACAGAAGTGCTTTCATCAAGGGTGACCAACACATGGCATCCACCGTAACGGAACACCGTTAAGCAATCGGGTCGGGTTTTGGATCCGATAACCCGTTAACAACCCCGACCAATGGGGATTTTCCACGTGTAAAATCATCATTGGCTAGAGGAAACACGTGTCGGCTCACCGTTGGGACAGATGTCATCCACTCATTGGACGGAAGACGCCTATGGTACATCGACACGTGGCACGACCCAACAGAGGCCCATTCATGTGAAAAGGCCGGCCCAGTAAAAATTAGTAGGCCAGCCCATATAAGGCCTACTTGTGTCAGGTCCATTTAAGCCGATGACCCATACGAGATGAGCCAATTCGGCCCGTCAACGGCCCGTTAAAGATTTGACAACATTGCAGCCCATCGTCAGTTCGAGCCCGTTAACAGCCTGCTATATATCTAGGCTCAATATCGGCCCAATGAGATTTCGGCCTGTTAACGGCCCGTTTAATGGATGGGCCAATTTTTAGTATGTACATCTTTCGGCCTTTTAGCGACCCATTTAAATGTTGGGATAATTTCCGGCCCGGTTTGTCTTTCAGACTGTTGACGACCCACAAATCTGATGGGCCATTTGTTGTCGGACCTGAGTTTCGGCCTTTTAGCGGACCATTTAAGTGTTGGGCAAATTTTTTGGCCCGGTGTCACTTTTAGCCTGTTGATGGCCCATAAATCAGTTGGGCCATTTTTAGTCGGACCTGAGTTTTGGCCTTTTAGCGACCCATTTAAGTGGTGGGCCAATTCCCGGCCCTGAGTGACTTTCGGCCTGTTAACGGACTATAAATGAGTTGGGCCATTTGTAGTCGGACCTTAGTTTTGGCCCTTTAACGGCCAATGCCCTTCATGGTCCAATACCAGTCCGGTTTCTCTTTCGGCCTGCTAAAGGCCCACAACACAGTTGGGCCATTTACAATATGACCTGACTTTCAGCCTCTTAGCGGCCCATGGTCTTCATGGTCCAGTACAAGCCCGCTGTCTCTTTCGGCCTGCTAAAGGCCTACAGTATAGTTGGGCCATATGTAGCCCAAACTTAGTAACGTCCTGTTAACGGCCCGTGAAATAAACTGGGGCCACCTGTTGCCCGCTTCGATGTCGGCCTGTTAACGACCCGGGAGGTAAGAGGGCCGACCATTAACTTTCGGCCTAGTACCGGCCCATTAACTTAATTGCCCCATTAAAGTTCGTACATGTCTTTAGGCCAAATTAGATAATTTGAGCCCATTACAACGAGCAATTATGCACAGGACCAAAACCGATCACACAAAGGTACGGCATATAGGGAATAACGTTGCACATCCAGCATATATTACAGGAAATTACATCCACTGGGCAATCAAAGATTGATGCCAGTGCAAATAAATGAGCAGAACCTAACCATCTACAATGTCACAATCTGCAACCTCAGCACAGATGACGCCCATAAGCATGTGGGCCAGTTCTTTCTGTTTGCTACACTGTCTCTGAAAACATTGATCAGTTGTTGTGTCGCACGACTCTGCACCTCTGATTCATCCACCATTTCCATCATTGCTTCAGCCATTAATTGGTTCACAAACATACATTTATTCCGTTGCATTCGAGACAGAGGATACTGAACAGATTGAGATGGCGACTTTGGCAGGCTTGTATTATTGATAGTGGAGAGTGTCTCGACCACTGCATCATAACATAAATTAGGACGGGAACCAATTAGATTAATCATGAGTTATTGCCATATTACCTGGCCTAGATTTACTGGAAAGAAACAATGGGGTTGCCTTGCTGTTTTCAGAGTTTGTCTTCTTATCTTCAGCAGCCTGCACAAAATTAACACACTAGCATTGATATCATTGGCCAAGTCAGATAATAGGAAAGCAACATTGACACAACGAACGTTTGGGCAAGTAGCCTACACCAAATTAACATAATATGGCACAACTATCATCAGCCAGGTAAGGTAGTACGAAAGCAACATTGACACAATGAATGAATGGGCAACCAGAGAAGCACTACAATTCAGTAATGTGCGTGATATGAGATAGTACATTCATGCAGCTCAGTATGCAAAACTACCAGGCAGTTTTCCTGACAAAAATCAACATTGGCGCCTTTAACATTTTGCTACAACTAATTTAATATCAGATAAAGGTTAGATTCACGTCGATTAACAAAATACATGTTGATGTAAAAATATAGTGATATACAACAGATACTTACATCAGCATTGGAGCACAGAGAATTCCCGCAAGATATTTTCCTCGAATACGATCTAAATGGAGGAAGTCTTCTATCGTTTAACCTTATTTTCTAAAAGAGAGATGGGTAAGAAACATGTAGAAAATATGATCAGAATGCTATAAAATTTCATGATGCAAGGATATGCACACGCTTCTTAGAATGGAGTTGACATTCTTTTGCTGGACTGGAGCGGACTAGTTCTTTGGCCACTGGAATCTGCTTATTATCAGTGGGAGTTGGGTTTCTCTGTGCTGGAACAGTATCTATGAAAAATGGAGTTGGTTTATTATCTCCTGGCGTTTGGATCTTTTGCAAAGACCTGGTTTGTAACCCTTCAGATTCGAACAGAGCCATCTTCCCCTTGCATGCCTTATATAGAAGAATGGTGATTCAGTTATAAAACATGCTATAGCAGAGATGGAATAGGCACTGAAGAATACAAAGGCATGACATATTGACATGTATTCCCTCCATCCGGAAATAAATGGATGGGTCTAGGCGTATTTCAGTTCTAGATACATCCAGTTTTATCCATTTCTGCGACATTTAATCCGAACGGAGGGAGTATGATGTAGGAGCTAGGGATACGACAGGACAACACAGTAAAAAAAGCACTAAAAAACCCACTGCAGAACCAAAGTATTCAAACCCACTGATATGAGATAGTACCCTCATGTAGCTCAGGATGCAAAAACTACCAGGCAGTTTTCCTTACAAAAATCAACATTGTGGCCTTTAATCATACATTTTGCTACAACTAAATTTAGATCAGATAAAGGTTGGATTCACGCCGATTAACAAAATACATGCCGATGTAAAAATATAGTGATATACAACAGGTACTTACATCTACATTGGAGCATAGAGAATTCCTGCAAGAATCTTTCCTCACAAACGATACCATTGCAGAAATTCTTCTATCTATTAAGCTTATTTTCTAAAAGAGAGATGGGTAAGAAAGATGTAGAAAATATGATCAGCATGCTATAAAATTTCATGATGCAAGGATACGCACACGCTTCTTAGAATTGAGTTGACATATTTTTGCTCGACTGGAGCGGACTAGTTCTTTGGCCACTAGAATCTGCTTATTATCAGTAGGAGTTGGGTTTCTCTGTGCTAGAGCAGTATCTATAAAAACTGGAGTTGGTTTATTATCTCCTGGCATTTGGATCTTTTGCAAAGGCCTTGTTTGTAATGCTTCAGATTCTAACATAGTCGTCTTCCCCTTGCATGCCTTCTATAGAAGAATGGTGCTTTAATTATAAAGCATGCGACAACAGAGAGATGGAATAGGTACTGAAGAATAGAAAGGCATGACATATTGACATGTATTCCCCCCATCCGGAAAAAAATGGATGGGTCTAAGCGTATTTCAGTTCTAGATACATCCTTTTTTATCCATTTTGGCAACATGTAATCCGGACGGAGGGAGTATGGTGTAAGAGCTAGGGATACGAAAGGACAATACAGCAAAAAAAAACTAGTTGCATGTAAAACTAGAACATCACTTCAATGTAAAAAAACATGGTATGGCAGACAGATGAAGTACATAGTTATGAATAACAATGCATAAGATATTCAGAAGCATGATGTCCAAATTAAGCAGATGGCATTGCGATAGAGTAGAATGACACAGTACTTGAATTTGAAAACATGTTATCATGAATGGAATAGGTACTGAAAAACAGGAAGGCATGACATATTTACATGCATGATCAGGATGCTAAGCACATGGCATTGCAACAGAGTAGATACACTCCAGGACATTATATGCATGTTGTACCCGTATCATAGGCCAAGTTGGAGCAAGGACCTTGTCGGGTGAAGAGGATTCATCATCTTTCTGCAAGTCTTCTAAAGAACTGCCTTTACAAGTTCCATCATATTGGGTATCATTGACATCAAGTTTATTGGCCTTTACATTGCTCCGTGAGGTTCTTGTCGATATATCAGTGTGTGCAATTATATCTGACATGCATGGAAGACAACTAGTAGTTAGATTTATGTAAATGAGTGCTTGTAGGAGATGACATAAATAGTAGGACTGGGGTTAACTAGCAGCAACAGGTCTCATAAACTAAAAGGAGAACACAAATGAAAGCTACAGAATATGTATCATTTGTACTTGAGATTAACTAGATGGCACACAAAAGTATTAAAGAACAACATAGGTAATACTAGAAGTGGTATAATACTATAATCACCAGCCTGTGGGATAGCATTGGCTGATGGATGATAACTATGGAACAGTGTTACCTAAAGAACAAGTATCTTAGCTGAACTATGGAACAGCGTGAACTCTTGAACAAGACTCGTAAGAGATCAGCATGAATATACAGTGAAATGTGATGATCTATTTTCCGTGCTTAGATGAATAACAAAGCCATAAATGTTGCACACAAGTAAGATGAGGGTACAACCTATCTGGCTGCCATCCATAGGAGTGAGCATCATGTGTTGACTTGTCGATGGCCCTGCAGTTGTTGTGGCTGTCCATGTCGGGCACGCGCATTCAATGCAGGGAACTGTTGAGTGGGGACTGTAGCTCCCTTCTGGTGTATGCTTCCCTTGTTGGAGCAGCTGCGGTGAGTCGGAAGACAGTGTGTCTGAAGATGCAGATAACACATAAAGTTAAGAACGACATATCTCTTTGATCCAAAGAAATACACTAAGAGATCAACATCAAGGTACGAGAGTGGTCACACGTCTGTTGACTGAAGACTAAATTGGGGTCACACGATTTTATTTTATTTTGGTACTGTCCGATCTACGCCGGGTGGCTTGATGGCCGTCTTGTGCCTCCCGACTGACACTGTTCGGAATCTTCCCCGAAGAGCCAGCGACCAACGGCAGAGCAGCCTGCCTCCGCCGTCCGTGGCCCCGTCGAAAACCCCGCTCCCCGCCCCACCGCACTGCCGTGGTTGCGCCGCCCCCGGGCCAATCCACAAAGACTCCCTGTCATCCAGATCCGGCGGCGGCAGTACCTTCAACCCACGCAACTCTAAAAGATAGCCATCTAGGCGCTGCTTCCGCGGTGAACTTGCGGCCCCGCAACCTTACGTTAGACACCAGCCAACTGGCAGCCTAGGAGCTCCGCCGCCTCGAGGGGTGTTGCTTCCCATTGGGAATCGATTGGCCCAGAATAAAAATTCAGACAACTGACGCCTAAATAAAGTGATTTCAGATGAGGGTGCGACCTATCTGGCGGCATGGTGAAGTAGGCAGGTCCAGCTGCTGAGTTGGTGAGGCCGGCGTGGTTGCCGTGGTGACCGGCGGCAGGGAAAGAGCAATGTCACGACGGTCGACGGCTACGTGGAAGCAGCGCCAGGACTCTGGACGGATTCGAAGTTGGAGCCGCTCCGGTGCCGTGAACAACGGCGGGGGTGAATCGGCTCCGGTACGGTTCACGTGGCCGTCATCGAGGCAGCGCCAGCAGCACGGAGTAAGAGGCACACGGCCCAGTGCACAACGACAATTGGACAACGTCTCCGGCATTAGGGAGGAGGGCAGCTGTGAATCTGGTGCGGTGGGGGCGCCATGGAGGTGTGGCTGAGGTTTCGCGGGTCGGGAGAAGGGAGCTTCCCGGGGAGAAGGTAATTTGGTGCCCACGAGGTAAGAATGGGGGCGG
>NC_041381.1:593520139-593525272 GCF_002162155.2 Triticum dicoccoides
AGTGGAACCATGTCTTACGGACGCATTTGTCTGAAATGTGAGGGGGAGTTACAGTTCTACCCTTGCCTATAGGCTTCTCGGCTTGGGTCTGTGTACTGAGGGTCGGGGATAGTAGAGTAACTTTGCTTCTCCTCAAATAGTGGGCGGGAGCGATTTTGGGCGAGGAGGGCGTGTTTTGAACTATACTGGGCGCGAGCGAATTTGGGCGAGGAGAGCGTGTTTTGAAATAGTGGGCGCGAACTATTTCAGGCGAGGAGAGCGTGTTTTGCCGACCATGGTTTATGAATTATTCAGCACATGTCATTTCGGCCGAGGAGAAGGCGCGCTTGGATGAAGTTACGAACCTACCCTCGATGTACAACGGGCCAATTGATGTGTGTCCCACATAGGACGGCAATTTCGCGTCTCCCATTTATTTGCTCGGGCGAATTCCACCGAGCAGAGAGGATGTTTAATGGTTCATTCAAATTTTGGGAGAACGAGCATCCACGTCTACCTTACCAAGTCGATTCGAATCAAATTTTGAAATATTAGCTTGCCACTTCTTTTTTAGATGGAGAGATGATGCTCGGGAGTAATGTGTTTTTACATGCTCGTTGCTAGCGATTTACTATATGACAAGTAGTTGACCCACTCAAAAACGTGAATCAAACCCAAAATGAAATATCTCGATTCAATTTACTAGCTCGTTCAGTAGGTCAAAATAGTGAACTAAATCCAAAATTGAACACCTCAATCGAGTAGCATGTTGTACAGTATCATAGTACTCCATGAACATGTTGAAAGTCAAATTAATGAACTTGTTTGATATACGCATATATCCGTTCATGTGTGGATTGCAAACAACATGGTCTCCAATTTAAATATTTGAATGCAAGTTTATATCAGTCTTTGATGCATAAAATGCGACCTCCCCCTCTCCCGGACTCTTGTTCTCTCTCTCTCACACACACTCTCTCGCGGACAATCCTCAATTCTGTCGCACGCATCTGACACAAAAACATTGTTGGTCCCTCTCCCTTTCTCTCTGTGTGTGTGTGGGGGGGATCTTTCTAGTCCGCATTCATATATACACCATCTATAGGTCTCTCTCGCACACTATGTATGATACTCTAGCTAGTCCAAGCTAGATATCTTGGGTGCACTCATCGTACGCACACAAATTCCTTGGCTCTTTGCCCATAACTCTCTCACGCACCACTATGTCGTCTCGGAGCTCTTCCCCCCCTCTCTCAAACTCTCCATCCACCTGGGTCACACATACACATGCATATCTCACTCACACTCGATAGGCCCATCTAAAACTCTATCACTCTCCATCGTTCTCTCTCCATCTCACACGCACACACACACACAATCTCATGCCCAGCTAGCCAAGTATGATGGTCTCTCACTCAATTGTAGGCACACGCAGTCCCCCGTATATGTATATGACTAGCTAATCTTAGTCTCCATCACAAACATGTGCATGGTCTATCTCGATTTCTCTTGGGGCATCTTTCTATCACGCACGCACTCCCTCGATCTCCCACCCATATAGTCCCCTCACGATCTCGAGGGGATCTCTCTATCACAAACACACCCTCTCTCCCTCCCCATGCGTCCATGCCATCCATGTGTCCCTCTCGACTTTTTTTCCTTGTTGGCCAGACCTCTATTGGACATGTACTACAGGGGTGTCTCTCTCCGTTGCAAACAATAACACACTAGCTATCTTCATGTATCTCCTCGCCTCGCTTTTCCATCTCGGAGATGCATGCGTGATATGTTCGCATAAGAAACAAAAAAAACACACACTCTCTCTAATTTATCATTTGTTGTCACTTTCTCTTTCACACACATACTCTTTTTGCACACTTACTCATTCTCCTTCACACGCACTTGATCTGTCTCGACTGAGGCACTCACCTCCTGTAACGCCCTCGATGCGGCTATATCGCCCACGTGTCGAGGCACGACTTAGAGGCATAACCGCATTGAAAGCAATGTCGCAAGTCGGGAAATCGTTACACATCCCATGTAATACATAATAAAAGGGGGAGATAACATAGTTGGCTTACACTCGCCACGTCACATCAGAGTACATAAATAACATCCATCATACAAATCACTCATGGCCCGACTATGGTGCCAAAATAGAAAAGACCCCCAACATGCGACAAGGCACTGAATCGATAACCCCAACTAGGCACCACTACTGATCACCCGGAAAAGACACGTAGTATCGCTGAGAGTCCTCGTCGAACTCCCACTTGAGCTCGTAATCGTCAACTGGAGCAGAAACACCTGGACCTGCATCTGGAGTTGTAGTATCTGTGAGCCACAGGGACTCAGCAATCTCACACCCACGCGATCAAGAATATTTAAGCTTATAGGACAGGTACGGCAATATAAGTGGAGCTGCAGCAAGCGACTAGCATATATGGTGGCTAGCTTATACGCAAATGAGAGCGAGAAGAGAAGGCGAAGCACGAGCGAGAAGCTAAAGGAACATCCTGCGCAAGCATAACTCCAACACCGTGTCCACTTCCCGAACTCCGCCGAGAAGGGGCCATCACGGTAACACACACGGTTGATTCATTTTAATTAAGTTTAGTTAAAGTTATCTACAACCGGACATTAACAAATTCCCATCTGCCCATAACCGCGGGCACGGCTTTCGAAAGATCAATCCCTGCAGGGGGGTCCCAACTTAGCCCATAACAAGCTCTCACGGTCAACGAAGGAATAGACCTCCACCCAATACACACCGATCAGACTCGGTATCTTGGTACAACAAGATGATTCGACAGGTTAAAACAAGTCCAGTAACACCGCCCGAATGTGCCGACAAATCCCGATAGGAGCTGCACATATCTCTTTCTCAGGGCACACTTAGATGAGCAATCCTTACAACTAAAACCAACCCTTGAGTTTCCCCGAGGTGGCGCTGCACAGGGCTCTAGTTCGGACCAACACTCAGAGGCGCACTGGCCCGTGGGGGGCTAAAATAAAGATGACCCTCGGGCTCCGGAAACCCAAGGGAAAAAGGGGGGGTAGGCGGCAAATGATAAAACCAATGTTGGTCATTGCTGGAGAAGCTTTAATCAAGGCGAACTATCAAGGGGTTCCCATTATAGCCCAATCGCGTAAGGGACGCAACAATCCGGGAACATAACACCGATATGACGGAAAGTAGGGCGGCAAGAGTGGAACAAAACACTAGGCGAGAGGCCGAGCCTTCCACCCTTTACCAAGTATATAGATGCATTAAGATAACGTAGCAATATAATGATATCCCAACAAGTAAATAAATGTTCCAACAAGGAACGGCTCCAATCTTCACCTGCAGCTAACAACGCTATAAGAAGGGCTGAGCAAAGCGGTAACATAGCCAATCAACGGTTTGCTAGGACAATGGTGGGTTAGAGGTTCAATCATGCAATTGGGAGGCTGACAAGCAAAAGGTAGGCATCGTAGCAGTGGCAAAGCAAAAGAGCGAGCAAACTAGCATAGCAAAGATAGTAGTGATTTCGAGGGTATGATCATCTTGCCTGCACAGTTGTCAGAGTTGACTGGATCCTCACAAGCAAACTCAACGGGCTCCTCGGTAGCAAACTCATCTCCCGGCTCTACCCAACAAGACAAACAAGCAACAAGGATACAATCAACCACGTGCAAGACCAAGCAATATGATGAAATGACGATATGCTATGTGGGATGCGAAATGCAAGACATGACAGGAAAAGCATGAACCTGGCATCAACTTGGAAAACCAAGTGTTCCACTGGATAGAGGGGATGAAATCGCTTGAAAACGATATAAAGATCATTGGAATCGGAGTTACGGTTTGGAAATGGCAAGCGTTTTAAGATATGACACCGGTCTGCGATTTACAGCAAGTAGGCATCTAAATGCAACGAAATGAACATGCTACAGCCACCAAACATGAAAACAAAATACATGGCAGTGATGTACACAAGATGGTTAACAAAAGACTAGCACTGAACCACAGCCAATTCATCCATTAAGAGGTTCAAACAAGCATGGAATTTCAGATCACGAAGCCCTCTTCGGAGCAGCAAAACAATATGATACAAAACCTGAGCAGGACAAGTAAGAACATGGCATGGAGCTACTCAACAAGATTAACAAAACACCCAAAGTGACCTGGGGCCAAAAGGGTTCACAAAATACTCTACCGAGCTCACGAACATAGCTCGAACACAATCAGTTTTCAGACTTAGTGAAAACTGAGGCATGCAGAAATTTAACTCACGAAGGCATGTAAACGAGCTCGATGCACTCACTACGGTGCAAGTCATGGCAAGGAAAGCATATAACCAGCAAGAAGGCACAATGTGCTAGCTACACATGGCAAAAACAAAGGCATAGCATGCATGGAACACTAACGGTAGCATCGGCAAAATCGCAAACAAGTTGACGATCTGCCCAGATTAACAACGAAGCAAAAGTTGAGCTCGATTGAGTCAACCTAGAGCACTCCACATATGTAAACAAAGACATGGATGGATAGAGCATAACATAAATATCAAAACTCCCTTACTGATCATCCTCAAAAGAGGCACGGATCACTAGGAAACAAGCTGGACATATAGCATCATGAACTAAAATATCCCAGACTTAGTGAAAATCACTAAGTCTCTGAAATCAGCAATCTCAGGTACCTCTCTTCGCAAGCTTGCACAAGACAACACACACATCCTAAAAATTCATGGGTGGCACCTATGGAAAGAAGACAAAACGCTTAACAATTCATCCCAAAGGGGCACAGGCATATCATGCATGAATTAAACATGGCAAAAATGACAAAAGTGCATGATGAACTAACGGATCTGCAATTTAACTCACGTAGCCTCCTTCTAACAGCATTTTGGGCATGAATATATCGTATGCCCAAAACGGAGCTACGGTTGCGGAGATACAAACAGTCAAACATAGCATGAAAAACTAGGGTTAGGGGGAGAGAAGTCAACCGAAACGAGCCAGATCCAGATCTGGCGCGGTTTACGAAGTTCGCCGAAAACACTGTAGCTGCTCGCCGGAGTTGCGCCGGAGAGGCCCAGGAGCTCGCCGGAGCTCGAGGAAGAAACCGGGGAGGTTGGGGTCGCCGGATCCGGCACTCCCGCGGCC
>NC_041381.1:593525394-593560702 GCF_002162155.2 Triticum dicoccoides
GGAGGCGGGCTCCCCGCGGGCTCGGGCGGGCCGGCGCGACTGCGGCGATGTGGGCGCCCGCCCGGGACACGTGGCGCGACGGTGTTGGCTGAGGCGGGCGGCTGGGTGGAGCGGACGCTGTCCGGCGCGGGCCGGACACGTCCGTCGGCGGCGAAGGAAGGAGATCTGTTTTTTTAGGAGGAGGACGGGGAGGAAGACGAGATCCGAAATGGGGGGTGTTTAAATAGGCATAAGTGGAGCTAGGAGAGTCCAAATGAGGTGCGGTTTTCGCCCACGCGATCGTGATCGAATGCTCTAGGACATGGAGCAGAGTTTTGGTGGGTTTTGGGACAATTTTTGGGGGGTGTTGGGCTGCAACACACACGAGGCCTTTTCGGTCCCTCGGTTAACCGTTGGAGTATCAAACGAAGTCCAAATGATACGAAACTTGACAGGCGGTCTACCGGTAGTAAATCAAGGCCGCATGACAAGTCTCGGTCCAATCCGGAAATGTTTGAACCCCACACATGAAAGAAGACTAGAAATGACCACCGTAGGAGAACGAAGTGCCGGAATGCAAAACGGACAACGGGGAAAATGCTCGAATGCATGAGATGAACATGTATGCAAATGCAATGCACGAGATGACATGATAAGAGATGCACGAAAAAGAAAAACAACACACGGAGACAAAGACCCGAACCCGAGAAATAAATATAACTTAGCGCCGGAGACGGCAAGTGTTGGATACAAATATGGAAATTATATCTGGGGCGTTACACCTCCATCCATAGCACATAGATTTATTGAAAAGTCAAACATCACAAAGTTTGACCATGTACGTGGAGAAAAAGAATTACATCTAGTACGGCAAACATATACCATTAGATTCACCATGAGATGTAGTTTTGTATGATGTATCTTTGGTATTGTAGATATAAATAACATTTGCGTAAACCTGATCAAAGTTTCCAAAGTTTGACTTCTAAAAACTTCACATGCACTGCATTATCGAGCGGATGGAATATCTCTTTCCCCCTCTCAGCTATTTGACGCACCACTCAGCCTTATCGGGGCTCCTCAATCTCTCTCAAACTTTATTGGTCAGTTTGGTTCGTGACCTGACCCTCATGCCTTGATGGTCGGTACCGCCTGGTGTGGACGTGAGATGTAAAATATTTCTGCCTAGCCAGGCTTGTGTGGTGCTGAAGCGTTTGGTTCATGCCTGGGCCAGACAAAGTATCAACGTCCCATCAATCAATCCATGCATCAATTATTTAATGCTAGTATCCATCCATGTTGCTATTAGCCTCGTGGCCACACGACTAGGCACGGCCAGGCGTTCAAAATCGGCCGCTTGGGCCAGGCTACTTGCAGTGTCTGGAGTTCAGCCAGGCTAATTAAAGTGCAAGGGAACCCAGCCCAGGCGGGCTTTCTTTTTCACAGGGTAGCAACCAAACAAGCGTGCATGAAATCCAGCCACAACCCCAGGCCACGCAAAAGATGCTCACGACGCAAGCCAAACGGGCCTTATATCTCCCTGGTTCACACATACACATGTCTCGCTCTTGCTATACATATAGACCCATCCAACACTCTTCGCCCTTGTTCTCTCTCCATGTGACACGCACCCCCCTAAGTACCATAATCCCTCACTCCATCATAGGCTCTGTTTGGATCCATGGGTTAGAGTTAGTTTGGGTTACTTTGGAGTCAACTAACCCAAAAAGATCCAAACATGAGGGTTAGTTTAGGTTAGATGCATCTAACCCATCCAAAGAAACTAACCCATCCAAGAGGTCCTTATTTGGGTTAGTTCTTCTCGGGACCACTAATAAACACTTTTTTCTCTCGCTCTCCCCTTAGCAGATCCCTCCCCCACTTCCTCGAAGCTTCTCGTCCTCTCCCTCCCTCCCCCTCGCACCGCCCATGAAGGTGCCTCGCCGTATCCGCGCTCCATCTAACCCTGCCATCCAAACACCTCTTTACTTAGAGTTAGTTTAGGGTTAGAATCTAACTCTAACCTCTAACTGAGTTAGAGTATCCAAACAGCGATTGTCTCCTTCCATCCATACGTCTATCTCGATATCTCTCGGGGCATCTTCTATCGCGCACACACCTTGTCACTCGATCTCCCACCCATGTAGTCCCATCACGATCTCCAGGGGATCACTGTATGACAAACATACACTCTCTCCTCCCCATGTCTGCATTTTTTCCGTACGTCTCTCTCGACCTCTCTCCCTTGTTTGTCAGACCCCTCTTGGCCACGTGCTAGGGGTCTTCCTCTCTCGGTTCCAAACAACCACACAATATCTCCTCACCTTGCCTCCGTTGTCGAAGATGCATTTGTGATATGTTTGCATAAGACACGCACACCTTTTCTCCACTTTTATTGTGTGTTGTTCATGTCTCTTTCACACACGCACACACACTTTTTTCACTCTCTCTCTATCTCTCTATCTCTCTCGTCAGGGACTCTGTCACGTCCATAAGCATATGGATGTTTTGAAAAGTCAAACCTCAGAAAAGTTTGACTAGGTATATGTGGAGAAAAACATTTACATCTGGAATGATCATTAGATTCATCACAACATGTACTTACTTCATACTATCATTTATCTTTGGTATTGCCGATATAAGTAATTTCTTTATAAACTTGGTCAAAGTTTCAAAAGTTTGACTTTAAAAAAATGTTGTAACTGCATTATCGAACGGAGGGAGTAGCTCTTTCTCTCTCTCTCTCTCTCTCTCTGCTATCTCTCACGGGCCTCCCCTCTCACTCGAACTCTCTATACCGACGGATTATATGCTCACTATGTTAGCGTATAGCTCTGTATATTGTTTAGTTGACCGGTCAACAAATCCACATGTTGCGTTGTCAGCTCGTGTTCTATATCTTGGTGTGATGGCCCATGTGGCAGTGGGTGAAAATAAGTAAACTAGAGGCCCATCTGACACGTGGTGAAGGAAACACAGTTGAAACCACTCGGGGTAGCACCCCGCACGCTAGTAAATTGAGCGCGCATTGAGGACAAACTTCTTGCGTGCGAAGGACGCACTCGCGCACAATTCACCACTACGCGGCGGCATGCACAAAAGGACGCACTTGCGCACACCTAGCGCACAACACACACCAGCACACGTGTACACCGGCGTCGCCGCCGGTTGAGATGGACGGCAAGGCAGCCAACAAGCGGAGGCCGCTCGAGCCAAAACCACATCCGGCGAGCCTGGACTTCATCAGCAGCCTCCCCGATGACATGCTGCTCGTCATCATCAGCCTCCTCCCCACCAAATCTGCCGTGCAGACCGCCCTGCTCTCCCGGCGGTGGCGCCCCCTCTGGCGCTGCGTCCCCCTCAACCTCACCGTCGACAGCAGCCTCTGCGACGGGGATTGCAAGTGCATGGCCGCAGTCTCCAAGATCCTTTCATCGCACCCTCGGCCAGCCAGACGCCTTGACATCCGCATATTCAGTACCAACTGCAAGGTCCAAGCCAAGTTCGACGAGTGGTTCTTATCCCCCGCCCTAGATCAGCTCGAGGAGCTCAGCTTTGAAGCTGGACGATGTCTCTCTCTGCCGCCGTCCACGCTCCGCCTCACGCCAACGCTGCGCTGCGCCAGCTTCAGCTCCTGCTATCTTCCCCAGATTAATGCCGCGCCTGCCCTTCTTCTCCCTCAACTCAAGCAGCTCGACCTCTTCGACATTGTCATCTCGAAGAAGGCCATGGAGCATCTGCTCCCCAGCTGTACTGTGCTCGAGTACCTTCGTCTTTAGCAGATCCACGGGTTCATTAGCCTCCACATCTCCTCGACGAATCTCCGATGGATTTATGTGTCTTGCTGGCCCCGCAACAAGGCATCAATTGGGAATAGATCACTCCAGCTATTCCACGTTATGGTCATTGAGAATGCGCCTTTCCTTGAGAGATTGCTTGTATCGGATCTAGAAGGTCCAACAAAAATCAGGGTCATTGACATGCCGAAATTGACAGCGTTGGTGTACTCGTCTGCCAAATTCTCCGAACTCTTTATTGGATCCGTAATCGTTCAGGTACAACACTCATCGTCTTCTCCGTCTTCTTGAAATTCACATTTTTAAATTTCTTCTTGATGTATTTACGACCGTCTTCCAGAAAATGATTCCCACAAGCTTGACCCAGTCTATGCGCACAGTGAAGATCTTAGCACTAAAATCTATCAGCCCCAATCTGGATCAAGTTGTTGGATTCCTTACATGCTTTCCGTGCACGGAGAAGCTACTCATCGAGTTGAAACTTCTTTCCTATTAGTAAACGGTAATCACAACGTAGCTCAATTCTTTCGTAATTTTCCCAAATTACGATGACAAGTGTAGTGTTCAAAACTACATCTACGCACTGCACCGAAAGAAATGTTTTTAGTATTTTTTTTCTCAGGTGATCACCTGCATCATTTTTATGTTGTACTACTATAGTAGCCTAGGCTAGTCATAGTGGAAAGTAACTTAGACTACTCCAGTAACTCTATGGTTACCCTAAGGGCAAGTACTACCTCCGTCCTGGTTTACTCTTTCAATTTTGTAGTATCAAAATTTGACCATAGATTTAACTGACAAAATGTTAATGCATGTCACTAAGAACTATATCGTTGGATTCGTATTTGAACATAATTTCAAATGGTGTAATTTTTAGTGACATGCATTGGCATTTTCTTAGGTAAATCTATGGTCAAAATTTTATACTAAATACGAGGTAGTATTCCCTCCGTCCCAAAATTCTTGTCTTACATTTGTTTAGATACAGATGTATCTAACACTAAAATGTAACTAGATACATCCGTATTTAGACAAATTTAAGACAAGAATTTTGGGACGAAGGGAGTACAAAAGTGGGCTATGTAGGCCAAAACATGTGCCAAATTCACTTGTGATGCATTTGGCATCGATGCCCCTCCATTGCTCACATGGTGCCCCAATCTGGAGCACCTACTTTGCTCCGGTGCCAAATTAACTCACGCAATGAAAAAACACTGCGTGGGAGAGAGAGATGATTGAGGCAATAAAAAAACACTTGTTCGGGAGAGTGAGAGGCTGGTGTAGTTGGTTTGATTGATTTGTTTATACATGTGGATCTGTGTGCACAGCGGTGCCAACTCTCTCACATCGCGAGAGCGGTGCCAAAATCTTTTGATTTGATATCGATGCGTATTATGTGGCATACTTTTGCGAAATATGGCATCGGCCACATAGTGGAAGGCAACAAATGCCCAAGCTCTTCACGTGCTCCTAGTTAAATGAGAGGAAACATAAACAAAGAGAGAGAGAGAGGGAGAGAGAGAGAGTGTGTGTGAAAAAATATCACTAGCCAGCCAACCCTATCGTATGAGCGAATGGTATTGGTACCTCTTGATGACACAGCAATCTTATGCAGCCAGCTGCTCTAATATGTTCTCTTCTTTTGCAGATAAAAAAAGACCCAAAAGTGAAAAATGTGCTGCACTATAACAATCTCTTCGAATGCCTTGATCTCCATCTTATAGGGTTTAGGGTTTATGGTTTAGGGTTCGACTACCGAGGTAGCACATCTGATATTAAATTGGCCAGGTTCTTTGTTCTGGAGGCAAGTGTGCTCAAGGTAATGAGGTTTGCGTTCTCTGGCGCAACAATGAATGGCGTGCTGATCACTGCAAGCGTCTAAGCCTAAATGATAAAGTGTCCGCAGAAGCTGAATTTGTTTTTGAAACATCAAGTGGCCAGAGACTCGAAAACTTATTTGCCCATTAGTGACTTGTCAGGGCGGTGGATTTTAGTTTGTACGATAACGCTGCATCCACCTAAAGTAACGAATGTTCTTACGTGAACTTCCTAGTAATTCCCTCTTCCTAGTTGAAGCATTACTCCTAACATTTGTAATATCAGTTTGAAACTTGTAATATTGTCGTGTCCTATTCCTGCGTTTTCAAAATCCTGTGAATCAAACAGGTCCTGAGTTGGTGATGATGTTGTGCCTCCCATCTTTCACCAGTAGCCGTCGGATCTAGATCTGACGCATACAAACCAAGCTTCTCCATTTTTGCAAAAAGATGCCCGCACTTGTTCCCTATTTACAAACAACTCCTTGTCTCTCACAATCAGCCTTATCTCCTCCCCACCACATCTAGAAGGCCGTGGAAAAATCTGGCGCGATGGCCGCTGCCGGAGCAATCCACCCCCAATCTTGGTGTTCCGTGCAATGCACGGGGATCTACGCACGGGAAATTATGTCGAACAAGGCTAGTTGTAAGCAGGCTAGCTCTACAGCCATGATGATACTGACTGCAGACGGTGAGGCTGACTATGGTATGCCGAACACGGCGCCTATACTCAGATGTCATCTCCGGCGCAGGGTCTTGTCACTTCACTGTGAGGAGCAGCACGTAATAATTTGACCAACGGGTAGTACAGTGCTAGTACTCCTAGGAGTACTACATTGGAAGTACTACTACTAGTACTAGTAGCACCACCATCTAGATTTGGGAGTACTACCACGTCCATCTGGATTTTAGTATTTGACTAGCAATATCTAGTAATGCATGTCACAAAAAATGTACTACTCCCTCTATAAATAAATACATGGTGTTTTATTCCTATCGGCGAGAGAACTTCATGTTTTCTTGCTAACTAGAGTCTTAATAGGATTACATGCAATGAACTAAACACTGCATGTCATGTTTGGTAGTCTCAAGTCATTGAAAGCATGCACGGCCCACATCTCTCATTGGTTGATATGTCACGAAATAAGAAACAAGGAGGGAGTTAATGCACCGTGCCTAAGTGTTTTGGGATTATTTGGTTTTCGTAATGTGACTTACACAACATTTTTGTTTACATGCATTAACATTTTATTAGTTAAATCAAAGGTCAAAACTTGGCGCAAAATGCAAAGGGGACCAATAAACCAGTAAACATCAAACTTCTCTCGTTTGGCCGCAACTAGAGGTCCGGTGAGATGACTATACTGCACCAGCATGGAGGGGGGCGCAGCTTCATTGACTTACGACAACTGCCTTTGGGTGAATGACACGTGAGCCCAGGGGGTGGCTGGCCCACCTATCATACAGCCAAAGGCAGGTGCAGTAGAGGGCAGAGGAGTAGTACGAAATCCTACGCACCTACGCATGCTAACCAAGGGAAAGAGTGATCACTCGAATCGCAAAATCAGTTGACTAGTAGAAGCTAAGCTAGACCCATGGAGGCGATGAGCGCGAGCATCAGCCGGCTGTGCCAGATGGTCCACGACGCCGGCCCACAGCTGGGCAACAAGGAACATCTCCAGGTAGTATTGCTTGAGGCTGGCAGGGCGAGGGGCCGCTTGGACGATAGCTTCATCTCCTTGTTCGACGAGGTCCTCGTCGGTTTCCTCGACAAGTTCACCATCGTCAAGAAGCTCGCGAACGACTTTGACGTAAGCCTTCAGCTGACGCGCCCAGGATCTGCGATGCCCGCCACCCTCAACGTCCACTATGGTGACAACCTCTTCGACGCACTGGTGGCCCTACGAAATGTCCACCTTGAGGTCGCGCTCACCGCACAGCGCCTGGTGCAGCAAGACACCATGGACATAATCACCCACGTCTACGCGCGTGCAAGAGGAGGACCATAGACGCTGGCCTTCTTGGACCGCAGGGCAACCTTGGATGCACTGTTCAGAAGCACGTTGAGCTCGCCGCCAACGCCGCTGCTCCTCACTCGTCGGTTGGTGACCCGGCGCACTAGGGCGTGAGGATGTCGTTGATGGATCCGTATGTATTTTTATCTTTCCGTCAAATCCATGTAGTAGTATATGATACTACAGTAATTATCTTACCTTTCACATCAACTTCATAATTTTCGTACGTACTCCATGCATGAACGGCACCAGAACCAAACTTCTCATTACTCTAGGCAAAATCGTTATTTTCTATCTATCGATCGCGCCATGGAGCGGAACCAAATTTTACAAGTTACGAGTTCAAAAGGAAAAGCCTGCCGTGTTCGCGTCGCACCCCCACACGGTTGTTCCGGCACGCCGCTCAAGCGGGAATGCGTGCGGTGTTGCATTTTCACTTACAAGTGGGACCGTAGTTGAGCAAACCGACTATCGGCAAACCCCCGCCCCGCCCACCGTGCGATGGCTGAAAATAGGAGGGAGAAGAGATGGTTGTAGCACGGACTCCAAGAAAATTGGTGTCGGATGGGACTCGTGTGGGTGGCATGTGACGTAGTGCTAGACGTGAATGCTAGTTATGGCCCATGCCACCCCACTATATCGAGCCTATATCAAGGTACAATACATAGAACAAATTTCCTATAGTCCGTGCTCAGCACTCCTCTATCTCTCTTCTCAGCCAGCCAGCGGACGCGCGGAGCCCATCGTCTGTTTGCTCACATGCGGTCCCACATGTCAGTGAAAACGCAAGCGGACCCACTGAACCTGCACATCTTTCACCTCGACGTGCTGGTGATGAAAAACAAATCCAAGAAAGATCTTCGGTGGATGCTTTTGGAGTCACTCAAGAGTAGTAAGATTCTATTTATAGTTTAACCCAAGATGCACATCTCGTGGCTTCAACTTATCAACTACCACTCTATTTTCTTTCATGACACGACCTGGATGCTGGATGTCCCATGTGTCGGCAAAAGGAGGAAGAACCCGACCAAATCTTCGGTTGTGCTCTCGGATTAGACTAGTTGTGCTAACATAAAAAATTTATTGTGTACTCCCTCCGTTCCAAAATACTTGACTTCCATTTGTCCAAAAATGGATGTTCCTGTATACTAAAACATGTCTAGATACACATATATTTTGACAAATAGAAGGCATGTATTGTGCAACAGAGGGAGTAGAATGGATGCAAGTTTTTGTATTGGGAAGAAGAGTACATCCATATATTGATAGAGCGCAATTTAGTAGATGTTCTATCGCTTTTAGCTAGCACAGAGGCTATAGACAAGATTAGTGCACTTGTTGATACTCCTACTTGGTGCGTGTTGCTGCTTAGACGCAGAGAAAAACGGACCGGAGGGAGTACTAGAATAGAGGCTAGACATGAGACTAGATGCGAGGAAGCAACGTCTACTTCTTTACACTCGAAGAAGAAAGAAGCACGCAAGATCGAGCCTCCGCAGATCAACAATGAATGCATCGAGAAGGCACTAATCCAACTTACAGGAGTAGTAAAATGTATTCTTGTGGTTCTTGTTTTCTTTGGTCTTCTTTTCTAGTCAAAATTATCGTTGGAGTTCGTGCAAAACGGAGGTCCATTTCGGGTCGTGCGTTGCAGTTGGCCTTACAAGTGGGACCGAAGTTAAGGAAACCGACTATCGGCAAACCCCCACCTCGCCCTCCGCGCGATGGCTGAGTTAGAGAAATGATGAGGTTGAAGAGATTGCTCTAGCACGGACTCCAAGAAATATGATGTCAGATGGAAGTCGTGCTGGTGGCGTGTGCCGTACTCCTAGACGTGAATGCTTTTTCTGGCCCATGCCACCCTACTACTCCTACTAGTTAGTACTATATAGTACTACTAGTATCGAGGATTCGAGGTGCTGGTTATGTAGTACAGTATGGCTACAGTAAAAACACCCGCACGACGCGCAAAGAATGTGAAGCTAGTACAAATAGTGTACTACTATTGTTGATTGGCCCCATCCGATAACCTGTTGCAATGCACGTACAATTATGTATTCGGAAAATATATTTTTTGCCTCGTCGCACCACTCACTCACAGAAGCAACTCGAAAGCCATTCATAAATTTAGTAAGTTTATCACAGGAATATCATTTTATTGCATACAACAGGTCATCAACCCACACCGACAATGAGGATACATTATAAATACTAAAGTTTTCACCACACAACAAATAACAAGCAATGAAATGAACTTCAACTCAACCATTCCTCGGCATTGGAAACGCTTGCTTTGAACCACAAGTGATTCTCTGGGACGGGCCATCCATTGTCGATCAGGAGACCGACGCAGGACTGATCATCCAGGCTGAAGCTGCTATATCAGTACCAGGGTAGGGAACCACCCAAATGTCTGAGGTATTGACACAGTTGCTTCTCATAAATGGTAGTAACATTGTGTCAACAGCAGTTGGATCGCCTTTCACCATCATTGGATAGTTTTGTCCAAGGAAGAGCGAGTTTTCTCCAAGACTATTAATTCTGTACCAGGGAGAAGGAGTTGGTGCTAGCACACTAGTATCCATCCCGAATACCATGCAATGGGTGTTGGAATAGGTCCGGAGAGTGCGACCATGGGAGACTACACCTGCTTCCTTAGCAGTAACATCATCAGTGGGCTGTATACACACGAGAAGAGGTGATCCATCGGAATTAGTTGCCAGGCGCCAAATAGTATATGGGCGCTGCTCGTCCTCATGCTTGTGATCATCACCATCATCATCTCCCCCTTGGTTATAAAAATCTTCAAGTATAGGTGGTGGAATGTTCACAGGACCTTGGAAACACAAGAAGAAGGTTAATTAGTAAGGCTGGCCATAGTGGGGGTAACATAAGTAGTATCATGCACTTGGGACTCGCAAACATGCTTATGTGGCAGACAATTAAGGAAGAGAGAGATGGTTATAGTAACATAGGTAGATACCATAACATAATAAATGTGATGCTACTATGTGTCATGCATGGCAATAAATGAGACCACCTATGATACTAATCTAAGATACTATGCACTATATAGGTAGTAACATAAACTAGTAACATATGCATGTTACTAGTCTAAGTTACTGTCACATCCCTGGTCCTGGTATGCAGTAGGCTAGCCCTTCATGTGTGTATCATGTTTAATTTTTCAAATGAACTTGAAATGGGGAATGATCAAACCCTAGCACCAGATCAAATCAAATAGGTTCAACATAAAATCATTTTCAATGAACCTGAAATGCCCTTCAAAAATGTTCATCATCTTTTCCTTGGTCTTAAACCTCTGACAAAAATGGTGCGCAATTTTCTAGGTCATCCTAAGGTCACTGAATTAAATCATAAGTATTTGAATTTGGACATTTAAATTCTATGAAATATTTTAAATGTGCAGATACTCCTAAACTGAAATGTTCCATGTTGGATATATCCTATACAGTGGGCATGTGCAGTTTAGTGATTTTTGAAATGGTCTAGGTAATTTTATAAAAGCCCTAAAGATTACAGAATAATAGAAAACGGAAATTAAAATAGAGCAACCAGAGAGAGAGAAGTTACCTGGCGCTCACCTGGCAGCCCAGCTGGCCCAGCACTGTAGCTGAGGCCCAGCCCACCAGGGCGAAGCGGTTGTCTTCAACCTCTGCCAGTAGGCAGAGGCGTGTCGACACCAGCGTGCCCGAGGCCTCCACCTCCTCCCTCCCAGCCTGCCTGGCTCCTCCTCGATGCACCAGGCGACGCCACGCAGCCCCTGGCCCCATATCACTCCCTCCCGTGCCTCTTCCCTCCTTTGCTTTCTCTCCCTCTCGCGCCCGAGCGCAACCGCCGACGCCGCTCGCCACCACCGCAGCCACCGCCTTCCCCTCGACCTCCCGACGTGTTCAGGAGCTCCGCCTTGACCACCTCCCCCTCCTCGTCGACTATCGCAAGGCCGGGCGACCCGAGGACGACGCCGCGACCTTTCTCCCCCGTCCATGGCCACCGGATGCTGCCGTCCGATTTGCCGTCTCCGCGACCTCCCCGAGCCCACTGAGCTGCTCGACGACCTCCCTGTGAGCTCCTACCCCGTTTCCCCCTCTCCCCACGTTCGTCTGCTTCCCCTAACCGCGCTAACTGCCGCAACCGTGAGCTCACTGCCGCCGCGATCGTCACTGCCGGAGCTAGCAACCTCGCGTGACCCAACCGAGCACGTAGTTGTGCTCAGCATACTCACAGGAGGCCATAGCACCGCTTGCCTCGCTCTTCCGTACACCATAGCCTCGACCCCGAGCTCCCCCGAGCTCCGGCAGCCGCACAGCTCGACGCCGGCAGGGATTCCGGCCACCTCGCAGCCTTCCGCGGGCTCCCCTGGATGCGTGCGAGGATGGGATTTCCTTTGGTGCCTTTAGCGCATCCAGCTGACGCCCATAGCACCGTCCCGAGCAATGCCGGCGAGCCACCGCTGCGGGATTTCGTCACCGGCGGCTAAACGCCGTTCGCTGACTTGGCATCAATAGGTTAGGTTAGTCAATAACCACGCGGTTAGTTTAGCGGTGTGCCACTGACGGATGGGCCCCACGCTCTAATTAACCCCGAGATTTATTCCCTGTTTAACTTAGACTAATCCACTGGGCCCACATGTCAGTTTGACTTTGCTCACGTGGCTGCTGACCTGACCCCACCTGTCTGTGACTTAGGCAACAATGTTTGACTGACTGACCAGTGGTCCCCACTGGTCAGGTTTGACCTGGACCGTGTCGTTGACCTGATGACGTCAGCATGATGTCATCCTGGCGCAGTAAACTATTTTCTGGTTTTAGTCTAATTTAAAATAACCAGGAAATTGCAGAAAATGTTGCAAACTTCAAAAAATCATATAAAATCAACAGTTGCTCAGAATGAAATAATTTATATATGAAAAATGATCAGAAAAATCCAATCTATCCATCTGTACCATTTTCATGCATGTTAGAACAACTTATAGCTGCTGTTTAGGACAAATCATATAAATGGCATTTGAATTTCACATATGGAGTTTGGATTTGAACCTAGGGTTCAAACCAACTTCATTTAAATTGTTGCTAGTTGCATTAGCTCAAACCACAGCATATTGCCATGTCATGATCATGCATCATATTTTTGCATTGCATTGATTGTGTTCTTCCTTGTTTGCCGGTATTTGTCCCCCTTCAGTAGGCGTGTTCCGACGATGAGTTTGATGACACCGATGAAGAGTTATACTATCTTCAGAAGTGCCAGGCAAGCAAAACCCCCTTGTTCATTCCGATACAATCCCGCTCTCTCGCTCCTGCTCTCTTTTACTGCATTAGGACAACAACGATTCAACTGTTACATGCTGCGGTAGTTGAACCCCTTTCCTCTGCATGACCTGTCATTGCCACAGTAAATAGATGAAACCCACTAGCATGAGTAGGAGTTGTTTGAGCCCTGATGTGCCTACTCATTCATGCTTGTTTGTCATGCCTACTATTGCTGAGTTGTGTCAGGAATGATTCATCAGGGATGAATTGGAGGTGTGTGAACATGTCCTACTGTGTGTGAGCTAAGTGTGTGAACACGATTTGGTAAAGGTAGCGGTGAGAGGCCATGTAGGAGTACATGGTGGGTTGTCTCATTGAAACCGTCCTCAGGAACTGAGTTATGTGTTTGTGCTCCATGAACAGTTACTACCACACATTGGGTTCCGGTAACTCAACCCCTCTCGGCTTATTAATCAACTCGATCTCTGTCTAGGAGTTGCAACTAGTTTCTGGTGTTTGTAGGTAGTGTTAGTAGTCTACCAGGTGGCACCCGGTACAGGTGGGCTTGGGACAGACTAGGCACAGTGGCCCGGTGTACCAAGTGGCACCCGGATGGTGGACTTGGGAACCCTGCACACATCGTTTGGGGCCGTGAGCGATACCCCGGCCAGATCTCCTTGCGGATGGAACCCGAATAGGCGATAAACCTGGACTAGAGACTTGTGTGGTTAGTCAGGTCGTGGCCGACACCCTCGCTGGGCTTCCGCTTGAAGGTTGCCGAGTACATGTCGTGTAAACAGCGGTAGGTGGTGAGAGCGTGTGTGAAGAAGTACACCCCTGCAGGGTTAACATCATCTATTCGAATAGCCGTGTCCGCGGAAAAGGACTTCTGGGTTTCCTTTACAGTTCATAGACAAGTGAAAGTGAATACTCTAAAATACGCAAGATAAGTGTAAGTGGTATGGATGGCGTTCTCGTAGGGAGACGAGAGCGGATCCATAGTGGTGTATTGATATGGTGAATATGTGGACTCATGTGCGCCACCTCAAAAGAGTTACTTGCAGTTGTAGTTCAGGATAGCCACCGAGTCAAAGCTGGCTTGCTGCAGTTAAACCCCACCATCCCCTTTGTTGATAATGATGCATATGTAGATAGTTCTGATGTAAGTCTTGCTGGGTACATTTGTACTCACGTTTGCCTATTTTACGTTTTTGCAGAGAGACTTTAGTCTCGCTAGTAGTTCCGCATGGACTTAGACGTTTAGCTTGTTACCTCAGCTACGATCTTGTGCCCTCGGCAGGATCTGGTAGATAGTCAAGCTTCTCAGCCTTTTTCTTTTGTAGATGTCTGTACTCAGACATGTTAAGCTTCCGCTTGTGCTTTGACTTGTATGCTCTGAATGTTGGGTCATGAGACCCATGTTTGTAATATCTCGCTCCTCGGAGCCTATTGAATAAAATACTTGAGTTGTAGAGTCATGTTGTGATGCCATGTTGTATTTGCACATATCGAGCATATTGTGTGTATGTTATTGAAATGCTTGGTATGTGTGGGATCTGACTATCTAGTTGTTTATCCTTAGTAGCCTCTCTTACCGGGAAATGTCTCCTAGTGCTTCCACTGAGCCATGGTAGCTTGCTACTGCCCCGGAACACTTAGGCTGGCCGGCATGTGTCCTTCTTCATTCCTGTGTCTGTCCCTTCGGGGAAATGTCACGCGATGAATACCGGGGTCCTGTTAGCCCGCTACAGCCCGGTTCACCGAAGTCCTGCAAGCCCAGTGCTACAGCCTGGATTCACTCGCTGATGACCGACATGTTCGATGCTGGGTCATGGATGCCTGTCCCTGTAAGATTGTGCCACTTTGGGTTTACGACTAGCCATGTCAGCCCTGGCTCCTTATCATATGGATGCTAGCGACACTATCATATACGTGTGCCAAAAGGTGCAAACGGTCCCGAGCAAAGGTAAGGCAACACCCATGGGGATACCGTGCGTGAGGCCGCAAAGTGATATGAGGTGTTACATGCTAGATCGATGTGGCATTGAGTCGGGGTCCTGACAGCTTTGGTATCAGAGCCTGACTGTCTGTAGGATTACCAAGCCAAACTGGTCGAAGTTGAGTCTAGAAATGCTTTAGTTATATGTAGGGGAATTGATTGTGGGATGGGAACGTAAGGCTCTTTTTACTCCTTTACCTCATGCCCTTCTGATCTGAGTCGTCTTATCTTTCCTACGGGGCTAAGGAACTAGGCCTTCTCTTCTTTCTATGAGGATCACGTGTTACTAATCCATAGACTTATAGGATTGATGGATTTAAGCTTCAGTTCAGTTCCTACTACTTCTGTATGTTAGCTGTTGATCTCGAAACCTTGATATTGTGCTTCTGAGTGTCTATGCCACCATTTTTGTAGCATGTCTCAAATCTTTTTGAGCATTTACAGCCGTTATGCTGTCCGAGTCATCCCAGGTTTCTAAATAGTCTGAAGCATTTGCAAATCCCTCCTTCCTGTTCCCAATAATCCTTTGGGCCAGATTAACCACACTAATTGCTGAGTTGAGGTACTTTATTGCCTCGACATATATGTTGGAGCTATTATTATGACCCTAGATGTCTAGAGTATCACCTAGTAATCCAGCCATGCTTTGTGTTCCCAGTGTGATGATTCTGGCCTTTATTCTCGAAAGCATCCCGTGATGCCACTTAGTAGTAGGTATTCTACTCCTTGCGTTTTGAACCCGAGATTCACCCTACTTACTCCGTGTTGATAGTGTTGCTAGTTCCTTTAGGATATTAGTAACCTTTGCGATAGTCCTCGATGTCCGTGGTATATCGTTCTTCCAAATACCATGAACTACTTATGGCAGCAGTTCCTCGTTGAACCAAAAGATCACAACCAGAGTGCTCCTGATGAGTTCTTCTCTCTATGTTGTTACTCTGCCAGTCCTTCCTCTTCAGCATGGGTTATCCGGAAGAAATATGTTGAACTTGTTCGACATACTAACCTATGCATCCACAACTCAGAAAGATATATGTTCCTTTGAGTTGTCCCTCTGTAGTTGTATTCCGATCCTTGTCTATCAGTTGATAGTCAAGAGTATGTATGCATTCGTTCATCGATGCTTACTATTCTTGTGGTCCGTCAAGCCGTTCTATTCCAGAATGACTAGGAGAAACAAACTCCAGTACGTCATCCATATCCAGGATTGGGTCAAAGCAGTTATATTCCACAGATCAAAATGCCAATCCAGCTTCTGGTCTGTTCCACCTTGGAGTATTACCATCTTTTGTATCAGCAACATCATAGGAATTTCACACCATCCTATGAACTCTTGATACAGTGATACTTCTCGACATCATTATTCATTCCTCGGTTCCGTGTTATTGTACCCGGAACACCGACAAGTGAATCGTGATGTGTGAACTCAATACTCCTAGCAACTCTGTTGCTTGGTAGTTAAAGGACAATAATTTCATTCTTAGCATGTTGATTATTGAATCATCATTCTAAGATTGATCGTGCTACCTAGTCCATTTTCCCTGGTGCACTCCTCGATCAATGAGATAGAATTGTGTCAATCCATCACTCTCTTGATCACATCGTCTTCCCCTGAAAAGCAAAATTGATCTCGAGCTTAGTAACATACCGGTGGTTCGTGATTTTCCGAATATCTTCTCGGAAGTATTACTAGGTTGTCACCTGATCGCTATGTTGAGCTCGTGATCAAGTTGGTTTCTTGTAAACCACCCCTTCTCCAAGAGTCTGTGTTGGATACCCCTGAGCTAGTTGGTTAAGCTAAACAACAACTTGGAGAGTTGGAAGATAAAAGCTTTGCCAGGTTTAGTTCGTTCCAAAGGGATATCTTTATGTTTGTGTGTGTTGAAGAAAGATGATATATTCATCGATTGATCCTCGTGGCCAGTTGTTGGATCTATTGTCTTGTCAAAACTTTGATTTGAGTATGGGCGATCATCAAATCAAGTTAGAACCAACGATATTCATAATGTTGTCTTACTCGTGGTTGATTCCTCGAGCATACACCATTACATCTTTTGGTATGACCAATACTATCACATTGTTCACATAATGGTGGAAGTCCAATGATATGGAAATTCCGATGAGTTGCTATTGAGCCCATCAGCGGCATTTTGTCTCCACCATGATTCGTGTTGAACATCCAGCTGGTGTTGGAAACTTGTGTAAGCATTTTCTTCATGCCCCGTTCATGAAGTATATGTTTGGATGAAAGAAGTGACTTTCTCTCATTCATGTGCATTCGATGCAAGTTGCCGCCGTGAATTTGAGATAGTTAGTTTTGCTTCCTCTGGAATCGTCCCAAGTCAGTTATGCATGTGCGAATGTATTCTATGGTTTGGTAGATTAATTACCTCCACTCCATATGTATTCCCTAGCACACCAAGCCACTGATTGATTTGTTCAAGGAAAAGAAGTTCTTAAGTGCTAATCCTTAAGGACCCAAAGGTACATGCGCATGACTTCGCTCACCGCAATGGTGGTTCCCAATCAGAACTCGGTAGTGTTTCATTGTAAGACTACTATATGGTCATGCTTGTCTTGGACAACATGTTCACATGTATGTAGCAGAAGCAGCTCATGTTTTGGAGCTTGCTATCGTAGTTGACTCCCCGAGAATCTTGCTACACCATCTCGTCGATTTGTTTTGCAAACTGTCATTTTTCTTCCTAGACTCGACGAGTCTGGATTTTTCTGACACCAACCAGATCTGAATCTCGGGCAGATATGATTGATGGAATGTTTCCCAAGAACTATGATATTGGTCTCTCATAACTGGTAAAGTGGATGTCGTGGCCAACACACCCAACCGTAAGACCTATTATTGTAGTATCTTGATTGAGGAAGTTGGTCACATCCCCATAAGGATTTCATAGGCTTTACTCCCTAGTTGTCCCTTATGGATTTCTGTGTTTCTGAAGTTCGACCTTTTACTTGATGTTCTAGATATCAAACCATATCCATGAATGGGTTACGCTAGCACATCAAGGAGAACATTAGAAGCGGAGTGCTAAATGTCTCTCGGTCGATCATCCAGATTTTGTTCCCTTGGCCCCCTAAGGTGAAATCTGAGAAGGTTATCTTCCTTTGCCTCTGCATCGTCCATCGCTGTTCATCATGGTAGTACTTTGTGTTGCCAGGACCCTTGACACGGATATTGGTAAAACCTTGATGAATATGGAAATGCTCAATTCTTGAGAGCACGCACAAGCGCTAGGTGTTATCATCGACACTAACTGGGATTGCTCTCAGTTTCCTCGGTTATGCTATAACTTTTCAAACAGTGGACTCACTCTCTACTATTGAGCTTCTCTCTAGTTACTAAAATGATCCCTTGTGTTGTTTTCAACAAGGTAATCCACATCATCCATTCTAATCCGGGTATGCCATTCTACCGAACCCCTCCAAATGATCGCTCGAGAATTGCCTTAGACTGGTATAAAGAGTTTCAATGATCTCTGAATCAAAGGTAATTCTTTTTTCCACTTAAGGTACGAGTCACCACCTCTGAGATGTCTCGTTATAGTATCATGGCAATTCAACTCCTCGCTATGTTGACAACTGTTCATTACCTTCTTAAGTGTGAAATTGTTGTCTACCTAGTGAACCTCTGTCATCTGTTCCACTCCGTTCCTCTAGATGTATGCTTCGTGCCTCAGCTCGAGAGATGTTGCTATGACTCACTCTGTGAGTTGATCCTAAGTTGATTGATCTTCGAGAAGATCGATTCTTCTGGAGTTGTCCCTTTCCTCTCGTTGTCATGTTAGATGGAGATCTCAGAGCAAGATATCGAGACAAAGATGGTGATCGAATCAACGTTCTTATGAAGTGCACCCTGGATCATCATGATTGTGTTAGTTTGCGTTCCCCTTCATCTTACCCTACGCTTGAATCTCAGGACGAGATTCTTGTTTAGTGGGGGTGAGTTTTCACATACCTGGTCCTGGTATGCAGTAGACTAGCCCTTCATGTGTGCATCATGTTTAATTTTTCAAATGAACTTGAAATGGGGACTGATCAAACCCTAGCACCAGATCAAATCAAATAGGTTCAACATAAAATCATTTTCAATGAACCTGAAATGCCCTTCAAAAATGTTCATCATCTTTTCCTTGGTCTTAAACCTCTGACAAAAATGGTGCGCAATTTTCTAGGTCATCCTAAGGTCACTAAATTAAATCATAAGTATTTGAATTTGGACATTTAAATTCTATAAAATATTTTAAATGTCCAGATACTCCTAAACTGAAATGTTCCATGTTGGATATATCCTATACAGTGGGCATGTGCAGTTTAGTGATTTTTGAAAGGGTCTAGGTATTTTTAGAAAAACCCTAAAGATTACAGAATAATAGAAAGCAGAAATTAAAATAGAGAAACCAGAGAGAGAACTTACCTGGCGCTCACCTGGCAGCCCAGCTGGCCCAGCACTGTAGCTGAGGCCCAGCCCACCAGGGAGAAGCGGTCGTCTTCAACCTCTGCCAGTAGGCAGAGGCGTGTCGACGCCAGCGCGCCCGAGGCCTCCACCTCCTCCCTCCCAGCCTGCCTGGCTCCTCCTCGATGCACCAGGCGATGCCACGCAGCCCCTAGCCCCCTCTCACTCTCTCCCGTGCCTCTCCCCTCCTCTGCTTTCTCTCCCTCTCGTGCCCGAGCGCAACCGCCGACGCCGCTCGCCACCACCGCAGGCACCGCCTTCCCCTCGACCTCCCGACATGTTCAGGAGCTCCGCCTTGACCACCTCCCCCTCCTCGCCAACTATCGCAAGGCTGGACGACCCGAGGACGACGTCGCGACCTTTCTCCCCCGTCCATGGCCGCCGGATGCTGCCGTCCGATTCGCCGTCTCCGCCACCTCCCCGAGCCCATTGAGCTGCTCGACGACCTCCCTGTGAGCTCCTGCCCCGTTTTCCCCTCTCCCCATGTTCGTCTGATTTCCCTAACCGTGCTAACCGCCGCAACCGTGAGCTCACCGCCGCCGCGATCGTCACTGCCGCAGCTAGCAACCTCGCCTGACCCAACCAAGCACGTAGTTGTGCTTAGCGTGCTCACAGGAGGCCATAGCACCGCTTGACTCGCTCTTCCGTACACCGTAGCCTTGACCCCGAGCTCCCCCGAGCTCCGGCAGCCGCACAGCTCGACGCTGGCAGGGATTCCGGCCACCTCGCAGCCTTCCGCGGGCTCCCCTGGATGCGCGCGAGGATGGGCTTTCCTTTGGTGCTTTTAGCGCATCCAGCCGACGCCTGTAGCGCCGTCCCGAGAAACACCGGCGAGCCACCGCCGCGGGATTTCGTCACCGGCGGCTAAACACCGTTCGCTGACTTGGCGTCAATAGGTTAGGTTAGTCACTAACCACGCGGTTAGTTTAGCGGTGTGCCACTGCCAGATGGGCCCCACTGTCGGTGTCAAAACCGGCGGATCTCGGGTAGGGGGTCCCGAACTGTGCGTCTAGGCGGATGGTAACAGGAGACCAGGGACACGATGTTTTACCCAGGTTCGGGCCCTCTTGATGGAGGTAAAACCCTACGTCCTGCTTGATTGATATTGATATTGTGGAGTTTTACAAGAGTGGATCTACCACGAGATCAAGGAGGCTAAACCCTAGAAGCTAGCCTATGGTATGATTGTAAGGGTTGATGTTGTTCTGTCCTACGGACTAAAGCCATCCGGTTTATATAGACACCGGAGAGGGCTAGGGTTACATAGAGTCGGTTACAATGGTAGGAGATCTACATATCCGTATCGCCAAGCTTGCCTTCCACGCCAAGGAAAGTCCCATCCGGACACGGGACGAAGTCTTCAATCTTGTATCTTCATAGTCTTGGAGTCCGGTCGATGATGATACTCGGCCGATGATAGTCCGGTCGATGACGGTAGTCCGGCTATCCGGACACCCCCTAATCCAGGACTCCCTCAGTAGCCCCTGAACCAGGCTTCAATGACGATGAGTCCGGAGCGCATATTGTTCGGCATTGCAAGGCGGGTTCCTCCTCTGAATAATTCGTAGAAGATTGTGAACACCAGGATAGTGTCTGGGTCTGCAAAATAAATTCTACATTCCACCGTAGAGAGAATAATATGCACAAGTTCAATCTGTTGACGTTTTTTGTGGCATGACGTCACACCACTACCAAGCCATTACTTGAATCATTTTTTACTTTGCCACCTCAGCACATTTAGCGAAGCGGTTTCCTTGGCACGTCTTGTCGAAGCAGAGATCATGTTCCCCCTTAATCCGGGATTCTCATCAATACGGACGTGGGTAACCCAACTGCGCCATTGATGGTGACGCTTGGGAGATAAGCAAGTTTTACCAGGCAGGTGGGGGACGCATAGACTTCGTCCGCCTATATAAGGGATAAGGATTCACCTTTTCACCTACGCCTTCTTCCTCCTTTGCTTATCCATCTCCGCGCACTCGAGCTCCAGCGCCCAAGCACGCACATCTCGTCTCAACCTTCCCCAGCCATGTCTAGAGCGGGAGGCAAGTGGATGACCTCCTCTGTTACGGAGGAGCACATCGCCAAACTGCGCGGCGCCGGATACCTCTCCGGTGAAATCGCGCACTGGCTGCCCGACGAGGGGCAGCTCATCCCCACCCCCAGGCCCCATGAGAGGGTCGTTTTCCTTCCCCACTTCCTCCGTGGACTGGGCTTTCCACTTCACCTCTTTGTCCAGGGGCTCATGTTCTATTACGGCCTGGATTTCCATGATCTGGCCCCAAACTTCATCCTCAACATCTCGGCGTTTATCGTCGTGTGCGAGGCCTTCCTCTGCATCCAGCCCCACTTCGGCTTGTGGCTCAAGACCTTCAATGTCAAGCCGAAGGTAGTGAAGGGCACTCAAGCGGAGTGCGGAGGCGCCATGTTGGGCAAGATGCCCAACGTCCTTTGGTTCGAAGGGGCCTTCGTGGAATCTATCAAGGGGTGGCAATCAGGGTGGTTCTATATCACCGAGCTGCGCGACCCTGCGTGGGCGGCGGCCCCCGAGTTCAGATCTGGTATCCCTACGTAGCTCACCTCCTGGAAAGAGAAGGGCTTGCTGTGGGGTAGTTCGGAGGAGCTGACGGGACTCCAAGCCTGTATCCACAAGCTGGTGAAGAAGCTCAGGCTGGTTAACGTGGTCCAATTCATGCTCGTCCGCCGAATTCTCCCAAGCCAAGAGCGGGCATTCAATCTGTGGGAGTTCGATCCGGAACAGCACCAGGCGTTGAGCGGGCTCTTCGACAAGACGTACGAAGGCGCCTGGAGGGTGCTGTTTCAGGGCGCCGAAGCCCCCGCATCCGCGACTGAAGATCGCGGATTTCGCTCGCAGCGCCAAGCTGACGAGGTAAGTAATTCTACCCCTTTACGAGACACTTGCTTTTCATAGTTTGACTCTATGCGGGTTTTAATTTCCCCTTTTCCTTTGACAGGACTGGATGAGGAAGCGGAGCAGATCATCTACCCGGCTCCTATGCCAGAAAACCCAGTAGACGCCCGTCTAGCGGGGCTGCTGGTTCCGGCACCGCACGTGGTGCCGGAGAAGAAGGCCAAGAAGGAGGCCGCGGGTACTCGAAAGAGTTCCCGTTTTCAGGTGTCCGACGACTCTGAGGCGGACTCCTCCCCGAAAACGAGGAGGAGAAATAGGACTCTTTCCCAGAGGAGGGAGAGAGGAAGAGGAAGGCTTCCCAAACAGGGGAGGCCGAAGGGTCCAAGAGGGGAAGGACTATTCCCTCGGACAGCTCCGCCAACATCAACGTTGGCGAGGAAGAATGGCCTTCAAGGGCCAGGCCTCCGGCGAGATCGTAAGTATCCGGATTCCTGAATGATTTTTCTTTTGTGTCACATAGTGTCATTCTAATGCCGCATGCTGCCTGTAGTCCGGCCAATGATGATCTCCCCACTTCATCGAGCGGGTCGTTGGCTCCGTCGGATGTAGACTCCATCCCGACCGCCTCCACCCCTCGCGACACCGAGGATGCCGAGGTGGGATCCCAAGAAGGGACCCATCAGGGGGAGGCTCTGGAGGCGCCACAAGGCGGCCTCCCGGACTTTGCGCCGGACTCCACGTCGGAACCCGCAGTGGTTCCGGAGTCCAGCCGGCGGCCCCTTCGCAAGAAGGGCAAGACCGTGACGCTGGCGGCTTCCGTCCAACCGGAGGCACCGGACAATTTGTTGGAGGCACTCCAGAGCGCTTCCATCGAGGAAGAACACCGCACTATTATGAGTGCGGTGATTCAGAAGGTACAGCTCGCCAAGAGCGGGCTGACCGAAGCCTGCAGTAGCCTTCTATCAGGCTTTGAGGTAAGAAGTTAAAAATATGCAATGTAATACCGCATAGACAGTAGCCCCTGATGCTCGGTTCGGTGTTCGGAAAGAAAAGCCGGACTGAGGATCTGAAAAAGATATAGGCAGGGTTGCTAAAAAATTATGTCAATATGGGTTGCAGGCTGCGCTGCTGACCTCTGCCGCACTGACTGCGGAGGTCGGTGCTTTGAAGCAGGAGCTCGAGCGGTCCGAGCAAGAGCTCGGACGTGCCAAGAAGCAGCTCCAGGACAAAGAAGGTGAGTAACACCACTTTGAACTTGTACCTTACAGAAAAGGATTTAGGTTGCGACAAAAAATAACAAGGATAACATGGGTACTACAGGGGCCACGAGCGAGGTGGCCACCCTGAAGGAGGCCGTGTCCGCGGCCGAACGCAGTGCGGCCGCGGAACGGACAGAGCGAGAAAAGCAGGAGGCGCAGGTGGCGGCAGTTCGGCAAGAGCTCCAGGCTCTCATGGAGAAGCATGAGAGTTTGGAGCGCGACTCAAAGACTCGAGAGTCCGAGCTCGCCTCGGCTCTCGAAAGTGCCAAATCCGCCAAGGCCGAGGCCCGTAAGGCCCTTCAGGAGGTGGAAGATGTGAAGAAAATAGCGGCGGGTAAGGCATTTTTCATGCAAAGCAAGCATGTTAATGTAAACTACCTAACACTTACCCGAATTCAGAGCTCTCCAGGGGCGTTTGCAGATTTGCCTCGCAGTGTATCCGATGCCGCCGCATTCTACCATGGTGAGGAAAGCACCAATGTCGGTGTCAAAACCGGCGGATCTCGGGTAGGGGGTCCCGAACTGTGCGTCTAGGCGGATGGTAATAGGAGACAAGGGACACGATGTTTTACCCAGGTTCGGGCCCTCTTGATGGAGGTAAAACCCTACGTCCTGCTTGATTGATATTGATATTGTGGATGTTTACAAGAGTGGATCTACCACGAGATCAAGGAGGCTAAACCCTAGAAGCTAGCCTATGGTATGATTGTAAGGGTTGATGTTGTTCTGTCCTACGGACTAAAGCCATCCGGTTTATATAGACACCGGAGAGGGCTAGGGTTACATAGTGTCGGTTACAATGGTAGGAGATCTACATATCCGTATCGCCAAGCTTGCCTTCCACGCCAAGGAAAGTCCCATCCGGACACGGGACGACGTCTTCAATCTTGTATCTTCATAGTCTTGGAGTCCGGTCGATGATGATAGTCCGGCCGATGATAGTCCGGCCGATGACGGTAGTCCGGCTATCCGGACACCCCCTAATCCAGGACTCCCTCACCCACGCTCAAATTAACCCCAGGATTTATTCCCTGTTTAACTTAGACTAATCCACTGGGCCCACATGTCAGGTTGACTTTGCTGACATGGCTGCTGACCTGACCCCACCTGTCTGTGACTTAGAAAACAATGTTTGACTGACCAGTGGACCCCACTGGTCAGGTTTGACCTGGACCGTGCCGTTGACCTGATGACGTCAGCATGATGTCATGCTGGCGCAGTAAACTATTTTCTGGTTTTAGTCTAATTTAAAATAACCAGGAAATTGTAGAAAATGTTGCAAACTTCAAAAAATCATATAAAATCAACCGTAGCTCAAAATGAAATAATTTATATATATGAAAAATGATCAGAAAAATCCAATCTATCCATCTGTACCATTTTCATGCATGTTAGAACAACTTATAGCTGCTGTTTAGGACAAATCATATAAATGGCATTTGAATTTCACATATGGAGTTTGGATTTGAACCTAGGGTTCAAACCAACTTCATTTAAATTGTTGCTAGTTGCATTAGCTCAAACCACAGCATATTGCCATGTCATGATCATGCATCATATTGTTGCATTGCATTGATTGTGTTCTTCCTTGTTTGCTGGTATTTGTTCCCCTTCAGTAGACGTGTTCGGACGATGAGTTCGATGACACCGATGAAGAGTTATACTATCTTCAGAAGTGTCAGGCAAGCAAAACGCCCTTGTTCATTCCGATACAATCCCACTCTCTCGCTCCTGCTCTCTTTTACTGCATTAGGACAACAATGATTCAACTGTTACATGCTGCAGTAGTTGAACCCCTTTCCTCTGCATGACCTGTCATTGCCACACTAAATAGATGAAACCCACTAGCATGAGTAGGAGTTGTTTGAGCCCTGATGTGCCTACTCATTCATGCTTGTTTGTCATGCCTGCTATTGCTTAGAGTTGTGTCAGGTCTGATTCATCAGGGATGAATTGGAGGTGTGTGAACATGTCCTACTATGTGTGAGCTAAGTGTGTGAACACGATTTGGTAAAGGTAGCGGTGAGAGGCCATGTAGGAGTACATGGTGGGTTGTCTCATTGAAACCATCCGCAGGAACTGAGTTCTGTGTTTGTGATCCATGAACAGTTACTACCACACATTGGGTTCCGGTAACTCGACCCCTCTCGGCTTATTAATCAACTCGATCTCTGTCCAGGAGTTGCAACTAGTTTCTGGTGTTTGTAGGTAGTGTTAGTAGTCTACCAAGTGGCACCCGGTACAAGTGGGCTTGGGACAGACTAGGCACAGTGGCTCGGTGTACCAAGTGGCACCCGGATTGTGGACTTGGGAACCCTGCACACATCGTTTGGGGCCGTGAGCGACACCCCGGCCGGATCTCCTTGCGGATGGAACCCGAATAGGCGATAAACCTGGACTAAAGACTTGTGTGGTTAGTCAGGTCGTGGCCGAGATGGGCTTCCGCTTGAAGGTTGCCGAGTACATGTCGTGTAAACGGCGGTAAGTGGTGAGAGCGTGTGTGAAGAAGTACACCCCTGCAGGGTTAACATCATCTATTCGAATAGCCATTTCCACGGAAAAGGACTTCTGGGTTGCCTGTACAGTTCATAGACAAGTGAAAGTGGATACTCTAAAATACGCAAGATAAGCGTGAGTGCTATTGATGGTGTTCTCGTAGGGAGACGGGAGCGGATCCATAGTGGTGTATTGATATGGTGAATATGTGGACTCGTGTGCGCCACCTCAAAAGAGTTATTTGCAATCGTAGTTCAGGATAGCCACCGAGTCAAAGCTGGCTTGCTGCAGTTAAATCCCACCATCCCCTTTGTTGATAATGATGCATATGTAGATAGTTCTGATGTAAGTCTTGCTGGGTACATTTGTACTCACGTTTGCCTATTTTACGTTTTTGCAGAGAGACTTCAGTCTCGCTAGTAGTTCCGCATGGACTTCGACGTTTAGCTTGTTACCTCAGCTACGATCTTGTGCCCTCGGCAGGATCTGGTAGATAGTCAAGCTTCTCAGCCTTTTTCTTTTGTAGATGTCTGTACTCAGACATGTTAAGCTTCCGCTTGTGCTTTGACTTGTATACTCTGAATGTTGGGTCGTGAGACCCATGTTTGTAATATCTCGCTCCTCGGAGCCTATTGAATAAAATACTTGAGTTGTAGAGTCATGTTGTGATGCCATGTTGTCTTTGCACATATCGAGCATATTGTGTGTATGTTATTGAAATGCTTGGTATGTGTGGGATCTGACTATCTAGTTTTTTATCCTTAGTAGCCTCTCTTACCGGGAAATGTCTCCTAGTGCTTCCACTGAGCCATGGTAGCTTGCTACTGCCCCGGAACACTTAGGCTGGCCGGCATGTGTCCTTCTTCGTTCCTGTGTCTGTCCCTTCGGGGAAATGTCATGCGATGAATACCAGAGTCCTGTTAGCCCGCTACAGCCCGGTTCACCGGAGTCCTGCTAGCCCAGTGCTACAGCCTGGATTCACTCGCTGATGACCGACATGTTCGATGCTGGGTCATGGATGCCTGTCCCTGTAAGTTTGTGCCACTTTGGGTTTACGACTAGCCATGTCAGCCTGGGCTCCTTATCATATGGATGCTAGCGACACTATCATATACGTGTGCGAAAAGGCGCAAACGGTCTCGGGCAAAGGTAAGGCGACACCCGTGGGGATACCGTGCGTGAGGCCGCAAAGTGATATGAGGTGTTACATGCTAGATCGATGCGGCATTGAGTCGGGGTCCTGACAGTTACTCCCCACTATGACTAGGCTTGCTAACCCGCATGCATGTGGATGAAACAATTATAATTACGGTGGAAGACAAACGTACCGAAACAACGAGGATGCCATGCAAAAACAGTGCCACAAGTGGTGGAAGCAAACACAAGGCCCTCGTATTGAATTGCATCACAGTACTCATCCGTGTACAGAAACTGATTTTGAGCAATATCCATCCAGTCAAACCACTGACAACGGCAACAAGCTTGTCGAAGATAACAACAACTTCATAGTTGTTGTAATTCCAAGAGCGGTTGGGGACTCGAGAAATTGCTATCTTCCGTTGAAGACAGTCACCATGATTGTATTTGAACGTGCGTATAATACCGGTGTGCTCAACCTCTGGGCAGTCTGCTGAGATTTTTGGAAGTGGAACCCGGTCACGAGTGTACACATTCACAAGTTCCCACTCGCAGTTGGACCCAATGTAAACAACCCATTCTCCATTTGTGCCTGCCCAAGCCTTGCCCTCAAGCGATGGCATCTTAATATCATACGTATCATTATCAAGCGGCATCAACTTGCACAAGGCGAGGCCTCAGTCATGACGGCGCCAGTCATCAGGGTCACGGCGAAGAAGATAGGGGAGATCAAACCGCTCCTTGACTCTTGGGTTCCTTGTAATGGTGTTATTAGTTGAGTCGAGAATGGGCTTGAACGAACCTGCCATGCTAGCCGAGGTGATGACGTCGCACCGATCAATGAGTTCCTCCACCACATCATCTTTCAGATCGAGGCAAGAATAACAGGGTCGTTTCCGTCCTGTTCCCTCCATGGAGAAGACTATCAAACAATGGCAGAAGAAAGGGTGAAGGGCTGAAGGAAAATGGAGGAGGGAGAGGAAGAGCGTGCGATAGCTGTTCCAAATCGAGAGGGAAAGGCGAAGAGTCGGTGGACGGTTGCTAGTTTGCCACGGTTCACGAAGGGGCGCCCCGGCCTACACGCCAGTTCAGAAATACTCCTACTACTCGCTGTCGTCTCACTGATATGTGGAACGGGACCACATGTCAACGAGACATGGTGTGTAATTTCTCGTGCAAAATGCGATCTGGCCACGTTGGCCCGAGGTGCCGCATTAGTTATCGTCCTTTATTTTTTCAATGGCGCGCCATTCAGTTTTGAAGCACGACTAACTGGTACTGTACGCAGAGAAAATATAAACTACTCTACCACTACTCCACCTCCAGTACTAGTAGTATAAAGAAGATATATAGGCTGGAGCTTTAGAGCTTTCTTGCCAAGGGCTGCCCACTTGCTTCTCACACTACCACCCTCTCTCCAGATCTAGAAAAGACGCCCCCTCTCTCCCTCCTCACCGGTGGTCACAGATCCACCGGGGAAGAAAAGGACGTGCAGCGTTGACACACTCGTCGTCGGCGAGCGAGGTCACGCACTGACGACAAGGCCGTCCTCTCAGACCTAGCGCCCGTGCGGGATCACTGTCATAGTGTGTGCGGAGGACGACGACCACGAGCGAAGCCACTTCTCGCCGACCCTTAGGTATGCTACCTCTTTTCAAACCATACCCTTGTTCTATTGCCCCATCTGGCACGTCGTTGCATGTGGATCTTTTTCCACTCCACCATCTTCCCAATTTGCTATCCTCTGCTCTGCTGGCCACGCAGACGAAAACCGTAATTTGCACTATTAAAGGAAACCCTACTTCATGCAGACTAATGCATGTCTGGGTTGAATAAGGAAAGGAAGGGAGACTGTACTGTCCAAGAGAGTAGGCATCGAACCCGCATCTAGGTTGAAAAGGGGAAAATCAGTAGCTAAGGAACGAGTCTCGTGTCTCTTGGTTGAAGAAGGGTAGAAAGGCATGACAACGCAATGGAGAATGACCAGGTCGATCGGTTTGTTGTCCTCACATAGGAAAAAGGTGGCTAAAGAGAACAAAAATGGGACGTAATCCACATATGCTGCAGGGGCGGCGCTAGGGGTATTCTTGGGTCTTCATGTGAATACCCATGATTTTTACAAAATAGTGTTGATTTTGGCAAAAGAGTGACAATTTTCAAAAAACAGCAATGATTTTGGCAAAATGAATACACATGAATACCCGGTTGCAAATTCCTGGAACCGCCACTGATATGCTGCCTGGATATTTGTTGCTCTGGGCAACCATACCTCCCTCACCACTCTGCGTCCGTGGAGGTACATCGTACTAGTGCGCCCACTGTCCGAATGGCCCTCCCATGCTCTTATTGCCACTTTTTTTGCTGTTAGTATAACGCCAGCAGTCAAGTCAAGCAATTTTATAACCTTCAGATTTTTGCACTGCTAATGCTTATAGATTACATACCTCACTTTCATGAGATAAGTTAATTTTTTTGTAGAGTGTCACCAAAATGCCAAGGCACTGATGTCATTTTATTTTGGTTAAACTGCACAGACAATTATGAAGACAAGAGGAAAGGTCAAGAGTGGGCACCTCCTCCTCTGGCTGTTCTCTTGATTATCAAGAGGAAATATCAAGTTTTTATGTTTGATCGATTACCAAGATTGGGATAGCAATTTTTAAGGTCCCCCGAGTTCAAAATGATATTTACCTTGGAGGTACATGGTTTGCAATTTTTTTATACTGTCATTAGTTAATAATGCTAGTTACCTTCAGACTTTTGTATTTGGTTTAATGCTCATGCACGGCTAGTATACTAATGCTGAAACTTGTTACCTTTACATTTTGTATTGTTAATTCTTATAGAAACTTTCCAGTGCTAGAGTTTATTGAAATTTGTTCAGTAAAACCACTAGAGTTTAATGCTCATGCACGGCTAGTATACTGTACCCTGTAATAAACTAACAACTCTACTATTGCACTAGCCACTGGATTAGTGTATATTTGTAGTATTCGAATGGTGTTGTATTAGCGTATGGACATAAATAAAGTGTGGCAAGATTTCCCACATATGTGCTCAAGAAAACTACTACCTGTTTTTTCTAAATACTAGACATTTGGGTACTTTAAATTGAACCGCGAAAACGTCTTATATTAAGGAACAGAGGGTGTAGAGTTCACTCAAATTATCTCTGTAAAGCTAGTCACACCTTTGTTAAAATTAATGTTCATTATGTTATCGGAGGAGGTCTGTATGTTTGTCTCTAATGCCTGTCTACTACATACCCGACATGATGATGTAATGTTAAGTCATTTCCTTTTGTACAGTGTAACTAAATTGTCAAGGCGGTGATGGCATTTTATTTTAGTAGAACTGCACAAAATTTGCTTAAAAGAAGAGGAAAGGTCAGGAATGGCTCAGTTTTTCAGAAAAAAACTATGTATGCCTTCCTGACATCAGCCGCTGTTGCTTTATTTATTCCTTCAAACAGGTGGTTAGAAACAGTCTTGCTACCTTTTCCCATTAAGAAATTGGAATGCTTATATTTGTGAGTCTATGATTCAACTAGTGCCACTTTTATAGTAATCACACTTTCAATATCTATGCAAACAGGGATGCTCGATTTTAGAGGAGCTGCACAAAAAGTCCAACTGGTTCAACATTAGGAGCATGTTTTTTCCCAAACCTTTATATCCAATTGGTGGCACTATGAGCTATTCATTACGAAGGTACATGGTTTGCTACTATCTTGCTACTCTTTTTGTACTGTCATTAGATAGTAATACTAGTGGTTTGCATGTGAAATTATTGGCAGGGTGGACCTACATTGGAGGTGCAGGACATGATTCAATGATTGGATGCTCAATTTTGGTTGTATCGATTTCACCTCTCCCATCACTGCGAACATGGTGTGGTATATGTTTACTAGCTGCTTGATATTTGTGCAGACAAAGATGTCTGCCCGTTGCTATTTGGCAAACAAACAAAGTGTCCGCAATTTTGGTTGAACTGCACAAAAGAATAGTATAGTCACTGCATGCAGTGCCATTTGAAAATAGACACAAAGATTGGATAGTCACTTCATGGACTGCAGAAAAGTAGTACTGTACTATTTACTGGCCAATAGTTGGTGCTTCATTGCTTTGGTCTAATTATACAATGGGCATCATTTTCCCTAAGTTAAAGTTTGTATTCCGAAAATAGTCTCGCGGTGTGATCGAGAGAAGACCAAATCATATTGCAGTGGATGTTCCTCCATCATGTGTGGTTCATTCTCATGGTTCCAGCTGTTAGTGAAACCACTTACGTTTGCAAGAGGAATTGTAGACTTCACAAACAAATTTTTCTTTCAGTCTGTACTGAATGTTGGCCAAGAGAAGCATCCATGTTAGTAGGAAGAACGGATGTTTTTTCTAGTTCTTTGCTTTTGGAGCTACATATTTGTATATGATCTATGAATCATTGAGATGCATTAACATGTTGATCTTATGTATGGGAATCGTACTAGTTAGTTTTAGTTGCGACGCAAGATCCAAAGTGGCTGATCTTTGCTTTTGGAGCTACATATTTGTATATGATCTGTGAATCATTGAGATGCATTAACAGTTACTTATTTCTGTTTGCTCAGTGTTTACAAGTTACTGATCGATCACTAGTGTCACGCCCAATATGCGACCCTATCCAAAAGGAACTCGAAGGTCCCACCAAGGATAGACCCGCATATTGGAACGCTTTTGCAAGGTGGATATCATTACATCAACATTACATAATAGATGGGGATACATACAAGAGGCATACAATGCCACACGAATACAACATCACATCAATACATGAGAACAACATCCGACTACGGATGAAACACAAACAGAAACTCAAACGACATCCACCCTGCTAGCCAGGCTACCGACCTGGAACCTATCCCCTGATCGAAGAAGAGGCAGAAGAAGAACTCGAAGACAAGCAAACATCGCTCTCGCGTCATGATCATCACAACCTGTACCTGCAACTGTTGTTGTAGTAATCTGTGAGCCACGAGGACTCAGCAATCCCATTACCATGTGTATCAAGACTAGCAAAGCTTAATGGGAAAGGAAGGGGTAAAGTGGTGAGGTTGCAACAGTGACTAAGCATATATGGTGGCTAACATACGCAAATAAGAGCGAGAAGAGAACAAGCGGAACGGTCGTGAAGCTAGCAATGATCAAGAGGTGATCCTGAACTCCTACTTACGTCAAATATAATCCAAGAAACCGTGTTCACTTCCCGAACTCCGCCGAGAAGAGACCATCACGGCTACACATGGTTGATGCGTTTTAATTCGGATCTGGTGTCAAGTTATCTACAACCGAACATTAACAAATTCCCATCTGCCCATAACCGCGGGCACGACTTTCGAAAGTTTATACCCTGCAGGGGTGTCCCAACTTAGCCCATGATAAGCTCTCGCGATCAATGAAGGAATAAACCTTCTCCCAGGAAGACCCGATCGGACTCGGAATCCTGGTTTACAAGACATTTCGACAATGGTAAAACAAGACCAGCAAAGTCGCGCGATGCGCCGACAATCCCGATAGGAGCTGCGCATATCTCGTTCTCAGCGCAACACCGGATGAGACTAGCTACGAGTAAAACCAACCCTCAAGTTGCCCTGAGGTGGCCCCGCAGGCAGCTCAGTTCGGACCAACACTTAGACAAGCACTGGCCCGGGGGGGGGCTAAAATAAAGATGACCCTCGAGAGGGCGACTCCCAAGGGAAAAGTATAGGTGGTTGTGAGGCAAATGGTAAAACCAAGGTTGGGCCTTGCTGGAGGAGTTTTATTCAAAGCGAACTGTCAAGGGGGTCGCATAAATCACCCAACCGCGTAAGGAACGCAAAATCCGGGAACATAACACCGGCATGACGGAAACTAGGGCGGCAAGAGTGCAACAAAACACCAGGCATAAGGCCGAGTCTTCCACCCTTTACCAAGTATATAGATGCATTAATTAAATAAGAGATATTGTGATATCCCAACCAAAATCCTGTCCACCATGAAGCAATCTTCAACTTCACCTGCAACTAGCAACGCTATAAGAGGGCTGAGCAAAGCGGTAACATAGCCAAGCAAAGGCTTGCTAGGAAGGGTGTCAAAAGTTAGAGGTTCATTGCAATTTGGGAGGCTTGATGAGCAAAAGATAGGTAACACAGCATAGCGATAGAACGAAGCAACTAGCATAGCAATGATAGTAGTGAGATCCAGGGTAGCAGTCATCTTGCCTGAAATCCCGCAAGGAAGAAGAACGAGTCCATGAAGAAGATGAAGCCACGAAGACGAACCAAGCGTAGACGAACGAATCCTCACGATGGCAACAAAACAGGAACTATTGAGAAGAAGCACACAACATGGTAAACACACCACACATGAACAAGGCATGATGCACAACCAAGAATGATGCAAGACAGGAATACATGAAGCTACTCATGGCAAGAGATGATGCAAACAAGAGCAACACATCAAGGCAAGTTTAAATGAGGCCGGGAACAACATATAACAATTCCGGTAAGTCCTCATATGCATATTTCGAAATAGGTCCAACATGATAATATGAAGTTACATGCAAAAACAAGCAAGTTTCATATAGAGCACACTCAAAACGGAGCAACGGTTCAACACATACACTCTATACGTCATAACAACAATCTGTCCATAACAGCAAGTAGGCATATTGCAAGCATCAAAACAACATGCTACAGCACCCCAACATGATAACAAAAGGCATGGTCGTGATGTACAGGTAAAGCATGACAAAACATGAACACTGAGCTATCTCCAGAAAATACTAGAACATGCTCCAAAACACATGGCAAGATTGCAAATAATAACAGTTTCAGACTTTAGCAGAAATAACATCAGGTTGCAATGTTTAGAGCTATCAAACAACATGTTACAGGAACTTAACATGGCAAACAAAGGCATGGCATGAATCTACTAATTGCATATAACAAAAGTCCCTTACTAACCAAAAGCCAAAAAGGAACAGAAAATATGATGGCACCCATGTAAACATTGCAAGTTATATGACAGATTCATACATGGCAGGAACAACAATAAGTAGGCATGTTGGTGAGCTTTAACCACTCACCACAGAGCAATACATGGCATGGCAAGGAAACCAACAGTAAGAAGACATGTTTATGAAGATAAGCATGGCAAGAACAAGATCATAGGGTGCATGGATAACTAACAACAATCATGGAAACATTGCACTTCATGTTAATAGGCTGAGAGCAACATCATTTAGCAAATTTGGAGCAAGATTACAACAACCTACAGCAAGCTATAAATTCAACCAGGGGCATTAATGGATATAGCATAACCATATGTACAAAACATCCTTACTGAAGTATCTCAAAATAAGCATGGATCTCTCTGTAGCATCAAGTTTACATGGCATAAAAATAATAGCAGAACAGGGACTCAAATCAGCAACATCACGAGGTCTAGTTTACATGCTTGTGCTAGTCACCACATTGATCACAAAAATATATGGTAAGAACCTATGGAAAGATGGCATATCATAGATCAAAACACATGTAGACATCAACCTCATAGGATGCACACATCAAACATGGCAAAAATGACAAATGAGCAAGTTATAACAGTTTCAGCAGGTTAACAGCAACATGCACTCTTGCAACAATGATTCGGGCATCAAGATGAACTCAAATGAACATAATGCAATGGAATGAAATGAATTACTCGTCGATACGAACAATTTGACATATTACACGCACAAAACGGAGCTACGGATGCAGAGATATGATGCGATGAACATGGCATAAAAATTACTGCGGGAAAAAGACTTGGTGGAATTTCGACCTCGGGGAAAAGTCAACCGCGGCCAGGATTTCGCTGGAGAGCTCGCCGGAGTTGACGGGGACGACGCCGGAGCTGCGGGGAGAGGGGGCCGGAGCTGGGGAAAACCGGATCCGGGCGGGGGTCACCGGATCCCGCCGGATCCATGGCCGGAGGCGAGGGGAGGCCGGGGCGACGAGCTTCTCCGGCGAGGGCCGGCGAAGGCGGCGGGGAGCTTCGGCGCAGTGGCGGCGCCGAGGAGGGATGCCGGCGCGGGGCGGCTCGGGGTCGAGCGCGGAGGCGCCGGCCGGCGGCGGCGAAAGCCGAGGCGAGGCGACGGAGGGCGGGGCCGGTGGCGGCGCTCGCCGGCGGCGGG
>NC_041381.1:593560933-593567420 GCF_002162155.2 Triticum dicoccoides
GCAGCGGCGGGGCGGCGCGGGAGGCCACGCAGCGGCCTCTGATTGGCTGGGCGCGGCGGCGCGGAGGTGTCCGGTGGGGCGCGGACGCGTCCGGCGGCGGAGAGGGAAAAGCTAGGGTTAGGGGGGATTTTCATCCGCGAAAATGGAAGGGGAGGGCCTATTTATAGATTCTGGGAGCTAGGAGAGTCCAAAGGAGGAGCGGTTTTCGCCCACACGATCGTGATCGAACGACCGAGAGCATGGAGGGGAGTTTTCTGGGTTTTGGGCCACTTTGGAAGGGGTGTTGGGCTGCACACAAAAGAGGGCTTTGCGGTCACCCGGTTAATAGTTGGAGTATCAAACGACCTCCAAATGGCACGAAACTTGACAGGCGGTCTACCGGTGCTATACCAAGGCCGCTTGGCAAACTTCGGGCCATTCCGAGAAAGTTTAACACCCACTCACAACAAGAGACAAAAGGGGAACGCCGGAGGACATAGGAGTGCCGGATCGCAAAACGGACAACGGGGAAAATGCTCGGATGCATGAGACGAACACGTATGCAAAATGAGATGCACATGATGACATGATAAAATGCAACACGCCAGCAAATGACATGGCAACATCGGCGAATAACTGGCAGACACCTGGCGCATCGGATCCGGGGCGTTACAACACTCCTCCACTAACAAGAGATCTCGTCCCGAGATCTTAGAACCGAGACGGAAGGGAAAAGGGATGAGGTGAAGCAAGAACTGAAGAGAAGAAGCAAAGAATCGAGAGCACTCGAGAAGAAGAGAGGAACGACGAGAATGACGAGAATCGAAAGCTCACGGAATCAGATAGACTATGAAACCACTCCGGTTAGAACGAGATAAGAAACGAATAAGACTGAAAGGATTTAGGCAGAACTCTGACTGAACATGGAAAGAATAGAACACGCACTAGAGCGGATGGAATGACACTTGATGAACTCTTGCAGAATGAATTAAATCATGAAGAACCACCATGAAGAACTCCGGTACCAAAAGGATGACGAGATAGAATGAACGATGGAAAGAATAAGATTAAAGCCTTGCGATGATATAGATGGAGGTTCCGACGAAAAGGCCTAGGAAATTTGAACTCCAGAAAAGAAAAGATGAAAAACACTTGGAACTAGAATTTATTCATCAAGAACAAAATCTAAAGGAAGGGATTACTCGCTTGGATGAAATAAGAATAAGATTTATTGTATGCTTATCCTTCATCAAATTAAATTGATGACATGGATTTGGCATGCAACTTATTCTTCTTGAAAAGGATTGAGAAGTGACATGTCGCAAACTTGAGAAGGTCTTCATGAACCACCGGTAGGATTGGAAAAATGAATGAATTAAAATGATAAACAAAGGAAAGGAGTCTGAAGGAACCACCGTTAGAATTCGGAAATGACTGACGAAAGATAATGAATCACCGGGAAGAATTAGAAGAACAAAAATGTTCGAGGGGATTTAGATGCAAGAGAACAAAGAGATCATGAGCTGATTACAGAACACTTGAATGAAGCACCGGCATAATTGGATAATGTTAGCTGAAATGCTCGGATGAAGGATTCTTCTGGAAAGATGGCCTCCGGTGAAAAGAAACAGAAATCAACTCCTGACATACTCCGGATGGGTAAGAAAGAATATCTGATAACTGGAATAAATCGAGAGGATAACATGAAGCTAGAACCACGAATCTTAGGGAGAACGGGCAAAATTTAGAGGAAAAACTCTTCTTCAATCTTCAAATGATGACGAGAAGCACCACCAAAATTACTGAGATACTCCGGGAGAATGAAAAGCGAAGAGGTTGAGCCAACAATGAAAATGATTTGAAATCGATCTTGGAAAGGCATCTGACTAATGAAATTCATTCTTACGTCAGACTCCGAAAAGAATTAGAGAATAGCTCCGGAATAATTAGAAGAGTCAGGTAATATCCTGGGAAAAGACCTGTGGGTTAGGGCCCACTAAAGAGATAACACCGTTGGAAACGGATGATGTACAGATAGATGATACACCGGAACAATTGAAATATTTGAATGAGGTGACAACCTCGAATTAATTCGAACACAGACGAATCTCCTGAGATTTCTTGAGCACTCCGGAAGGATAAACTGGCGAGAGGCGAACGAGCAGGGAAAACACTTGATCCAAGGAAAAGAATATGATCAACCCGAAAAAACTTGAATTGAGTCCACCGGAAAAGAAAAGAGATGAGGAATGACGAACGAGATGAGAATTCACCGGTTGAAATAATTGAGGAAAGATTGAAGAGGCTCCGCAAGAATGAAATTGATGGTCGAAAGACACTCAAACTCCGGGAAGAAGAGGGTGGGGGGCGGGAAAAACAAAGGCAACTTGGAAGGGAGAACCGACGAATATCTTGAAGAGAAAACACCGGTTAAAATCATTGAGGAAAGAAGGCAAAGACTTCACACGAGTAGGATGGATACTCGATTATGGACTCCGGCTTCGAGGAGAAAAAAGGTGGGCGGGTGGGAAAAGAAAACAACTGAGGATTGAACTTGGCAAAGATGAAGAGGCTCGAGTCAACTTGACGAGAAATGCACCGGATCAAAAGAGCTGAGGAACAACGATCGGAAAACCAACTGCGTGAACCTAAAGAAAAAATTTGAAGGGGAAGAGGAGTAATTGAAAACACCTACGTCAAGATTCCTCACCAGAGCGACGAAGAGGCTAAGGAGTAAAAAGAATTCCTACTCTCCGACATAACTAGACTCCGAAAACAGTTTTCTTCTAGACTCGACAACGACCAAACTACATGATCAATCAAGGGGGCTCCTAGGGTCGGTCGAGGCTCTGATACCAACTTGTCACGCCCAATATGCGACCCTATCCAAAAGGAACTCGAAGGTCCCACCAAGGATAGACCCGCATATTGGAACGCTTTTGCAAGGTGGATATCATTACATCAACATTACATAATAGATGGGGATACATACAAGAGGAATACAATGCCACACGAATACAACATCACATCAATACATGAGAACAACATCCGACTACGGATGAAACACAAACAGAAACTCAAACGACATCCACCCTGCTAGCCCAGGCTGCCTTCCTGGAACCTATCCCCTGATCAAAGAAGAAGCAGAAGAAGAACTCCAAGACAAGCAAACATCGCTCTCGCGTCATGATCATCGCAACTTGTACCTGCAACTGTTGTTGTAGTAATCTGTGAGCCACGAGGACTCAGCAATCCCATTACCATGGGTATCAAGACTAGCAAAGCTTAATGGGAAAGGAAGGGGTAAAGTGGTGAGGTTGCAGCAGCGACTAAGCATATATGGTGGCTAACATACGCAAATAAGAGCGAGAAGAGAACAAGCGGAACGGTCGTGAAGCTAGCAATGATCAAGAGGTGATTCTGAACTCCTACTTACATCAAACATAACCCAAGAAACCGTGTTCACTTCCCGAACTCCACCGAGAAGAGACCATCACAGCTACACACACGGTTGATGCGTTTTAATTCCGATCTGGTGTCAAGTTATCTACAACCGGACATTAACAAATTCCCATCTGCCCATAACCGCGGGCACGGCTTTCGAAAGTTTATACCCTGCAGGGGTGTCCCAACTTAGCCCATGAAAAGCTCTCGCGGTCAACGAAGGTATAAACCTTCTCCCAGGAAGACCCGATCAGACTCGGAATCCCGGTTTACAAGACATATCGACAATGGTAAAACAAGACCAGCAAAGCCGCCCGATGCGCCGATAATCCCGATAGGAGCTGCGCATATCTCGTTCTCAGGGCAACACCGGATGAGACTAGCTACGAGTAAAACCAACCCTCAAGTTGCCCCGAGGTGGCCCCGCAGGCAGCTCAGTTCGGACCAACACTTAGACAAGCACTGGCCCGGGCTGGGGGAGGGGGGCTAAAATAAAGATGACCCTCGAGAGGGCGACTCCCAAGGGAAAAGTATAGGTGGTGGTGAGGCAAATTGTAAAACCAAGGTTGGGCCTTGCTGGAGGAGTTTTATTCAAAGCGAACTGTCAAGGGGGTCCCATAAATCACCCAACCGCGTAAGGAACGCAAAATCCGGGAACATAACACCGGCATGACGGAAACTAGGGCGGCAAGAGTGGAACAAAACACCAGGCATAAGGCCGAGTCTTCCACCCTTTATCAAGTATATAGATGCATTAATTAAATAAGAGATATTGTGATATCCCAACCAAAATCCTGTCCACCATGGAGCAATCTTCAACTTCACCTGCAACTAGCAATGCTATAAGAGGGCTGAGCAAAGCGGTAACATAGCCAAGCAAAGGTTTGCTAGGAAGGGTGTCAAAAGTTAGAGGTTCATGGCAATTTGGGAGGCTTGATGAGCAAAAGATAGGTAATGCAGCATAGCGATAGAACAAAGCAACTAGCATAGCAATAATAGTAGTGAGATCCAGGGTAGCGGTCATCTTGCCTGAAATCCCGCAAGGAAGAAGAATGAGTCCATGAAGAAGATGAAGCCACGAAGACGAACCAAGCGTAGACGAACGAATCCTCACGATCGCAACAAAACAGGAACTATCGAGAAGAAGCACACAACATGGTAAACACACCACACATGAACAAGGCATGATGCACAACCAAGAATGATGCAAGACAAGACTACATGAAGCTACTCATGGCAAGAGATGATGCAAACAAGAGCAACACATCAAGGCAAGTTTAAATGAGGCCGGGAACAACATATAACAATTCCGTTAAGTCCTCATATGCATATTTCGAAATAGGTCCAGATCTGAATAAACCTTATGTTCAAGTTGTTAAACAGCAAGTTAAGATGCACCAAGAGGATCTACACGAAATTCTAGTCAAGTTAAATATAAAGTTCATTTAATTCGGAGCTACGGCATAGAAGATATGAGCAAAACAAGTTCAACATGACATTGATGCAAAATGCATACAAACATCAAGCAAACACCTCAAAACAAGTATGCAACATGATAATATGAAGCTACATAAAAAAACAAGCAAGTTTCATATAGAGCACACTCAAAACGGAGCAACGGTTCAACACATACACTCTATACAAGTCATAACAACAATCTGTCCATAACAGCAAGTAGGCATATTGCAAGCATCAAAACAACATGCTACAGCACCCCAACATGATAACAAAAGGCATGGTAATGATGTACAGGTAAAACATGACAAAACATGAACACTGAGCTATCTCCAGAAAACACTAGAACATGCTCCAAAACACATGTCAAGATTGCAAATAATAACAGTTTCAGACTTTAGCAGAAATAACATCAGGTTGCAATGTTTAGAGCTATCAAACAACATGTTACAGGAACTTAACATGGCAAAAAAAGGCATGGCATGAATCTACTAATTGCATATAACAAAAGTCCCTTACTAACCAAGAGACAAAAAGGAACATAAAATATGATGGCACCCATGTAAACATTGCAAGTTATATGACAGATTCATACATGGCAGGAACAACAATAAGTAGGCATGTTGGTGAGCTTGAACCACTCACCACAGAGCAATACATGGCATGTCAAGGCAACCAACAGTAAGAAGACATGTTTATGAAGATAAGAATGGCAAGAACAAGATCATAGGGTGCATGGATAACTAACAACAATCATGGAAACATTGCACTTCATGTTAACAGCCTGACAGCAACATCATTTAGCAACTTTGGAGCAAGATTACAACAACCTACAGCAAGATATAAATTCAACCAGGGGCATTAATGGATAGAGCATAACCATATGTACAAAACATCCTTACTGAAGTATCTCAAAATAAGCATGGATCTCTCTGTAGCATCAAGTTTACATGGCATTAAAATAACAGCAGAAGAGGGACTGAAATCAGCAACATCACGAGTTCTAGTTTACATGCTTGTGCTAGTCACCACATTGATCACAAAAATACATGGTAGGCACCTCTGGAAAGATGGAATATCATAGATCAAAACACATGTAGATAGCAACCTCATAGGATGCACACATCAAACATGGCAAAAATGACAAATGAGCAAGTTATAACAGTTTCAGCAGGTTAACAGCAACATGCACTCTTGCAATGATGATTCGGGCATCAAGATCAACTCAAATGAACATGATGCAATGGAATGAAATGAAGTACTCGTCGAGACGAACAATTTGACATATTACACGCACAAAATGGAGCTACGGATGCAGAGATATGATGCGATGAACATGGCATAAAAATTACTGCGGGAAAAAGACAGTGGAATTTCGACCTCAGGGAAAAGTCCACCGCGGCGAGGATTTCGCCAGAGTTGACGGGGACGACGCCGGAGTTGCGGGGAGAGGGGGACGGAGCTGGGGAAAACCGGATCTGGGCGGGGGTCGCCGGATCCCGCCGGATCCGTGGCCGGAGGCGAGGGGAGGCCGGGGCGACGAGCTTCTCCGGCGAGGGCCGGCGAAGGCGGCGGGGAGTTTCGGCGCGGGGGCGGCGCGGAGGAGGGA
>NC_041381.1:593567729-593573748 GCF_002162155.2 Triticum dicoccoides
CAGATCGGCGGGAGGCGCAGGCGGCGGCGGCGGCGTGAGGGCCCGCGCGGGCCCGCGATGGGCTCCGCGGGCCATGGCGGCAGGGTGGCGCGGGAGGCCACGCGGCGGCCTCTGATTGGCTGGGCGCGGTGGCGGAGAGGGAAAAGCTAGGGTTAGGGGGGATTTTCATCCGCGAAAATGGATGGGGAGGGCCTATTTATAGATTCTGGGAGCTAGGAGAGTCCAAATTAGGAGCGGTTTTCGCACACACGATCGTGATCGAACGACCGAGAGCGTGGAGGGGAGTTTGCTGGCTTTGGGGACACATTGGAAGGGGTGTTGGGCTGCACACAAAAGAGGGCTTTGCGGTCACCCGGTTAACCGTTGGAGTATCAAACAACCTCCAAATGGCACGAAACTTGACAGGCGGTCTACCAGTTCTATACCAAGGCCGCTTGGCAAACCTCGGGCCATTCAGAGAAAGTTTAACACCCACTCACAACAAGAGACAAAAGGGGAACGCCGGAGGACATAGGAGTGCCGGATCGCAAAACGGACAACGGGGAAAATGCTCGGATGCATGAGACAAACACATATGAAAAATGAGATGCACATGATAACATGATAAAATGCAACACGCCAGCAAATGACATGGCAACATCGGTGAATAACTGGCAGACACCTGGCGCATCGGATCCGGGGCGTTACAACTAGCTAGCCTACAAATGCGCACCTGGCAGTTTTATTTGCGACGCAAGATGCAAAGTGGCAGTTTTTTGAATAAAAATGCCTACCTCTGAAGAAACTGACAAGCTACACTATGGATCCTACACGGATAAATAGCGTATCACGCACGTACTACCTCCTTTCCGGTTTGCAGGGCTCAATTCAATAAACGACCTACTCGATCCTACACGAATAAATAGCGGATCACGCACGTACTAGTACCTCCTTTCCGGTTTCCAGGGCTTAATTCAAACCTCTCACCAACCAAGGTACTCACTCCATCCAGGTTTATTAGTCCCGTGAGCAAAGCAGCAAGACCAAGGCATGGCAATAATTAATGGCATGCAGAAGTTTAAGCCTAATTAATTCCAGCGATTTAAGTGGCTGCATGTGTGCCCTCCGCTGCGACTCGTTGCATGCTGCTTCGCGTACTGCCTGCGAGCGGTTCTAAGTGCCTGCATGCAGCCGGACGTAATTAAGGCAGCTAACTGATGCGAAAAAAGGTACGCTTTAATTGTTGCGGGCTTTTTCAATCCGTGAAATCATTATTGACAAGGAGGGAGATGATTCGAGTGCACTCATTTGACCGCCATGCCGGCGTGCGACCCAGACGGGACGGGACGACACAGTCATAATTTCAGTTTCCCTAGTTTTCCACGGCAAGCTGGCGCGCTAAGCCATTATGCATTGAATTCCGATGACCGTCGCGCAACCTTCCCCCTATAAGTACTGTTTGCCGGCATTCTCTAGTGCCACTGTGACCAACTCGCCATATCCACATAAGCCCCCACCAGCCCGACGTCGCTCGCCACGTCTGCCATGCCCCCGCCCATACGCGGTAGGAGACGCCGGAGGCGGTCACCGCCGGAACTACTGTTCGGTTTTTCACTGGAAGGCAGACGGAGGGAGGTGGCATTCTATCTGTCTTTAGATGGCAATGCGCAGATCGAGGATTTGTTGGAGCGCAACCGCATGGCGGAGGAGCAGGAGTTGTTAGAGCGCGACCGCCTGGCGGAGGAGCAGTGTAATGCAGATTTGCTCCTCCAGCGGGACATGGAGCAGCAGCGCACCGACGCTCTGAGTCGGGAGCAGAGCGCCCGCAACTGGGCCGACTACATGGAGGCTGGCGCCCGGCAAATAGCCCTGGAGGCTGTCGGGCACGCACGCATTCGCGACGCCGATTTTTACTACCAGCTCGTCAAGTGGGTTTCCCGCTTGGAAGCCGAAGCTTCGGTGGACCACGCGGCATGGAAAGGGCCAACGTGCGTGAGCAACGCGCCCTATCGCACCTCTGGCAAGTCCGAGGCGAGGCACAGGATGTCGGTGCCGCGTTTAGCGTGTACCGCCGGCATCGTCTAGTTAGCAAAGAGTAAGTTAGTACTTGTCTAGTGGGAGTAGATAGTTAACTTGGCTATGATGGTTGTCAACGTGGAAGTTCAGTACTCTATATGTGGATCAGACCTATTACTTTGCTCTGAATGTTGAACTTTCCGTTTGAACGTATGGAATGGGCTGTTATTTTTTTTAAATGGGTTGTATTTGTCCTCCACGGGTTTAGAGGCTGACTTGTGGGCCTAGCAAGTTGATGCGTACACAATCAGGAGATGATTGTACGTGGAGAGGATGACAGCAGGGACCCGCCAAGGTCATGGCAGTACGCAAGCAAGTGCCTCCTTATTTCAAGCCAATAAAAAAATGGCTCCTCCTAGTGGATTTCTGACATCTGGGTCCCATTGCCATTGTCAACGTAGTCAATAAACGAGAGAATTGCACAACGAGCGGCTGACACGAGGGACCCAGCAGCTAGCCCAGTTATTTTTGTTTTCGGTTAATTTGATAAATGCCTCCGAGAAATGCCACTTCAATATCCAAACTTTGAAAAATGCCATTTCATGCCATTTCTAGTGGCATTTTTTGAAGTCTGGAGTGGCGTTTTTCAAAGTTTGCAAACTACAGTGGCATTTTTAAAACTTTGGAAATTGCAGTGGCATTTTTATGAATCGCCATAATTGGAGTGGCATTTATCTAATATGTTTTTGAGACGGAAGCAGAGTGTCAACTGGGCTGTGAGGGACACTCTGGCCTGTCTAGATAGCCTTTTCTTTTATGTTTACCACAGACCAGCCTAATAGTTTTTTTTCTTTTTGAAAATGGCTAGCCAGTTTTTTTGTGATTTTTCAAGTAAGTCACTTTATCAAGCCTGTTGAGCTAGACGAGGAGAGCTTCATTCGGCTAGCCGAGAAAATGGCCTATCAGTAATGAGAAATGGGTTGTACATTTTAAAACACATCAAACCGGCAATTAGTTTCAAATATCTTTTTTTCATTTCGAGAATTTTAATTGCATTGATTTTTATGCGTGGAAAATTTATTGGATTTTATATTGATATACATTTATTTTTTAAATCAGTCTGAATGTGACTTGAAATTTTGGGATTAAAAACAGTTCAGACCGCACCGACATATGCAAAATTTCGTATAATTTTTTAACCGTGGCCACAATATGGGCTGTAATGCTAACGAAAAGAATATGTGCTCCAAAAAAACCTATAAGAATTAGCAAATGGGCTGTAAACTATTTGAAATAATGGCAGATGGGTTGTATGCTGTTTTCAACAGATTTGAGGCTTTCCACAGATGGCCTGTATACTGTTGGATGTCCATCCAACGGCCGTCGTGCTTCTTCAATCTCTGCTCTTCCTGCTCCAGCCGCTCAAATAAGCGCCGGCGGGACTGCCTGCTCCCTCCTCCCCGCGGCCGACTGTGCTGCCGCGCAGGCCTCACCGTCCCACTGTACTCCCAACGCTGGCCTAGCTATCCCTCTACTCACCCTCAGTCCCACCCATGCTGTTATTCTCCAGCGACGGCAGACTAACCAGTAAACCCTCATACTCCTCCGCGTGGGAAATAACTGCTGAGTATTCCCTGGCTCCGTGTCGTTCCCTTCCTAGGCCTCGCGTCGTCCACTGCCCTGGTGCTCTCGGCGCGGCCTGTTCAACGTGGTCAATGAACGACATCCATCGGAAGTGGACTGTATGTGGAGAGGCTGACAGCTGGGTCCATGGCCGCACGCAAGGAAATGCCTCCTTATTACGCGCAAAATAATGATTCCTCCACCTCACATCTGGGACCCACCAAAAGGGCCTCTGTATTTCGTGAAAAAATGTTACCGCCGCTGGCAGCTCGGACCCACCAGCTATATCTTTGCACGCAAGGAAGTGCCTCCTTATTACGCCCAAAAAAAAGAATACTCCCCCTGCTAGCTGGGACCCAGTATAGTGGGCCAACTAAGTTGATGGGGATGAAGGGCTTTGTCAACTTAGTCAATATGCACGATTCTAGCTCGACTGACTGTACGATGTCCATCCAACGGCCGTAGTGCTTCTTCAACCTCTGGTCTTCTTGCTCCAGCCGCCCAAAGCAGCGCCGGTCGTGCCGCCTGCTCCTGCCTCCCGTGGCCGGTTGTGCTGCCGCGGAGGCCTCACCGCCCCCATACAACTCCCACCGCTGGCCAGGCCATCCCTCCACTCCACTCACCCACACCCCCTGTTATTCTATGGTGACGGCAGCGCAGCCGAACCAGTGAACCCTCGTACTCCTCTCCGCGTGGGCATCCACTGCCGCGTCTTCCCCGGCTCCGTGTCGTCCCCTTCCTAGGCCTCACCGTCGTCCACCTCCGTGGTGCTCTCGGCGCGGTGTGGTCAATGTGGTCAACGACCGAATTCCATCGGAAGAATACTGTACATGGAGAGGCTGACAGATGGGTCCACAGCAGCCGCAAGGAAGTGCCTCCTTATTACGCAGAAAATAATTATTCCTCCACCTGACAGCAGGGACCCACCGGACGGGCCACCAGTATTTCGCAAAAAAACGTTTGCCCCTGACTGCTGGGACCCACCCGACGGGCCACCGTATTTCACGAAAAAAACGTTCCCCCTGCTGTCAGCTCGGATCCATCGGAAGTGCCTCCTTATTACGCACAAAAAAATTAATACCCCCCAGCTAGCTGGGACCCACCTTGGTGGGAGGCTGACTTGTGGGGCTACTAAGTTGACGGGGATGGAGGGCTTTGTCAACTTAGTCAATATAAACGATTCTAGCTCCAGTGACCGTACGATGTCCATCCAACGGCCGTAGTGCTTCTTCAACCTCTGGTCTTCTTGCTCCAGCCGCCCAAAGCAGCGTCGGTCGTGCCGCATGCTCCTGCCTCCCGTGGCCGGATGTGCTGCTGCGGAGGCCTCACCGCCCCCTACTATTCCCACAGCTGGCCAGGCCCTACGGCGATGGCAGCCTCACACCGCAGCCGAACCAATGAACCCTCGTACTCCTCTCGGCGCGGGCTTCCACTGCCCCGTCTTCCCCGGCTCCCCGTCGTCCCCTTCCTAGGCCTCGTCGTCGTCCACCGCCCTGGTGCTCTCGGTGCGGCGTGGTCAATGTGGTCAAGGAACGATTTCCATCGGACATGGACTGTATGTGGAGAGGCTGACAGCTGGGTCCACGGCCGCAGCAAGGAAGTGCCTCCTTATTACGCGGAAAATAATTATTCCTCCACCTGATAGCGGGGACCCACCGGATGGGCCATCGTATTTCGCGAAAAAAACTTCCCCCTCACTGCTGGGACCCACCAGCTACACCTCGCACGCAAGGAAGTGCGTCCGGGCAAAAAAACGATTCGCCCCTCTGACTGTTGGGACCCACCAGCTACATTTTCGCACGCAAGGAAGTGCCTGACAGTCGGGACCCACTTGGTCGAAGCCTACGTAGTGTTGTCATTCTGGTCGCGAACGTGTACGTACATACTGGTCGTTGTAGAGGCGCGCACGTGTCGTAGTAGGGGCGCGCACGTAGCATGTACACGTACGTACATCGGCCAGGGTGCAAGAAAGAAAATACGGCCACGTATGTGTACATAGGGGCAGGGTCTCGAACGCCTAGTCGCGCATACATACGACGAGGGCTCGTGTTCATGGGGAGGCAACGGAATGCGTCGTGTTCATGGGGAGGCAACGGAATGCGTTGTGTTCATTGGGAGGCAACGGAATGCGTCGTGTTCATGGGGATGCAACGGAATGCGTCGTGTTCATCGGGAGGCAACGAAATGCATGGGAGCCAACCGGCTTGGACAGAACGGGCGATGGAAATGAGGCCTGGCATACCGCACAACGAAGGAAATGGACCTCCTACGGTCGAAATGGGGGTCCTGTTGATCGGGAGGGGTGTGGCGTACCGCAAAACTGAGGAAACGGACCTCCTACGGTCGAAACAGGGGTCCTGTTGATCGGGAGGGGTGTGGCGTACCGCAAAACGGATGAAAC
>NC_041381.1:593574079-593678036 GCF_002162155.2 Triticum dicoccoides
AGAGGCAGCATCGATCGGCTTCAGTTAGCACCAGTAGCGAAGGAATTGCTCCATCGGGTTCAGTTAACAGCCATCGATCGATCGCTCGGGTTCAGCAATGCGTAGCCTGCAGTGCAATCGCTCAACGCCTCGCTCGGGTTCAGTTAGAGCCAACGCCTCGCACACACGCGCGTACATGTACAAGAGAAACGCGCATCGCTCTCCCACCATAACCGGCAACTCCCCGAAATTTTCCTCCCCCTCGCTTCTACCATGGTTTTTTCCGTCATGGACGGCCCAAAGAGTGTCATGCAGCTGGGTCTCTGGCCCGCCCAGGATGAAAAGCCCATTTTTTGTCATGATTTTTTGTCTTAGAAGTAGGAGCCCAGCACATCTATGATGATACCGGGTTTTGTCACAATTATCGTCATAGAAGTGTCATATGTATGACAGAAAAAATTTTCGTTCGGCCCAAAATGTCACGGATGTGTCTTTTTTTGTAGTGTATTACTTAAGAACTCTCACTTAGACAGACATCTCTCTAGTCATCTAAGTGATCACGTGATCCAAATCAACTAAACCATGTCCGATCATCACGTGAGATGGAGTAGTTTTCAATGGTGAACATCACTATGTTGATCATATCTACTATATGATTCACGTTCAACCTTTCGGTCTCCGTGTTTCGAGGCCATATCTGTATATGCTAGGCTCGTCAAGTTTAACCTGAGTATTTCGTGTGTGCAACTGTTTTGCAACCGTTGTATTTGAACGTAGAGCCTATCACACCCGATCATCACGTGGTGTCTCAGCACGAAGAACTTTCGCAACGGTGCATACTTAGGGAGAACACTTCTTGATAATTAGTGAGAGATCATCTTAAAATGCTACCATCAATCAAAGCAAGATAAGATGCATAAGGATAAACATCACATGTAATCAATATAAGTGATATGATATGGGCATCATCATCTTGTGCTTGTGATCTCCATCTCCGAAGCACCGTCGTGATCACCATCGTCACCGGCGCGGCACCTTGATCTCCATCGTAGCATCGTTGTCGTTTCGCCATCTATTGCTTCTATGACTATCGCTACCGCTTAGTGATAAAGTAAAGAAATTACAGGGCGCTTGCATTTCATAAAATAAAGCGACAACCATATGGCTCCTGCCAGTTGTCGATAACTCGGTTACAAAACATGATCATCTCATACAATAAAATATAGCATCACGTCTTGACCATATCACATCACAACATGCCCTGCAAAAACAAGTTAGACGTCCTCTACTTTGTTGTTGCAAAATTTTAGGTGGCTGCTACTGGCTGAGCAAGAACCGTTCTTACCTACGTATCAAAACCACAATGATAGTTCGTCAAGTTAGTGCTATTTTAACCTTCGCAAAGACCAGGAGTAGCCACACTCGGTTCAACTAAAGTTGGAGAAACTGACACCCGCCAGCCACCTGTGTGCAAAGCACGTCGGTAGAACCAATCTCGCGTAAGCGTACGCGTAATGTCGGTCCGGCTGCTTCATCCAACAATACTGCCGAACCAAAGTATGACATGCTGGTAAGCAGTATGACTTGTATCTCCCACAACTCACTTGTGTTCTACTCATGCATATAACATCTACGCATAAAACCTGGCTCTAATACCACTATTGGGGAACGTAGTAATTTCAAAAAAATTCCTACGCACACACAAGATCATGGTGATGCATAGCAACGAGAGGGGAGAGTGTGTCCACGTACCCTTGTAGACCGAAAGCGGAAGCGTTAGAACAACGCGGTTGATGTAGTCGTACGTCTTCATGGCCCAACCGATCAAGCACCGAAACTACGGCACCTCCGAGTTCTAGCACACGTTCAGCTCGATGACATCCCTCGAACTCCGATCCAGCCGATTGTCGAGGGAGAGTTCCGTCAGCATAATGGCGTGGTGATGATCTTGATGTTCTTCCGTCGCAAGGCTTCGCCTAACCACCGCTACAATATTATCGAGGAGGACTATGGTGGAGGGGGGCACCACACATGGCTAAGAGATCAAGAGATCAATTGTTGTGTCTAGAGGTGCCCCCATGCCCTCGTATATAAAGGAGCCAGGGGGAGGGGCGGCCGGCCTAGGAGGGGGCGCGCCAAGGGGAGTCCTACTCCCACCGGGAGTAGGACTCCCTCCTTCCTTGTTGGACTAGGAGAAGGGGGAAGGAGGAGGGAGAGAGGAAGGAAAGGGGGGCGCCGCCCCCCTCTCCTTGTCCTATTCAGACTAGAGGGGACGGGCGCGCGGCCCAGCCCTTGCCTCCTCTCCTCTTCTCCACTAAGGCCCATGTTGGCCCATTAAACCACCGGGGGGGTTCCGGTAACCTCCCAGTACTCCGGTAAAATCCCGATTTCACCCAGAACACTTCCGATATCCAAATATAGGCTTCCAATATATCAATCTTCATTTCTCTAACATTTCGAGACCCCTCGTCATGTCCGTAATCTCATTTGGGACTCCGAACAAACTTCGTTACATCAAAACTCATAAACTCATAATATAACAGTCATCGAAACCTTAAGCGTGCGAACCCTACGGGTTCGAGAACTATGTAGACATGACCGATACACGTTTCCGGTCAATAACCAATAGCGGAACCTGGATGCTCATATTGGATCCTACATATTCTATGAAGATCTTTATCGGTCAAACCGCATAACAACATACATTGTTCCCTTTGTCATCGGTATGTTACTTGCCCGAGATTTGATCGTCGGTATCCCAATACCTAGTTCAATCTCATTACCGGGAAGTCTCTTTACTCGTTATGTAATGCATCATTCCGTAACTAATTCATTAGCTACATTGCTTGCAAGGCTTATAGTGATGTGCATTACCGAGAGGGCCCAGAGATACCTCTCCGACAATCGGAGTGACAAATCCTAATTTTGAAATACGCCAACTCAACAAGTACCTTCGGAGACACCTGTAGAGCTCCTTTATAATCACCCAGTTATGTTGTGACATTTGGTAGAACACAAAGTGTTCCTCCGCTAAACGGGACTTTCATAATCTCATAGTTGTAGGAACTTGTATAAGTTATGAAGAAAGCAATAGCAACATACTAAATGATCAAGTGCTAAGCTAACGGAATGGGTCAAGTCAATCACATCATTCTCCTAATGATGTGATCCCGTTAATCAAATGACAACTCATGTCTATGGTTAGGAAACATAAGCATCTTTGATTAATGAGCTAGTCAAGTAGAGGCATACTAGTGACATTAAGTTTGTCTATGTATTCACACATGTATCATGTTTCCGGTTAATACAATTCTAGCATGAATAATAAACATTTATCATGAAATAAGGAAATAAATAATAACTTTATTATTGCCTCTAGGGCATATTTCCTTCGCATATTGCAAGACATATATCATGTGTTCTCATCTCTGAATATTCAATCCGACAAGACAAAACTATGAAGGGTAAAGATTCAATTCATCATAACAAGAGTATAGAGGGGAGAAACATCATATGATCCGACTATATTAACAAAGCCCACGATATAGATCACGAGAGAGAGAGAGAGAGAGAGATCAAACACATAGCTACTAATACAAACCCTCAGCCCCGAGGGTGGATGTCAGGACCAGATTTTCGGGATATCAATTTCCCAAAAAATGTCCTTTGTGCTCACCAGCCCCATGATTACTGTTAGTTGATGAGGCACCAACTTGATACGGAAACTCCAAGCAAATTACATCATATGTAGTACAAGACCATTCTGGCCTATGAGTACAACAAATGGTTTCTAGTGGTTGATGGCGGAAGCGGTTTGCGGTTCATCAGTGACCATGGGAATCCATTTCCCACAGGAACAGCTGACCAGGTTAACTCCTATCTCGCGAGGCTGTTGTCACCATTGCGTGGGTTCCGGTGCTGACATCGCAACGCTCCTCTCCAAGCAAGAAATCTGGCCAAGACAATAGCCAGGGACAAGCCAGTGAGTACTTTGAATGTACTCGCAAACATTATGAACATGGGTATAATATAACAACCGATAACCATGCTCTGAAACATTCTATGATCACAACGTCCGTCATAAAATAAAATCCCTGATGCATGCAAGCAGGTTATTTATATGCAACATGAATATGTAATAATAGAGTAGTAATAAAATGCACCGATTGGGTGCCTGAAGCGACGCCTCGAAAGGATAATAAATAACGAGCATGCCTTAGTCGGGCGTCTGAGCGACACCACATAAAGGGCTTATAAGGTAAGACGAGTAATGAACATGCCACAGTCGGGCGTCTATGTAACACCACATAAAGGGCTTGTAAAGTAAATAACAAGCATGCCACAGTCGGGCTTCTAAGCGACACCACATAAAGGGCTTGTAAAGTAAATAACAAGCATGCCACAGTCGGGCGTCTGAGCGACACCACATAAAGGGCTTATAAGAAAAATAATCACAGTGAATATCCAGGAGGTAGAACCTTCCCAGGGATACTCACTAATTCCAATAATATAAAGGGTTAGTCAATAGCAATAATAATCACAATCATCATAAGTCATAGGTCATGATCCATGTTCTGGTTTAGTAGTTTCTCCTCCGAAGACCAACACTAGACCGACACTTGACCCATCCCAGACTGTAGTCCTTACCCATGGACACGGCTATTCAAATAGATTTTAATCTCTGCGGAGGGTGTACTCTTTACCCACGAGTAACAGATTCCTTTAGTCCATCGAGACTAATTCCATCTATGGTCTTTTAATTGAAAACACACCTGACCCGCACACACCAGCTTAACTTACCAGTGTCTGGAATCACCCACAACACCTGTCAAGCAAAACTCTAAGTGGGGAGGCTACAACCTCGATTAGCATGGGATCAAATTTATACCGCGCGCTACTAAGGGGTGCCCCCCTCTCGGTCCCAACCGGAAACACCCATGCCCCCGGACCAGGTGGCCTGCCTACCAGATGCATCCGGTATCTTCCACCATGGCCTCTCTGTACGGTGTGTGCTAGGAAGGGGTTGACAACTTACTGGACCGCACCCTACCTGCGGCAGGGACAAGTGGTAGTACGAAACAAGTATGGGGGTTACTAGAACAAGACTCGATCTACGGTCGACTCAGGAGGTGTAAGTATTCACTACATTATTAGCATAACAAATATATTTCAATCAACAGATGGAATCACCACTCATCATACCACATCATGCCATACCAGACACACTCGTCTCGACGAGGAACTAGGGACAAGCTCGTGTCTACCCAAGACAGAGACCTTCCCGGTTTCCTTACGGTATGCATGAAACGCATACGAGGGTGATTACTATCACCACGTATCAAATTTCAGTAGCACGGAATCATCAATATGCACTTATGAGTATGCTCATATCATCACATAAAATAATGAAATTCCGAGACAGGAGTGTTGTAACCGCATTCAAACGACACCCAAAAATATTATGCTAGAGTTCAGAATGCTTGCCTTCAAGTTGTGGAGAGCCAGGCGCATTCAAAAACTTTGAAAGTTTTCTTCTTTCTCCAACAAATCCTATTTTTGGAAATATTCAAATTAATACATAGTTTCAAAATAGTGCAAAAAGTTTTCCTAATTATTTTTGAAATAAATCTTAAAATAAACTAGATGAAATTTGAGAGGTAGGAAAAAGAATCAACTCATTTGGAGTTTTATTTAAAAAGATATAGCCAGTCAAACTCTATTTTTAAAATAAACTAAAAAAAGAAAAATGTTTCGAATAATAAAAAAACGGAGGAGGCGTACCTCAGGCTTTACACTTTCACTTAAAATGCTCAGCCGAGCCTGGAGTCACAGACGGGTGGGGCCCTTGGGTCCACTGGTCATATTTGACCAGTCGCCCTTCTCCTCCCTCTCGCAGCCGAGCCGGGGTGGAGGCCCGACGATCCTCGCCGGCGGACGATGGCTCCTAGGAGCCATCCGAGGGTGGGAAAGGATCCGCCGCTCCAGGGCTATCCTCCCAGTGGTCGAAAGGGTCTCGGGGGCGAAGGGGGTTGCCGGCGGCGAGCTCTGGGGCGAACGGCGCCTTCGGGAGAAAACGAGGCAGTGGCCTACTGCGACTCGTAGTCAAGGTTGCGAGGAGGGGTGGCTCTGCGAGGTTGTGGTGGTCTCCTGGCTCTGTGGGTTGTGGGGTTAGGGAGGGCACTGCAACGAATATGACAGCATGTCCGCGGTGGCCACCATTGCTGGAGGAGAGTTAGATGGTCATTGCGGGTCAATTTGAGGCGCGAGATTGGTCTAAGGGGAAGATATGGTGCTACCTGAGGCTGATAGAGCAAGGGGGGTTCATTTTATAGGCGCCAGAGGTCGGTTCATCGGCTGCCCGAGGATAAGCATGACGGTGGTGGCACTATTGCAGAGCAGGGGAGGTGGGGGCTGGCTGGCAGAGCTTGCAGAGGTAGGCGACGGGGTTGTGGATGAGCACGGCGGTCTGGGGTACCCGGGGGCACACCAGGTGGCCCGTACGGCACCGACCACAGCAGGCGGCGATGGCAGCTAGCTTCTGGCTTGCCGGAGACGTGGCGAGGTGCTGTGGAGGTTGTGAGGGGGTACAGGTCGAGGCTTGGCTCTACGCTGCGAGCGGCAGAGGGTCAGGATAAGCTCGGAGAACAGACCAGGAGTGCGGCGGCTCGGGTGCGGCACGTGCAAAACGCGTGCTCTGGCTGCGCTCCGGGCACGCACGACAATCGTTTGATGAAATGCCAGAGCGACCAAACTTGCTTGAATGCTAATGCAAATCAACAGACCTAGGTTAGAGGTAGCTAGGAGATTAGTGGACATGGGTGCTGGGTCAGGGGATCAAGTCTACAGTGTAAACTCAAAACTATGCCAAAGCTGCCCATGCACACAAGGTGTTCGATAGAATGCTAGAGGCATCTAGGTAGTTCTTGGGGTGGCCAAAATCACCAGATCATAGTCTCTTTAGATGATAAAGAAGGTGGCAAGGTTAGTTAGTCAAGACCAGAAACTTGTTAGTGCAAAAATTTGAGAAAACCAATTTTGGGCCGAAACTAAAGGCTATCATTTTATGGACCAAAAATGCTCCCATGGGGCCACTCTTCTGGACTTAAGGGTTTGGTAGGGAGGACTATAAGTAGGCAAGAGAATCATGTGTAACAAAGCACTACAAAATGGAGTTGCAGTAGAAAAGGCCAATCTGGTCCAGAGAGCAAAAGAGGATGTTTTGCTCAATTTTTGCAAAGAACATTCATGGTTTTTGCATAAAAATTAATTATATGCATCTACTGTCATCTCCAAATACTTGGTAATTTTTTTAAAGAATTATTTAAAGGGGTTGTAGTGCAAAAGTGAAATTTGACCAGATTTGAAAACTAGGGGTAAAGCTAAAAATCTCCAAATCACCAAAGGATATTTTTGCATAAGTGATTTAGAGACATCATATGTCATCCCCAAATTTTGGTGGGATTTTTAAATGAATTTATAAAAGGGTGGCAGTTCAAATGGGACCCTAAAACTTATGAAAAACCATTTTAGAGAAATAAATCTCAGAAAATAATAATAATAATCCCACTGATAAAAGAATTGTTTTATTTGAGAGGGTAAACAAGTCCAATAATGATTGGAAAGTTTTCACTTGGGGTGAAAACTCCACAACTTAGAAGAAAAGAGAGGTTCTGAGATCAAAAATAAATCCAAAAAAATAAAAATTAAATCTCGTGGCAAAATTTAAATAAAAAATCATGGTTAAATTTTTGGGGTGTTATAGTGGACTACTCCCTCTTCATAGTGGTGGCCGCCGGGATGATGAAGATGGCCACTGAAGATGATTCCCCCCTTCGGTAGGGTGCCGGAAAGGGGTCTAGATTGGTTTTCACAGATATAGAGACCTTGCGGCAGCAGAACTTCTGATCTAGGGCTACCCCGAACGGTTTTGGAATATTTGGGAATTTATAGTGCAAAGAGAGGGTGCAGGAGGCCACCGAGGTGGGCCCAACCCACCTGGGCGCGCCATGGAGCCCTGGTGCGCCCTGGTGGGTTGTGCCCCCCTCGAGGCTCCCCCCAGGTGCAGCTTAGGCCCATTGGGTTCCTTCTGGTCCATCAAAAATCTCCAAAAAGTTACGCGGAGTTTGGACTCCGTTTGATATTGATTTCCTGTGATGTAAAAACAAGCAAAAAACAACAACTGGCACTGGGCACTGGGTCAATAGGTTAGTCCCAAAAAATGATATAAAGTTGCTATAAAATGATTGTAAAACATCCAAGAATGATAATATAGTGGCATGAATACTTTATAAATTATAGATACATTGGAGACATATCAGATGCCGTGGAAGGCATCCCATCTTTCGTTTTCGTCTATCGGTAACTTTACTTGAGGCTATATTTTTATTCACTACATGATATGTGTTTTTCTTAGAGCGTCTTGTATGATTTGAGACTTTGCTTTTTAGTTTACCACAATCATCCTTACTGCACACACCTTTTGGGAGATACACGCATGAATCATGATTTATTAGAATACTCTATGTGCTTCACTTATATCTTTTGAGCTAGACAGTATTGCTCTAGTACTTCACTTATATCTTTTTAGAGCACGGCGGTGGCTTTATTTTATAGAAACTGTTGAACTCTCATGCTTCACTTATATTATTTTGTGAGTCTTTTAGAACAGCATGGTAATTTGCTTTGGTTATAAATTTAGTCCTAATATGATGGGCATCCAAGAGGGATATAATAAAAACTTTCATATGAAGTGCATTGAATAGTATGAGAAGTTTGATTCTTTATGATTGTTTTGAGATATGAAGATGGTGATATTAGAGTCATGCTAGTGGAGTAGTTGTGAATTTGATAGATACGTGTGTTAAATTTTGTGATTCCCGTAGCTTGCATGTATGGTGAACCGTTATGTGATGAAGTTGGAGCATGATTTATTTTTTGATTGTCTTCCTTATGAGTGGTAGTCGGGGATGAGCGATGGTCTTTTCCTACCAATCTATCCCCCTAGGAGAATGCGTGTAGTACTTCATTTCGATAAGTAATAGATTTTTGCAATAAGTATATGAGTTCTTTATGACTAATGTTGAGTCCATGGATTATACGCACTCTCACCCTTCCACCATTGGTAGCCTCTCTAGTACCGCGCAACTTTCGCCGGTACCATACAACCACCATATACCTTCCTAAAAATAGCCACCATACCTACCTATTATGGCATTTCCATAGCCATTCCGAGATATATTATCATGCAACTTCCCATCATTCCGTTTATTATGATACGCTTCATCCTTGTCATATTGCTTTGCATGATCATGTAGTTGGCATCGTATTTGTGGCAAAGCCACCTTTCATAATTCTTTCATACATGTCACTCTTGATTCATTGCACATCCCGGTACACCGCTGGAGGCATTCACATAGAGTCATATTTTGTTCTAAGCATTGAGTTGTAATTCTTGAGTTTTAAGTAAATAAAAGTGTGATGATCTTCACTATTAAAGCATTGTCCCATGTGAGGAGAGGATGATGGAGGCTATGATTCCCCAACAATCGGGATGAGACTTCGGACGAAAAATAAACAAAGAAAAGAAAAGAGAAAAGGAAAAAAAAGACATAGAAAAAGAAAAAAAGAGGAAAAAGTAAAATGAAAAAATGAGAGAAAAAGAGAGAAGGGGCAATGTTACTATCCTTTTTCCACACTTGTGCTTCAAAGTAGCACCATGATCTTCATGATAGAGAGTCTCCTATTTTGTCACTTTCATATACTAGGGGGAATTTTTCATTATAGAACTGGGCTTGTATATTCCAATGATGGGCTTCCTCAAATTGCCCTAGGTCTTCGTGAGCAAGCAAGTTGGATGCACACCCACTTAGTTTCTTTTTGAGCTTTCATACACTTATAGCTCTAGTGCATCCATTACATGGCAATCCCTACTCACTCACATTGATATCTATTGATGGGCATTTCCATAGCCCGTTGATACGCCTAGTTGATGTGAGACTATCTTCCTCCTTTTTGTCTTCTCCACAACCACCATATTCTGTTCCACCATAGTGCTATATCCATGGCTCACGCTCATGTATTGCGAGAAGATTGAAATTTTTTGAGAACATCAAAAGTATGAAACAATTGTTTGGCTTGTCATCGGGTTTGTGCATGATTTAAATATTTTGTGTGATGAAGATAGAGCATAGCCAAACTATATGATTTTGTAGGGATAGATTTCTTTGGCCATGTTATTTTGAGAAGAAATGATTGCTTTGTTAGTATGCTTGAAGTATTACTGTTTTTATGTCAATATTAAACTATTGTTTTGAACCTTTCAGATCTAAACATTCATGCCACAATAAAGAAAATTAAATGGATAAATATGTTAGGTAGCATTCCACATCAAAAATTCAGTTTATCATTTAACTAGTCGAGGACAAGCAGGAATTAAGCTTGGGGATGCTTGATACGTATCCAACGTATCTATATTTTTTTATTGTTCCAAACTATTATATTTTCTGTTTTGGAAGTTTAATAGGCATTTATATGATATTTTATATTATTTTTGGGACTAACCTACGAGAGAAAGTGCCAATTTATGTTTTTTTGCCTGTTTTAGAGTTTCGCAGAAAAGGAATACCAAACGGAGTCCAAATGGAATGAAACTTTCGCGATGATCTTTCTTGTACCAGAAGCAAACCAGGAGAATTGGATATGAAGTCGGAAACGCAACGAGGCAGCCACGAGGGTGGAGGGTGCGCACAGGGGTGTAGGGCGCGCCCCCATTGCCTCGTGGGCCCCTCATGGGTCTCCTGACCTAGGTCCTTTGTCTATATATACTCTTATACCCCAAAAACATCCAGGGAGCCACAAAACCACTTTTCCACCACGACAACCTTCTGTACCCGTGAGATAGCATCTAGGGGCCTTTTTCGGCGTCCTACCGGAGGGGGATTCGATCACGGAGGGCTTCTACATCAACACCATTACCCTTCCGATTTAGCGTGAGTAGTTTACCACAGACCTACGGGTCCATAGCTAGTAGCTAGATGGCTTCTTATCTCTCTTTTATTCTCAATAGCATGTTCTCCTAGATGTTCTTGGAGATCTATTCGATGTATTATTCTTTTGCGGTGTGTTTGCCAAGATCTCATGAATTGTGGATTTATGATCAGATTATCTATGAATATTATTTGAGTTTTCTCTGAATTCTTATATGCATGATTTTATTTCTTTGCAAGTCTCTTCGAATTATTGGTTTAGTTTGGCGTACTAGATTGGTTTTTCTTGCAATGCGAGAAGTGCTTACCTTTGGGTTCAATCTTGCGGTGTCCTTTCCCAGTGACACTAGGGGAAGCAAGACACGTATTGGATTGTTGCCATCAAGGATAAAAGATAGGGTTTTCATCATATTGTTTGAGTTAATTCATCTACATCATGTCATCTTACTTAATGCGTTACTCTGTTCTTTATGAACTTAATACTCTAGATGCATGCTGGATAGCGGTCGATGTGTGGAGTAATAGTAGTAGATGCAGAATTGTTTCGGTCTACTTGACACGGAGGTGATGCCTATGTTCATGATCATTGCCTTAGATATCATCATAATTATGCGTTCTTCAATCAATTGCTCGATAGTAATTTGTTCACCCACCGTAATATTTTCTATCTTGAGAGAAGCCACTAGTGAAACCTATGGCCCCCGGGTCTCTTTTCCATCATATAATTTCTCTTTTACATCATAGTAGTTTCCGATCTACTATTTTGCAATCTTTTACTTTCCGATCTATAAACCAAAAATACCAAAAATATTTACTTTAATGTTTATCTACCTCTATCAGATCTCACTTTTGCAAGTAACCATGAAGGGATTGACAACCCATTTATCGCATTGGGTGTAAGTTGTTGATTGTCTGTGCAGGTATTCGGTGACTTGTGCATTTTCTCCTACTGGATTGATACCTTGGTTCTCAAACTGAGGGAAATACTTACTCTACTTTGCTGCATCAACCTTTCCTCTTCAAGGGAAAAACCAAAGCAAGCTCAAGAGGTAGCAGCCACCTCCCCCTTCCTCCCCCTTAGTGCCAAAAGAAGGAAAGGGGGCGGCCTAGGGCAAGCCCAAGTAGGATTCAGACCTACTTGGGGCGCCCCTTGGCCTCTCCCTTCTCCCTCCTACCTATATATATATATGTGGGAGGGGGCACCTATAATACACCAGACAATTTCCTAGCCGTGTGGGGTGCCCCCCTCCACCATTCACACCCCCGGTCATATTTCTGTAGTGCTTAGGGGAAGCCATGCGAGATCACTTAACCATCACCATCACCATGCCGTCATGCTGTTGGAACTCATCCACTACCTCACCTCCTTGCTGGATCAAGAAGGCATGGATGTCACCGAGCTGGACATGTGCTAAACGCGGAGGTGTCGTACGTTCGGTACTCTATCGGTTGGATCGCGAAGGAAGTTCGACTACATCAACCGCGTTGTGAAATGCTTCCGCTTACAATCTACGAGGGTACGTAGACACACTCTTCCCCCTCGTTGCTATGCATCTCCATGGATAGATCTTGCATGTGCATAGAAAATTTTTGTTTTTCATGCAACGTTCCCCAACAGTGGCAACCGAGCCAGGTCTATGCGTAGATGATATGCACAAGTAGAACACAAAGAGTTGTGGGAGGTGATAGTCATACTGCTTACCACCAATGTCTTTTTTGATTCGGCAGTATTGTGGGATGAAGCGGCCCGGACCAACCTTACATGTCCACATACATGAGACCAGTTCCACCGATAGACATGCAACTAGTTTTGCATAAAGGTGGCTGGCGGGTGTCTATTTCTCCTACTTTAGTTGAATCGAATTTGACTGCGGTCGGTCCTTGAAGAAGGTTGAAACAGCAAACTTGATGAATCGCCGTTGTGGTTTTTGCCGTAGGTAAGAATGGTTCTTGCTAGAAGCCCGTAGCAGCCACGTAAGACTTGCAACAACAAAGTAGAGGCCGAATAACTTGTTTTTGCAGGGCATGTTGTGATGTGATATATGTTCTTGTATGAGATGATCATGTTTTGTAAATCTATCGGCAACCGGCAGGAGCCTTATGGTTGTCTCTTTATTGTATGAAACACACACACCATGTAATTGCTTTACTTTATCACTATACGTTAGCAATAGTTGTAGAAGCAATAGTTGGTGAGACGACCACGACGCAACGATGGAGATCAAGGTGTCGAGCCAGTGACGATGGAGATCATGACGATGCTTTGGAGATGGAGATCAAAAGCACAAGATGATGATGGCCATATCATGTCACATATTTTGATTGCATGTGATGTTTATATTTTATGCATCTTATTTTTCTTAGAATGACGATAGCATTATAAGGTGTTCCCTTCACTAAATTTCAAGATAAAAGTGTTCTCCCGAGTATGCACCGTTGCTAAAGTTCATCGTTTCGAAGCACCTTGTGATGATCGGGTGTGATAGACTCTACGTTCACATACAACGGGTGTAAGACATTTTTGCACATGCAGAATACTTGGGTTAAACTTGACGAGCCTAGCATGTACTGACATGGTCTAGGAACACTGGAGACCGAAAGGTCGAACGTAAGTCATATAGTAGATATGATCAACATAGAGATGTTGACCATTGATGAATACCCCGTCTCACATGATGATCGGACATGGGTTAGTTGATTTGGATCACGTATCACTTAGATAACTTGAGGGATGTGTATTTAAGTGGGAGTTCATTAGTAATTTGATTAATTGAACTAAATTTATCATGAACCTAGTCTTATAGTTTTGCATATCTATGTTGTAGATCAATGGCCCGAGCTACCGTTCCCCTAAATTTTAGTGCATTCCTAGAAAAAGCTAAGTTGAAAGATGATGGTAGCAACTACACGGACTGGGTCTGTAACTTGAGGATTATCCTCATTATTGCACAGAAGAATTATGTCCTTGATGCACCGATTGGTGACAGGCCTGCTACAGGAGCTGATGCAGATGTTATGAATGTCTGGCAAGCTCGATCTGATGACTTCTCAATAGTTCAGTGTGCCATGCTTTATGGCTTAGAATCGGGACTTAAAAAACGTTTTGAACATCATGGAGCATATGAGATGTTCCAAGAGTTGAAGTTAATATTTCAAGCAAAGCCGGGGTTGAGAGATATGAAGTGTCCAACAAGTTCTATAGTTGAAAGATGGAGGAGAGTAGTTCTGTCAGTGAACACATACTCAAAATGTCTGGGTATTATAATCGCTTGACTTAGCTGGGAGTTGATCTTCCAGTTGATTGTGTTATTGACAGAGTTCTTCAATCATTGCCACCAAGCTACAAAGGCTTCGAGATGAACTATAATATGCTAGGGATGAACAAAACAATTCCCAAGCTCTTCGCAATGCTTAAGGCCGCATAGGTAGAAATCAAGAAGGAGCATCAAGTGTTGATGGTTAACAAGACCACTAGTTTCAAGAAAAAGGGAAAGGGAGAGAAAGGAAACTTCAGGAAGAATGGCAAGCAAGTTGCCACTCCCGGGAAGAAGCCCAAAGCTGGACCCAAGCCTGAAACTAGGTGATTCTACTACAAAGGAAATGGTCACTGGAAGCGGAACTGCCCCAAGTTTGGTGGATAAGAAGGATGACAAAGTGAACAAAGGTATATTTGATATACATGTAATTGATGTGTTCATTACTAATGCTCGTAGTAGCGCCTGGGTATTTGATACTGGGTTGGTTGCTCATATTTGTAACTTGAAACAGGAGATGCAGAATAAACGAAGATTGGCTAAGGAGGAGGTGACGATGCGCGTCGGGAATGGTTTCCAAGGTCGATGTGATCGCCGTGGGAACGCCGTGGGAACGCTACCTCTACATCTACCTTTGGGGTTAGTTTTAGACCTCAGTAATTGTTTTTTGGTGCCAGCATTGAGCATGACCATTATATTTGGATCTTGTTTATTGCGAGACGATTATTCATTTAATTTAGAGAATAATGGTTGTTCTATTTATATGAATAATATCTTTTATGGTAATGCACCCTTGAAGAGTGGTTTATTCTTGCTGAATCTCGATTGTAGTGATACACATATTCATAATATTCATGCCAAAAGATGCAAAGTTGATAATGATAGTGCAACATATTTGTGGCACTGCCGTTCAGGTCATATTTGTGTAAAGCGCATGAAGAAACTCCATGCAGATGGACTTTTGGGATCACTTGATTATGAGCAAGATGACTAAAACTCCGTTCTTCAGAACAATGGAGCATGCTAATGACTTATTGGAAATAATACATACATGCGGTCCGATGAGTGTTGAGGCACGTGGCGGGTATCGTTATTTCCTGACCTTCACAGACGATTTGAGTAGGTATGGGTATATCTACTTGATGAAACACAAATCTGAAACATTTGAAAAGTTTAAAGAATTTCATAGTGAACTGGAGAATCATCGTAACAAGAAAATAAAGTTTCTATGATCTGATTGTGGAGGCGAATATTTGAGTTACGAGTTTGGCCTTCATTTAAAACAATGTGGAATTGTTTCACAACTAACGCCACCTGAAACACCACAGCAAAATTGTGAGTCCGAACGTCGTAACCGTACTTTATTAGATATGGTGTGTTCTATGATGTCTCTTACGAATTTACCACTATTATTTTGGGGTTATGCATTAGAGGCAGCTGCATTCACGTTAAATCGGGCACCGTCTAAATCCGTTGAGACGACACCGTATGAACTGTGGTATGGCAAGAAATCTAAGTTGTCGTTTCTTAAAGTTTGGGGTTGTGACACTTATGTCAAAAGGCTTAAGCTTGATAAGCTCGAACCCAAATCGGAGAAGTGCGTCTTCATAGGATACCCTAAGGAAACAGTAGGGTACACCTTCTATCATAGATCTGAAGGCAAGATCTTTTGTTGCTAAGAATGGATCCTTTCTAGAGAAGGAGTTTCGCTCGCAAGAAGTTGTCGGTGGGAATGACACCTATGGGATCACTGGAATCCCTACTACGGTCGGCAGGTGCAAGGCTGTGGAAAGAGCGGGTCTAGGAGCTATCACACAGATCGTTTACCCAGGTTCGGGCCGTGAGGATGCGTAATACCCTAGTCCTGCTTTGGTGTATATCTGAGTGTTCTTGAGCTAGCTATGATGCGTGACTTGCTCAAAAGAGCCGAATCTTTCTCCCGTATGCCTCGGGCCTCCTTTTATAGGAAAAAGGGGATGCCACAGTGGCACACAGGAGGTGGAAAGTGCATTCGATGGATGAGTCTATCCTCTGGCAACGTCGGACAAACACATTTAATGCGCTGTCGACGTGCCCCTCTTGCTCTCGCCACTTCGCCTCGTTTAGACACGTGTCGGGGCCAGCGCGGTGTGCAGTGCCATGTAGGCTGGCAGGCTGCTAAGCTGGTGCGGTGGCAGGGTCTTCATGAAGATCTGCATGCCACCACGCAGGTGCTTGCTGAGTTGGTCTCGGGGCCGCACGTCGCCACGCATGCGCTCGCCTGGCTGGTTGGGCTGGCAGCTACATGGGAACGACGGTGGAGTCTTGGCGGGCGCGGGCCTGGCCGCGGCCCCGTTGACACCCTCGGCAAGGGTCTTGTCGGGGCCTCGGTAAGGGTCTTGCCGCGGCACTATGGTCGTCCCCGGCAAGGATCTTGCCAGAGGTCTCGTGGATTTCCTTGGCAAGGATCTAGCCGAGGATCGTCGCCTTCTGGTCCTTATCTGATCTTGCGTGTTTATGATCTTCACAAAGATCTGCATGCCACCACGGAGGCGCCTCCCGAACCTTGGTTCCAATGTGGTTGATGGTGTTGGAACCCTTGGGCTCAAGGGTGGCATGCTCTGATTGCGTTGGGCAAGTTGCCTCGGCAAGGCTCTTGCCGGGGCCGCGGGGGGGCCGCCCCGGCAAGGGTCTTGCCGGGGGAGTCCACCTCGCCCTCTTTCTCTTTGTGTTTCTAGTCTTGGCGTTGCCTTGATCATCTTGTGTCCTTGGCTTCCCTTCCCATCCCTGCTGAGTGTGGCCGCGGGCGCGGCTCTGACTGCCCGTGCACAAGTAAAGGGGTACAAAAGAGAGCCCCTATTTTTGTACACCAACAGGAGCCCCTGGGCCTGGGACACACATAAGCGCGGGCAGGCGTGGCCAATTTTTACCGTAGTAACTTTCTCGTCCGCTGCGCTTCTGCACAACCCGCGTTGAATGCGCAGCATGGAGGGCCGTGCGTGACGTGGGGGTCATGCATGGGGCGCCTGCTGCACGCAGGCGTCACGTCGCAGTAAATGGTAAATAAGCGGCCCACGCCTTCCCCATAAAAAGGAATAACTACAGGCGCAGTGCTCATTTACCCTCTGCGCCTTCTCCAAACTTGGAACCGTCGTCCCTATCTTCTTCCTCCTCGAGCTCCCGCTTTTGTTTGTCGATGTTGCACCCCCATTGCTTTCGATCCTCTACCTCCTCCTAGCCGCCATGGTGCCCAAGACTGGCAAGGGCAAGGGGGCGGCCAAGGATGCCCAGGAGATGGAGGCGCCGGAGAACGAAGCGGCGGTGCAGCGGGCGCAGTTCGCCTACTTATCCCCGTCGACGGTCGATGTATTTCACCTCAAGGACTTCTTCAGTCCTTTGTGGGGGGCAGAGACGATGGGGCACCCTGCCACGCGCGTCATCCCCGCCAATTACATCAAGGCTGGCCCAAATCGATACCCCTTTTTCGTCGACTTCTTCCCCTGCGGGCTCTGCCCCCCTTTCTCCGATTTATTCAATGACGTCATGCGCACCTTCGGCCTCCGTCTTTTGGACCTTACGCCGAGCGTCGTGGCGTGCATGGCATTCTTTGCCCACCTCTGTGAGGGCTTTGCCAGGGTGCTTCCCAGCATGGCGCTCTGCCGCCACTACTTCTACCCTCGTCTCCAACCAGGGGGCGCCCGAGCATCTCCTGGATCCCGAGGGTCCAAGAGAAAGGCACGTATCCCAAGGGTGCCCACAAGGAGAGGTGGGAGGAGTGGCGGGGTTGGTGGTGCTGGATCGAGGAGAAGAACACGCTGGAGTTCTGCCAGGTTCGTCAGAGCCCGCCGACCCGCGGCGAGGACTAGAGCGACCTAGACGCCAATGACGGGAAGCTTTCGATCGCCACCACCAGGATCCATCGCCTTACCACGGCCGGGCTCACCCTGGAAATGATTGGGGCGCACTTCATCCACCGCCGAATCGCCCCGTTGCACAACAAGGGGAGGCCGGCCTGGGACTTCAGTAATGCGGCCGACACCATGAGGCTCCACCCCGGCCTGAAGCATAATTTCATGGTGATGGGACACGCCCATTTCTGCCAGAAGCTCTTTCAACTCGATGTGTTCAGCGACGGCAGGATGGAGAGGACCGGCAGGGCCGCGAAGGCCGGCAAGGTTGACAAGGGGCCGCTGTTTGGGTTGCCGCTGTGTGTGTTCCCGCTGCGCAACAATTCTTGCCAGTCCACCATCCTCGACATGATGCCAGTCTTCAACGCGCATGGCCTCAACCCGTCCTGGGCCGAGCCCCCAGCACGTGAGGTGCAGGAGTTCTTCGACAACTTGTCGGAGGGCCTCGAACACGACGAGCTGCTGCTCATCGAGGACACCACCCAAGCGGAGCTGGACTACATCGCTGCCAGGGTGGCGGAGGCGGAGCTCGCCAGGGAGACCCGCAGCGCTGGCGGCGTGGACGATCAGGCCGGCACGGTCGCAGAGGAGAGGGAGCTCACCCAGTGGGCGGGTGAGGGAGTCCTGTATTAGGGGATCCTCAGACAGCCGGACTATATACTTGTGCCGGATTGTTGGACTATGAAGATACAATATTGAAGACTTCGTCCCGTGTCCGGGTGGGACTCTCCTCTGCGTGGAAGGCAAGCTTAGCAATTCGGATATGTAGATTTCCTTCTCTGTAACCACTCTGTGTAACCCTAGCCCTCTCCGATGTCTATATAAACCGGGGGGTTTAGTCCGTAGGACCAACAACAATCATAATCATAGGCTAGCTTCTAGGGTTAGCCTCTACGATCTCGTGGTAGATCAACTCTTGTAATACTCATATCATCAAGATCAATCAAGCAGGAAGTAGCGTATTACCTCCATAGAGAGGGCCCGAACTTGGGTAAACATTGTGTTCCCCGCCTCCTGTTACCATTAGCCTTAGATGCATAGTTCGGAACCCCCTACCCAAGATCCGCCGGTTTTGACACCTACATTGGTGCTTTCATTGAGAGTTCCACTGTGTCATCACGATAAGGCTTGATGGCTCCTTCAATCATCTACAATGATGCGATCTAGGTTGAGGTTTTCCTCCCCGGACAGATCTTCATATTCGGCGGCTTCGCACTACGGGCCAACTCGCTTGGCCATCTGGAGCAGATCGATAGCTACGCCCCTGGTCATCGGGTCAGGTTTGGAAGCCTGAACTACACCGACGACATCCGCGAAGACTTGATCTTCAACACATTCGAGCCCATGTCAAGTGCGTCGAACAGTCACGACGAGCATGACTTAGATCTACCATCGGACGGTGTTCGGGAGATCACACCTGCGGCTGCCCCGGCCCTTAATTTAGAGCGGATCATGCCATCTGAGGACGGGTGGATGGACCCCACCACGGAAGCCGCACACTCAGTGGTGATAGAGCCGAACACAGACTTCGCCTCCAATGAGGCCTGTGTCATCGGACCCTCGGACTCATCTCCGGCCATAGGCTCCGGACCGCGTGCATTCGTGCCTATCGAATCTGATTGGGCATCGATCATGGAGTTTACCTTCACGGATATCTTTCAGCACTCACCCTTGGGAGACGTGCTAAATTCATTAAAGTCTCTCTCCCTGTCAGGAGACTCCTGGCCGAACTATATCCGGCTTGAGTGGGAAGCGGACGGCGAAGAAATTCATTCCCCGCCCCCACCACCCACTTAATAGCCACTGTCGATGACTTAACCTACATGCTGGATTTCGACTCCGAAGTCGTCGACGGTATGGACGACAACTCCGGAGAAGAACAGGAACCACCGCCCACAGGGCACTGGACAGCCACCTCATCATATGATATATATATATATATATATATATGGTGGACACGCCCAAAGAAAGCGATGGCGATGAGGCAACAGAGGCTAATCCTCTTGAGAAGCAATTTAAGCACCAGCGTCATCGGCGCCGCTCTAAACCCCATCATAGCAAAAATAGCGATACCGGCACAAGAGATAATAACACTCCGGATAATGCCGATGACGAAAACAATCCCGCCCAGCCAAGCTTCGAGCAGGCCAAACGGGAGGATGGGCAAGCTAGCCCTAAGGAATAGGCAATGGATGGAGAATCAGAGGATGACAATTACATGCCCCTCTCCGAAGAGGAGGTGAGCCTCGGCGATGAAGAATTCATCGTGCCTAAGGATCCCGTCGAGCAGGAGCGCTTCAAGCGCCGGTTTATAGCCACTGCAAAAAGCCTGAAGAAAAAGCAGCAGCAACTTCAAGCTGATCAAGATCTGCTAACTAATAGATGGACTGAGGTCCTGGCAGCCGAGGAATACGGTCTCGAGCGCGCAACCAAAAGTTACCCAAAGCGCAGGTTGCTACATCAACTCGAGGAGGAGGCATTAAAGCCTACACTACCAGCGTAGGATGCGGCTGACCGGCCACCTCATGGCCGAGACAAAGCAGCGTATCAGCCTGACGTCCAGCCCGCACCCCGTCGCCAAGCAAGCAAAAACACAAAGGCCCGGGGCTACACGCATGACCTGCGAGACAAATTGGAAAACAAAGCAGGACAGTCAAGATCGATCTATGGATCACGGGGGCGCGCCCCAACACGCGGCGATGACCATCACGCCGGATATACTAAAAACAAATCCGGCCGGGCCGAATACAATAGACCAGACTCATTTGAACTGTGTCGTGATGTAGCCCGGCATAGAGGCACCACACACCCCCTATGTTTCACTGATGAAGTAATGGATCATGAATTCCCAGAAGGGTTTAAACCCGTGAACATTGAATCATATGATGGTACAACAGACCCCGCGGTATGGATTGAAGATTTCCTTCTGCACATTCCCATGGCCCACGGCGGTGATCTACATGCCATCAAGTACCTCCCACTAAAACTCAAAGGACCGGCTCGGCATTGGCTTAATAGCCTGCCAACAAACTCCATTGACAGTTGGGAGAACCTGGAAGACGCATTCCTTGACAACTTCCAGGACACTTATGTGCGACCACCGGATGCTGATGACTTAAGTCACATAACCCAACAGCCCGGAGAGTCAGCCAGGAAATTCTGGACTCGGTTCCTAACTAAAAAGGACCAAATTGTCGACTGTCCGGATGCCGAAGCCCTAACAGCCTTTAAGCATAACATCCGCGACGAGTGGCTCGCCCGACACCTCGGCCAAGAGAAGCCGAAGTCCATGGCCGCCCTCACGACACTCATGACCCGCTTTTGTGCGGGCGAGGACCGCTGGCTGACTCGTAGCAACAGCACATCAAGAAATCCTGGCACTCCAGATGCCAGAGATAACAACAGCAAGCCCCGACGCAACAGACACAAGCATCGCGGCAATGGCGATAACACCGAAGACATGGCAGTCAATGCCGGATTCAGTGGCTCTAAGTCCGGTCAGCGGAAAAAGCCATTCAAAAGAAACAATCAGGGACCGTCTAGTCTGGACCGCATACTCGATCGCTCGTGTCAAATTCACGGCACCCCCGATAAACCAGCCAACCACACCAACAGAGAATGCTGAGTGTTCAAACAGGCCGGCAAGTTGAATGCCGAAAACAAGGAAAAGGGGCTGCATAGCGATGGCGACGAGGAGCCCCGACCGCTGAACACAGGAGGACAAAAGAAATTTCCTCCCCATGTGAAAATGGTAAACATGATTTACGCAACCCATATTCCCAAGCAGAAACGGAAGCGTGCACTAAGGGACGTATATGCGATGGAGCTAGTCGCCCCAAAGTTCAACCCATGGTCTTCTTGTCCAATCACTTTCGATCGCAGGGACCATTCGACCAGCATCCGTCATGGCGGTTCGGCTGCGTTGGTCCTCGACCCCATCACTGACAGTTTCCACCTTACAAGAGTCCTTATGGACGGTGGTAGCAGCCTGAACCTGCTCTATCAGGATACAGTGTGCAAAAAGGGCATCGATCCCTCAAGGATCAAACCCACTAAAACCACCTTTAAAGGTGTCATACCAGGTGTAGAGGCCTGTTACACATGCTCAATCACACTGGAAGTGGTCTTCGGATCCACGGACAACTTCCGAAGCGAGGAGTTAATCTTCGATATCGTCCCCTTCCGTAGTGGTTATCATGCACTACTAGGACGAACCACATTTGCTGGATTCAATGCGGTGCCACATTACGCCTATCTCAAGCTCAAGATGCCCAGACCTCGCGGGGTTATAACAGTCAATGGAAACACAGAGCGCTCCCTCCGTACAGAGGAGCACACTGCGGCCCTCGCAGCAGAACTATAGTGTAGCCTTCTTAGGCAGATCTCCAACTCGGCAATAAAGCCCCGGACACCGCCAAGCGAGTCCGAAGTACTCTGCAACAGGATCGTCTGGAGCTCGCCTAGCAATTCGGCCTCCGTCCTAGTCCCAGTCAAGCGGTGAAATTTGTGTTGCGCATACATAATTATGCACTCAAAATACCATGGGCATAAGCGGAGGCATGGCTACAATACGGTCCACAGCGTGGTTCAAACCAACACAGGACCCGTACACCTTCCCCATTTTCTTCCTTTCAGGTCCCTATTCTCTGGTGGCTCTTCCGGTAGCTTGATTATCGAACCCATCACGGGACGGAAACACCAAGGAGGCAAGGAGCTTTGACGTATAAAGAATCCCCATATGGTCTCTGATAACGATCGCTATACCGGTTTTACATACCCAGACGCATCTCACTGATACGTCTCCGTCGTATCTATAATTTTTTTATTGTTCCATGCCAATATTCTTCAACTTTCATATACTTTTGGCAACTTTTTATACTATTTTTTGGGACTAACATATTGATCCAGTGCCTAGTGCCAGTTCCTGTTTGTTGCATGTTTTATGTTTCGCAGAAATCCAATATCAAATGGAATCCAAACGGGCTAAAAATAGACGGAGAATTATTTTGGAATATTTGGGATTTTTTGGAGGAAGAATCAACGTGAAACAATGCCCGAGGTGGCCACGAGACAGGGGGACACGCCCTCCCCCCTGGGCGCGCCTGGCACTCTCGTGGGCCACCCGTATGGCGGTTGACGCCCTTCTTTGGCCGCAAGAAAGCTAATTTTTGGAAAATGATCTGAGCGAAGGTCTCAATCCAATCAGAGTTACGGATCTCCAGATATAAAGGAAACGGTGCCAGGGCAGAATTGGAGAACACGGAAACAGAAAGATAGATCTAATCTCGGAGGGGCTCTCGCCCCTCCCAAGCTATGGGAGCCAAGGACCAGAGGGGAAACCCTTCTCCCATCTAGGGAGGAGGTCAAGGAAGAAGAACAAGAAGGGGGCCCTCTCCCCCTTGCTTCTAGTGGCGCCGGAGCGCTGCCAGGGGCCATCATCATCATCGCGATCTTCACCAACACCTCCGCCATCTTCACCAACATCTCCATCACCTTCCCCCCTCTATCTATAGAGGTCCACTCTCCCACAACCCGCTGTACCCTCTACTTGAACATGGTGCTCTATGATTCATATTATTATCCAATGATGTGTTGCCATCCTATGATGTCTGAGTAGATTTTCGTTGTCCTATTGGTGGTTGATGAATTGCTATGATTGATTTAATTTGCTTGTGGTTATGTTGTTGTCCTTTGGTGCCCATCATATGAGCGCGCGCGTGGATCACACCATAGGGTTAGTTGTATGTTGATAGGACTATGTATTGGAGGGCTAGAGTGACAGAAGCTTCAACCTAGCATAGAAATTGATGCATATGGGATTGAAGGGGGGGCCAATATATCGTAATGCTATGGTTGGGTTTTACCTTAATGAACGTTAGTAGTTGCTGATGCTTGCTAATAGTTCCAATCATAAGTGCATAGAATTCCGAGTCAGGGATGACATGCTAGCAGTGGCCTCTCCCACATAAAACTTGCTATCGGTCTAGTAAAGTAGTCAATTGCTTAGGGACAATTCCACAACTCATATCACCACTTTTCCACACTCGCTATATTTACTTTATTGCTTCTTTATCTAAACAGCCCCTATTTTTTCTTTACGTGTTCTTTACTTTCTTGCAAACCTATCCAATAACACCTACAAAGTACTTCCAGTTTCATACTTGTTCTAGGTAAAGAGAACGCCAAGAGTGCGTAGGGTCGTATCAGTGGCAAATAGAACTGAGAGAGTACTTGTTCTACCTTTAGCTCCTCGTTGGGTTCGACACTCTTACTTATCGAAAGAGGCTACAACTATCCCGTATACTTGCGGGTCATCAAGACCTTTTTCTGGCGCCATTGCCGGGGAGTCATAGCGTGGGGTGAATATTCTCGTGTGTGCTTGTTTGCTTTATCACTAATTTATTTTTATTTGCTATTCTAAGTTGTTCTCTATCTTTAGTTATGGATATGGAACACGAAATACCAAAAAACTTAGGTGTAGATGCTACTCATGGAGATGGGGAACCTCCTAAAACCCTTGATGCTTATTATGTTCGAAATATTTGTACTACTTTGATAATCCTGAGAAAACCCAACTTAACTTTATAATGGGAGACACATTGGATCAACGTGAATACTTTAGGGATTATCGCTTGACACAAAAAGGGAAACTATTATGGGATCAAATTCAAAAGTTGAAGTGGTATGCTAGGGATCTATGCTTGAGATATGATATTACTTGTTGCTCTAGGATGAAGGCTCCACACCTTCCCTTTTCATGCAAATTTAATGATAATGAAACCTTAGCTTCTTATGATAATGGTATCTATGATTACTATGATGTTGAACAAATTGAAGAATTTGTGGCTTTTAAGGCTGCTTACGAAATAGAATCTTTGTTTGAAAAGTATGAAGCTTTTGATGATGATGGTGTTTATAGGCCTAAAAATCTTGCTATACTTAGATATTGCTATGAAAATTATGAATACAATTACAATATTAATGCTTTTATTGAGAAAGTCTCCGCTGTCCAAGAAGAGACTAATATTTTGCAGGAAGCTATGGAAGAAGAAATTGATGAAACTGTGAGCTCATTGGATGAAAAAGATGATGAGGAGAGCGAAGAACAAAAGGAGGAAGAGCGGATTGATCACCCGTGCCCACCTTCTAATGAGAGTAACTCTTCAACTCATACATTGTTTAATTCCCCTTCGTGCTTACCAAAGGATGATTGCTATGATGATTGCTATGATCCCGTTGATTCTCTTGAAATATCCCTTTTTGATGATGCTTGCTATGCTTGTGGCCAAGATGCCAATATGAATTATGCTTATGGATATGAACTTGCTATAGTTCCCTATGTTAAACATGAAGTTGTTTCTATTTCACCCACGCATGACAGTCCTATTATCTTTTTGAATTCTCCAAACTACACTATATCGGAGAAGTTTGTGCTTATTAAGGATTATATTGATGGGTTGTCTTTTACCGTTGCACATGATGATTTTGATGAATATAATACGCATGTGCTTTCTGCTCCTACTTGCAATTATTATGAGAGAGGAACTATATCTCCACCTCTCTATGTTTCCAACATGATAGAATTGCAAGAAACTGCTTATACTATGCATTGGCCTTTACTTGGTGTGCATGAATTGTTCTTTTATGACATGCCGATGCATAGGAAGAGAGTTAGACTTTGTCATTGCTTGATATATGTTACTTTGTGCTCACTGCTAAATTACAAATCATTGTTAATTAAAATTGGCTTTGATATACCTTGGGATCCGGGTGGATTCATTACTTGAGCACTAAATGCCTAGCTTAATGGCTTTAAAGAAAGCGCTGCCAGGGAGACAACCTGGAAGTTTTAGAGAGTCATTTATTTCTGTTGAGTTCTTTTATATAGTTTAAAAACTCAAAAATAAAGAGGGGAACCTAAAAACTTTTCAAAAAGGAAAGTGAAAGTGAGAGAGATAAGCATTGTTGAAGTGGGAGAGCTCCTTGAACTTTGTTCATGCTCACGGAAACTTTGTGAATCTTGATTACAGAAACTTTTGATAAAAAATAGTTATCACCTTGTACAATTCCATTGTATTATAAAAATAATGTGCCCAGGTTTGCCTTTACGATGTTTACAATGCTTGTTGGTTTGTTCGGTGCAGGACAGAAACTTTGGCTGTAGTGCGTGATTTTACATTTTTAACTAGAACGTCAAACCGTTCTGATTCTCTTTTTACTATCTTTCTATACAACTTGTTTATTTTTCCTAATTTTTTAGAATTTTTGGGGTACCAGAAGTATGGTGGATGTTCAGATTGCTACAGACTGTTCTTTTTTTGACAGATTTTGTTTTTGATGCATAGTTTGCTTGTTTTGATGAATCTATCAATTTATATTAATGGATTAAGCCATGGAAAAGTTATATTACAGTATACACAATTCAAAAACAAAATATGAGTTGGTTTGCAAAAGTACTTAGAGTAGTGATTTGCTTTATTATACTAACGGATCTTACTGAGTTTTCTGTTGAAGTTTTGTGTGGATGAAGTGTCTAATCGAGGATGTCTTGATATGAGAAAATGGAAGAGAGGCAAGAGCTCAAGCTTGGGTATGCCCAAGGCACCCCAAGTAAATATTCAAAGAGACTCAAGCGTCTAAGCTTGGGGATTCCCCGGAAGGCATCCCCTCCTTCTTCAACAAGTATCGGTATGTTTTCGGATTCGTTTCGTTCATGCATTATGGGCAAGTCTTGGAGCGTCTTTTGCATTTAGTTTTCATTTTGCTTTTATGCACCATGCTGGTATGAGATAGTCCTTGGTTGATTTATAGATGCTCTTTGCACTTCTCTTAAATCTTTTGAGTATGGCTTTATAGAATGCTTCATGTGCTTCACTTATATCATTTGAAGTTTGGATTGCCTGTTTCTCTTTACTTAGAAAACTGCCATTTGTAGAATGCTCTTTTGCTTCACTGATATTTGTTAGAGCATGGGCATATCTTTTGTAGGAAGAACTAAACTCTCTTGCTTCACTTATATCAATTTAGAGAGATAACAGGAATTGGTCATTCACATGGTTAGTCATAAAATCCTACATAAACTTGTAGATCGCTGAATATGATATGTTTGATTCCTTGCAATAGTTTTGCAATATAAAGATGGTGATATTAGAGTCATGCTAGTGGGTGGTTTTGGATTGTAGAGACACTTGTGTTGAGGTTTGCAAGTCCCATAGCAAGCACGTATGGTAACCTTTGTGTGACAGACTTGAAGCATGGGGTGTTTCTTTGATTGTCTTCCTTATGAGTGGCGGTTGGGGACGATCGATGGTCTTTTCCTACCAATCTATCCCGCTAGGGGCATGCGTAGTAGTACTTTGCTTCGAGGGCTAATAAACTTTTGCAATAAATATATGAGTTCTTTATGACTAATGTGAGTCCATGGATTATACGCACTTTTACCTTTCCATCATTGCTAGCCTCTTCGATACCGTGCATTGCCTTTCTCACCTTGAGAGTTGGTGCAAACTTCGCCGGTACATCCAAACTCCGTGATATGATACGCTCTATCACACATAAACCTCCTTATATCTTCCTCAAAACAGCCACCATACCTACCTATTATGGCATTTCCATAGCCATTCCGAGATATATTGCCATGCAACTTCCATCATCATCATATACATGACTTGAGCATTTATTGTCATATTGCTTTGCATGATCGTAAGATATCTAGGATGATGTTTTCATGGCTTGTTCGTTTTTTATGTCATTGCTACGCTAGATCATTGCACATCCCGGTACACCGCTGGAGGAATTCATATAGAGTCATATCTTTGTTCTAGTATCGACTTGTAATATTGAGTTGTAAATAAATAAAAGTGTGATGCTCATTATTATAGAGTATTGCCCCATGAAAAAAAGAAAAAAAAAGGAAATGCCAAAGAAGCCTAAATAAAAAAGGGGGCCAAAGAAGCCCACCCAAAAGAAAAAGAAAAAAGAAAAAAAAAGAAAAGAAAAGGGGCAATGTTACTATCCTTTTTTCACACTTGTGCTTCAAAGTAGCACCATGTTCTTCATATACTGAGTCTCCTATGTTATCACTTTCATATACTAGTGGGAATTTTCATTATAGAACTTGGCTTCTATATTCCAACGATGGGATTCCTCAAATGCCCTAGGTCTTCATGAGCAAGCAAGTTGGATGCACACCCACTTAGTTTCTTTTGTTGAGCTTTCATACACTTATAGCTCTTAGTGCATCCGTTGCATGGCAATCGCTACTCCTTGCATTGACATCAATTGATGGGCATCTCCATAGCCCGTTGATTAGCCGCGTCGATGTGAGACTTTCTCCCTTTTTGTCTTCTCCACATAGACCCCACCATCATATTCTATTCCACCTATAGTGCTATATCCATGGCTTGCGCTCATGTAATGCGTGAGGGTTGAAAAAGCCGAAGCGCATTAAAAATTATGAACCAATTGCTCGGCTTATCATCGGGGTTGTGCATGATGGGAGCATTTTGTGTGACGAAAATGAAGCATGGCCAAACTGTATGATTTTGTAGGGATAAGCTTGCTTTGGCCTTGTTGTTTTGAAAAGACATGATTGCTTTATTAGTGCGCTCGAAGTATTATTGTTTTTTATGTCAAATGATAGACTATTGCTTTGAATCACTTGTATCTTAATATTCATGCCATGATTAGACATATGATCAAGATTATGCTAGGTAGCATTCCACATAAAAAATTATCTTTTTATCATTTACCTACTCGAGGACGAGCAGGAAGTAAGCTTGGGGATGCTGATACATCTCCATCGTATCTATAATTTTTGGTAGTTCCATGCCAATATTCTTCAACTTTAATATACTTTTGGCAACTTTTTATACTATTTTTTGGGACTAACATATTGATCCAGTTGAAGGAAATATACCCTAGAGGCAATAATAAAGTTATTATTTATTTCCTCATATCATGATAAATGTTTATTATTCATGCTAGAATTGTATTAATCGGAAACATGATACATGTGTGAATACATAGACAAATATATAGTCACTAGTATGCCTCTACTTGACTAGCTCGTTTATCAAAGATGGTTATGTTTCCTAGCCATGGACAAAAGAGTTGTCATTTGATTAACGGGATCACATCATTAGGAGAATGATGTGATTGACATGACCCATTCCGTTAGCCTAGCACTTGATCGTTTAGTATGTTGCTATTGCTTTCTTCATGACTTATACATGTTCCTGTAACTATGAGATTATGCAACTCCCGTTTATCGGAGGAACACTTTGGGTGCTACCAAACGTCACAGCGTAACTGGGTGATTATAAAGGAGTACTACAGGTGTCTCCAAAGGTACATGTTGGGTTGGCGTATTTCAAGATTAGGTTTTGTCACTCCGATTGTCGGAGAGGTATCTCTGGGCCCTCTCGGTAATGCACATCACTATAAGCCTTGCAAGCAATGTAGCTAATGAGTTAGTTACGGAATGATGCATTACGTAATGAGTAAAGAGACTTGCCGGTAACGAGATTGAACTAGGTATTGGATACCGACGATCGAATCTCGGGCAAGTAACATACCGATGACAAAGAGAACAACGTATGTTGTTATGCGGTTTGACCGATAAAGATCTTCGTAGAATATGTAGGAGCCAATATGAGCATCCAGGTTCCGCTATTGGTTATTGACCAAGAATAGTTCTAGGTCATGTCTACATAGTTCTCGAACCCGTAGGGTCCACACACTTAAGGTTTCGATGACAGTTATATTATGAGTTTATGAGTTTTGATGTACCGAAGGAGTTCGGAGTCCCGGATGAGATCAGGGACATGACGAGGAGTCTCGAAATGGTGGAGACGTAAAGATCGATATATTGGATGACTATGTTTGGAGTTCGGAAACGTTCCGAGCGATTCGGGTATTTTTCGGAGTACCGGGGTGTTACGGGAATACGTGGAAGAGTATTGGGCCTTAATGGGCCTTAGTGGGAAGGAGCCAGGAGGTGGCGCGCGCCCCTCCCAAGCCCAGTCCGAATTGGACAAAGGGTTTGGGGCGCGGGCCCCCTCTCCCTTCCTTCTCCACTTCCCTCCTTTCCCCCCTTCTCCTAGTTGGACTAGGAAAGAAGGAGTCCTACTCCCGGTGGGAGTAGGACTCCCCTTGGCGCGCCCTCCTCCTAGGGCCGGCCTCCTCCCCTCTTGCTCCTTTATATACGGGGACAGGGGGGCACCCCAGAACAACACAAGTTGATCTACGGATCGTTCCTTAGCCGTGTGCGGTGCCCCCCTCCACCATATTCCACCTCGATCATATCGTCGCGGAGTTTAGGCGAAGCCCTGCGCCGGTAAAACATCATCATCGTCACCATGCCGTCGTGCTGACGGAACTCATCCCCGAAGCTTTGCTGGATCGGAGCCCGGGGATCGTCATCGAGCTGAATGTGTGCTGAACTCGGAGGTGCCGTACGTTCAGTACTTGGATCGGTCGGATCGTGAAGACGTACGACTACATCAACCGCGTTGTCATAACGCTTCCGCTTACGGTCTACGAGGGTACGTGGACAATACTCTCCCCTCTCGTTGCTATGCCATCACCATGATCTTGCGTGTGCGTAGGAAATTTTTTGAAATTACTACGTTCCCCAGCAGTGGCATCCGAGCCTAGGTTTTATGCGTTGATGTTCTATGCACGAGTAGAACACAAGTGAGTTGTGGGCGATACAAGTCATACTGCTTACCAGCATGTGATACTTTGGTTCGGCGGTATTGTTGGATGAAGCGGCCCGGACCGACATTACGCGTACGCTTACGTGAGACTGATTCTACCGACGTGCTTTGCACATAGGTGGCTGGCGGGTGTCAGTTTCTCCAACTTTAGTTGAACCGAGTGTGGCTACGCCCGGTCCTTGCGAAGGTTAAAACAGCACCAACTTGACAAACTATCGTTGTGGTTTTGATGCGTAGGTAAAGAACGGTTCTTGCTCAGCCCGTAGCAGCCACGTAAAATTTGCAACAAGAAAGTAGAGGACGTCTAACTTGTTTTTGCAGGGCATGTTCTGATGTGATATGGTCAAAACATGATGAGATATAAGTTGTTGTATGAGATGATCATGTTTTGTTGAAGCTATCGGCAACTGGCAGAAGTCCTATGGTTGTCTCTTTGTTGCATAAGATGCTAGTGCCAAATAATTGCTTTACTTTATCGCTATGCGATAGCAATAGTTGCAAGAGCAATAGTTGGCGAGACTTTCATGTGACGACACATTGATATAGATCAAGATGATGAAGATCATGGTGTCGTGTCGGTAACGATAGAGATCATGATAGTACTGTAGAGATGGAGATCAAAGGCGCAAGATGATCATGGCCATATCATGTCACATATTTTGATTGCATATGATGTTTATCTGTTATACATCTTATTCTGTTTTGTTTGACGGTAGCATTTTAAGATGATCTCTCACTAATTATCAAGAAGTGTTCTCCCTGAGTATGCACCATTGCGAAAGTTCTTCGTGCTGAGACACCATGTGATGATCAGGTGTGATAGTCTCAACGTTCAAATACAACGAGTGCAAAATAGTTGCACACGCGGAATACTCAGGTTAAACTTGACGAGCCTAGCATATACAGATATGGCCTCGGAACACGGAGACCAAAAGGTCGAGTGTGAATCATATAGTAGATATGATCAACATAGTGATGTTCACCATTGAAACTACTCCATCTCATGTGATGATCGGACATGGTTTAGTTGATTTGGATCACGTGATCACTTAGATGACTAGAGAGATGTCTGTCTAAGTGGGAGTTCTTAAGTAATATGATTAACTGAACTTAAATTTATCATGAACTTAGTCCTGGTAGTATTTTGCAAATTATGTTGTAGATCAATAGCTCGCGTTGTTGCTTTCATATGTTTATTTTGATATGTTCCTAGAGAAAACTGTGTTGAAAGATGTTAGTAGCAATGATGCGGATTGGATCCGTGATCTGAGGTTTATCCTCATTGCCGCGCAGAAGAATTATGTCCTTGATGCACCGCTAGGTGACAAACCTATTGTAGGAGCATATGCAGACGTTATGAACGTTTGCCTAGCTCAATATGATGACTACTTGATAGTTTTGTGAACCATGCTTTATGGCTTAGAATCGGGACTTCAAAGACGTTTTGAACGTCATGGACCATATGAGATCTTCCAGGAATTGAAGTTAATATTTCAAGCAAATACCCGAGTTGAGAGATATGAAGTCTCCAACAAGTTCTATAGCTAAAAGATGGAGGAGAATCGCTCAATTAGTGAGCATGTGCTCAGATTGTCTGGGTACTTCAATCGCTTGAATCAAGTGGGAGTTAATCTTCCAGATAAGATAGTGATTGACAGAATTCTCTAGTCACCATCACTAAGTTACTTGAACTTTGTGATGAACTATAGTATGCAAGCGATGACGAAAACAATTCCCGAGCTCTTCATGATATTGAAATCGACGAAGGTAGAAATCAACAAAGAGCATCAAGTGTTGATGATTGACAAGACCACTAGTTTCAAGAAAAGGGAACTTCAAGTGGAAAGACAAGCAAGTTGTCACTCCTGCGAAGAAGCCCAAAGCTGGACCATAGCCTGAAACTGAGTGCTTACACTGCAAAGGAAATGGTCACTGGAAGCGGAAATGCCCTGAACATTTGGTGGATAAGAAGGATGGCAAAGTGAACAAAGGTATATTTGATATACAGGTTCTTGATATGTGCCTTACTAGTGTTTATAGTAGCCCCTGAGTATTTGATACTTGTTCGGTTGCTAAGATTAGTAACTCAAAACAGGAGTTACAAAATAAACAGACACTAGTTGAAGGGGAAGTGACGATGAGTGTTGGAAGTAGTTCCAAGATTGATATGATCATCATCACACACTCCCTAAACTTTCGGGATAAGTGTTAAACCTAAATAAATGTTATCTAGCGTTTGCGTTGAGCATGAATATGATTTGATCATGTTTATTGCAATACGGTTATTCATTTAAAGTCAGTGAATAATTGTTGTTCTGTTTACATGAATAAAACCTTCAATGGTCATACACCCAATGAAAATATTTTATTGGATCTCGATCGTAGTGATACACATATTTCATAATATTGATGCCAAAAGATGCAAAGTTAATAATGATAGTGCAACTTATTTGTGGCACTGCCGTTTGGGTCATATCGGTGTAAAGCGCATGAAGAAACTCCATAAAGATGGATTTTCGGAATCACTTGGTTATGAATCATTTGATGCTTGCGAACCGTGCCTTTTGGGCAAGATGACTAAAACTCCGTTCTTCGGAACAATGGAACGAGCAACAAAATTGTTGGAAATAATACATACTGATGTATGCAGACCAATGAGTATTGATGCTCGTGGCAAGTATCGTAATTTTCTGACCTTCAGAAGATGATTTGAGCAGATATGGGTATATCTACTTGATGAAACATAAGTCTGAAATAGTTGAAAGGTTCAAAGAATTTCAGAGTGAAGTGGAAAAATCATCGTAACAAGAAAATAAAGTTTCTGCGATCTGATCGCGGAGACGAATATTTGAGTTACGAGTTTGGTCTTCAAATTAAAACAATGTGAGATAGTTTCACAGCTCACGCCACCTGGAACACCACAACGTTATGGTGTGTCCGAACGTTGTAACCACACTTTATTGGATATGGTGCGATCTATGATGTCTCTTATTGATTTACCATTATTGTTTTGGGGTTATGCATTAGAGACAGCTGCATTCACGTTTAATAGGGCACCATCTAAATCCGTTGAGACGACACCAAATGAACTGTGGTTTAGCAAGAAACCCAAGTTGTCGTTTTTTAAAGTTTGGGGCTGCGATGCTTATGTGAAAAGTTTCATCCTGATAAGCTCAAACCCAAATCGGAGAAATGCGTCTTCATAGAATACTCAAAGGAAACTATTGGGTAAACCTTCTATCACAGATCCGAAGGCAAGATATTCGTTGCTAAAAATGGATCCTTTCTAGAGAAGGAGTTTCTCTCGAAAGAAGTGAGTGGGAGGAAAGTAGAGCTTGATAAGGTGATTTGTACCTTCTCCAGAATTGGAAAGTAGTTCATCACAGAAATCAGTTCCAATGATTCCTACACCAATTAGGGAGGAAGCTAATGATGATGATCATGAAACTTCAGATCAAGTTACTACAGAACCTCGTAGGTCTTCCAGAGTACGGTCCGCACCAGAGTGGTACGGTAATCATGTTCTGGAAGTCATGTTACTAGACCATGATGAACCTACGAACTATGAGGAAGCGATGATGAGCCCAGATTCCACGAAATGGCTTGAGGCCATAAAATTTGAGATATGACCCATGTATGAGAACAAAGTATGGACTTTGATTCACTTGCTCAATGATCAGCAAGCCATGTTAAATAAATGGATCTTCAAGAGGAAGACGGACACTAATAGTAGTGTTACTATCTACTAAGCTCGACTTATTGCGAAAGGTTTTCAACAAGTTCAAAGTGTTGAATATGATGAGATTTTCTCACTCGTATCGAAGCTTAAGTCTGTCTGAATCATGTTAGCAATTGCCACATTTTATGAAATCTGGCAAATGGATGTCAAAACTGCATTCCTTAATGGATTTATTAAAGAAGAGTTGTATATGATGCAACCAGAAAGTTTTTGTCAATCCTAAAGATGCTAACAAAGTGTGCAAGCTCCAGCGGTCCATCTATGGACTGGTGCAAGCATCTCGGAGTTGGAATATACGCTTTGATGAGTTGATCAAAGCATATGGTTTTATACAGACTTTTGAAGAAGCCTGTATTTACAAGAAAGTGAGTGGGAGCTCTGTAGCATTTCTAATATTATATGTGGATGACATATTGTTGATTGGAAATGATATCGAAATTCTGGATAGCATGAAAGGATACTTGAATAAGAGTTTTTCAAAGCAAGACCTCGGTGAAGCTGCTTACACATTGAGCATCAAGATCTATATAGATAGATCAAGATGCTTGATAAGATTTTTCAATGAGTACATACCTTGATAAATTTTTGAAATAGTTGAAAATGGAACAGTCAAAGAAGGAGTTCTTGCCTGTGTTACAAGGTGTGAAGTTGAGTAAGACTCAAGACCCGACCATTGCAGAAAATAGAAAGAGAATGAAAAGTCATTCCCTATGCCTCAGTCATAGGTTCTATAAAGTATGCTATGCTGTGAACCAGACCTATTGTATACCTTGCTCTGTGTTTGGTAAAGGAATACAATTTTGATCTAATAAGTAGATCACTGGACATGGGTCAAGAATATCCTTAGTGAGGACAAAGGAGATGTTTCTCGATTATGGAGGTGATAAAAGAGCCCGTCGTAAAAGTTACAATGATGCAAGCTTTTACACCTATCTGGATGACTCTAAGTCTCAATCTGGATACATATTGAAAGTGGGAGCAATTAGCTAGAGTAGCTCCGTGCAGAGCATTGTGGACATAGAATATTTGCGAAATACATACGGCTCTGAATATGACAGACCCGTTAACTAAGCTTCTCTCACGAGCAAAACATGATCATACCTTAGTACTCTTTTGGGTGTTAATCACATAGCAATGTGAACTAGATTATTGACTAGTAAACCCTTTGGGTGTTGATCACATGATGATGTGAACTATGGGTATTGATCACATGCAGATGTGAATGTTGGTGTTAAATCACATAGCGATGTGAACTAGATTATTGACTCTAGTGCAAGTGGGAGACTGAAGGAAATATGCCCTAGAGGCAATAATAAAGTTATTATTTATTTCCTCATATCATGATAAATGTTTATTATTCATGCTAGAATTGTATTAACCGGAAACATGATACATGTGTGAATACATAGACAAACATATAGTCACTAGTATGCCTCTACTTGACTAGCTCGTTTATCAAAGATGGTTATGTTTCCTAGCCATGGACAAAAGAGTTGTCATTTGATTAACGGCATCACATCATTAGGAGAATGATGTGATTGACATGACCCATTCCGTTAGCCTAGCACTTGATCGTTTCGTATGTTGCTATTGCTTTCTTCATGACTTATACATGTTCCTATAACTATGAGATTATGCAACTCCCGTTTACCGGAGGAACACTTTGGGTGCTACCAAACGTCACAATGTAACTGGGTGATTATAAAGGAGTACTACAGGTGTCTCCAAAGGTACATGTTGGGTTGGCGTATTTCGAGATTAGGTTTTGTCACTCCGATTGTCGGAGAGGTATCTCTGGGCCCTCTCGGTAATGCACATCACTATAAGCCTTGCAAGCAATGTAGCTAATGAGTTAGTTACGGAATGATGCATTACGTAACGAGTAAAGAGACTCGTCGGTAACGAGATTGAACTAGGTATTGGATACCGACGATCGAATCTCGGGCAAGTAACATACCGATGACAAAGGGAACAACATATGTTGTTATGCAGTTTGACCGATAAAGATCTTCGTAGAATATGTAGGAGCCAATATGAGCATCCAGGTTCCGCTATTGGTTATTGACCAAGAATAGTTCTAGGTCATGTCTACATAGTTCTCGAACTCGTAGGGTCCGCACGCTTAAGGTTTCAATGATAGTTATATTATGAGTTGATGAGTTTTGATGTACCGAAGGAGTTCGGAGTCCGGATGAGATCGGGGACATGACGAGGAGTCTCGAGATGGTCGAGACGTAAAGATTGATATATTGGACGACTATATTCGGAGTTCGGAAAGGTTTCGAGCGATTCGGGTATTTTTCGGTGTACCGGGGAGTTACGGGAATACGGGGAAGAGTATTGGGCCTTAATGGGCCTTAGTGGGAAGGAGCCAGGAGGTGGCGCGTGCCCCTCCCAAGCCCAGTCCGAATTGGACAAAGGGTTTGGGGCGCGGCCCCCCTCTCCCTTCCTGCTCCACTTCCCTCCTTTCCCCCCTTCTCCTAGTTGGACTAGGAAAGAAGGAGTCCTACTCCCGGTGGGAGTAGGACTCCCCTTGGCGCGCCCTCCTCCTAGGGCCGGCCTCCTCCCCCCTTGCTCCTTTATATACGGGGGCAGGGGGGCACCCCAGAACAACACAAGTTGATCTACGGATCGTTCCTTAGCCGTGTGCGGTGCCCCCCTCCACCATATTCCACCTCGGTCATATCGTCGCGAAGTTTAGGCGAAGCCCTGCGCCAGTAGAACATCATCATCGTCACCACGCCGTCATGCTGACGGAACTCATCCCCGAAGCTTTGCTGGATCGGAGCCCGGGGATCATCATCGAGCTGAACGTGTGCTGAACTCGGAGGTGCCGTACGTTCGGTACTTGGATCAGTCGGATCGTGAAGACGTACGACTACATCAACCGCGTTGTCATAACGCTTCCGCTTACGGTCTACGAGGGTATGTGGACAATACTCTCCCCTCTCGTTGCTATGCCATCACCATGATCTTGCTTGTGCGTAGGATTTTTTTTGAAATTACTACGTTCCCCAACACCAGTGCCTAGTGCCAGTTCCTGGTTGTTGCATGTTTTATGTGTCGCAGAAACCCAATATCAAACGGAATCCAAACAGGATAAAAATGGATGGAGAATTATTCTGGAATATTTGGGATTTTTCGTAGGAAGAATCAACGCGAAACAGTGCCCAAGGTGGCCACGAGACAGGGGGGCGTGCCATCCCCCCTGGGCGTGCCTGGCACTCTCGTGGGCCACCCGCAAGGCAGTTGACGCCCTTCTTTGGCTGCAAGAAAGCTAATTTTTGGAAAACGATCTGGGCGAAGGTTTCAATCCAATCGCAGTTACGGATCTCCAAATATAAAGGAAACGGTGCCAGGGGAGAATTGGAGAATGCGGAAACAGATAGAGACAGAGAGATAGATCCAATCTCGGAGGGGCTCTCGCCCCTCCCAAGCCATGGGAGCCAAGGACCAGAGGGGAAGCCCTTCTCCCATCTAGGGAGGAGGTCAAGGAAGAAGAAGAACAAGGTGGGCCCTCTCCCCCTTGCTTCTGGTGGCGCCGGAGCACTGTCGGGGGCCATCATCATCACCGCGATCTTCACCAACACCGCCGCCATCTTCACCAACATCTCCATCACCTTCCTCCCTCTATCTACAGCGGTCCACTCTCCCGCAACCCGCTGTACCCTCTACTTGAACATGGTGCTCTATGCTTCATATTATTATCCAATGATGTGTTGCCATCCTATGATGTCTGAGTAGATTTTCGTTGTCCTATTGGTAGTTGATGAATTGCTATGATTGATTTAATTTGCTTGTGGTTATGTTGCTGTCCTTTGGTGCCCATCATATGAGCGCGCGCGTGGATCACACCATAGGGTTAGTTGTATGTTGATAGGACTATGTATTGGAGGGCTAGAGTGACAAAAGCTTCAACCTAGCATAGAAATTGATGCATACGGGATTGAAGGGGGACCAATATATCTTAATGCTATGGTTGGGTTTTACCTTAATGAACATTAGTAGTTGCGGATGCTTGCTAATAGTTCCAATCATAAGTGCATAGAATTCCGAGTCAGGGATGACATGCTAGCAGTGGCCTCTCCCACATAAAACTTGCTATCAGTCTAGTAAAGTAGTCAATTGCTTAGGGACAATTTCACAACTCATATCACCACTTTTCCACACTCGCTATATTTACTTTATTGCTTATTTATCTAAACAGCCCCTACTTTTTCTTTACGTGTTCTTTACTTTCTTGCAAACCTATCCAACAACACCTACAAAGTACTTCTAGTTTCATACTTATTCTAGGTAAAGCGAACGCCAAGAGTGCGTAGGGTCATATCAGTGGCAGATAGGACTTGAGAGAGTACTTGTTCTACCTTTAGCTCCTCGTTGGGTTCGACACTCTTACTTATCGAAAGAGGCTACAACTATCCCGTATACTTGCGGGTCATCACTCGCCTTTGGCCAGGACATGTCAAATAGTCCTATTTTGCTTATCGCACCGCTTGTATACATACGCCTTGACGTATTATTCAAATAGCAATGGAAAATAATGTACAACGTTAGCTTATTATTATATTTCTTTATCTTTTTCCTTGACTGCTTATTTATTACAAATTGCACCTATGCATTCTGGTACGTTCAGTCCGCCAGGGGCTTCAGTGTGCCCCATAACACGGCAAGAAAAGTCCGAACACTTTCGACAGTGCGGCACCCCGAACTTATAGCATTATATGCATCAGCTCCGAATCATGTCTTGGGTCAATAGTTGGGTTTGCCCGGCTCCCATGTTTTGCTGCCTTACGTTCTGCTACATCGGCTAAGGTGGCACAGGGAGAACTACTGCGATTGTGTCCCGGTTCTTCTGGACGAGCACCTCAGTAGAGAAAGCCGAAAACTCACTATCATGATGCGGCGAGAGCTGGTCACTGTTCGAGAGGTCTCAAATCCTTAAAGATTTCTTCTGCTTTGGGCGAGGAATTGGCCTTGTCCGATTTAGGCATGTATAGCGCCCCAAGTTCGGCCTTCTGAATACCAGGGGCTACGCCAAAACTTAAAATTATAGACTTCTATGGCTAAGAGAGAGTGATAAAGTTGTATAGTCTCATTGTCTTGTTCGTTGTGCTAAACACCTCCTTAAAGGACCAAAAATTTGGATAAAGAGTCTTCAGATTTATCCCGAACACCCCGGTACTAGTTACACGGGGGCAAAAGCCGAATATTCCCTTAAGAACGCTAGCTTTCGGCTTCACCCAGTCTGAGGTACACATCCGGCTGAACCGGCAGTAACAATCACAGAGGTGCTCCCCTTATGCCCTAGCCAAATTAACGGGAATATAGGGCATAAACACAAGAGCCAGGCAACCCAGCATGGCCACATCTTAAGTCATATCGATGCATATAATGGTGAAGAAAAGGCACATATGGAAAAAGAACGCATATGTGATAGGCAAGAAGTCGTGAAAGTAATTATATTTAGCTTCCGTATAGGAAGCCCCCAGGTATGGTTTACACACATAGTGCGGCCGGAGTGATCTGTACATCCGCACTGTATTGAGTACTTTGTGTGAAAAAGGGGAAAAGGGTGATAAAGGAAAAAAAAGAGGGGGAGGAGCATAATTAAAAGAGCGGCGGTAAGGAGACGAACATTGAGTTTGGCACTAGGCGTAGAATCTCTGGAGTCTGGCCGCATTCCATGGGTTCGGCTCGAGTCTGTTATCGGATGCATTACGCAGGCGGTACGCTCCTCCGGTGAGAACTTTATCAATAATGAAGGGACCCTCCCACTTAGGTTTGAGCTTGTCCTTCTTCTTCTCTGGTAGGCGTAGAACGAGTTCACCAATATTATAAGTTTTGGCCCGCACTTCTCTGCTTTGATATCGTCGAGCCTGCTGCTGATAGAATGCGGAACGGGCTTTGGCGACGTCGCGCTCCTCCTCTAGGGCATCTAAGTTGTCCTGCCGATCTAACTCAGCTTCCTTCTCTTTGTACAGGCGCACGCGAGGTGAGTCATGTATTATGCCGCAGGGTAGTACTGCTTCTGTGCCGTACACCATAAAAATGGTGTGTATCCGGTGGTGCAATTCGGCGTGGTCCGCAGCCCCCAGAGTACGGAGTCGAGCTCCTCGACCCAGTGCGTGTCTGATTCTGTCAAGGACCGCACTTGTCTGGGTTTGATGCCGCTCATAATGAGACCATTTGCACGTTTGACCTGACCGTTTGTTTGGGGATGGTAGACAGAGGCGTACTCGAGCTTAATGCCCATGTTGCCGCACCAAGTTTTCACTTCATAGGCTGTGAAATTTGAGCCATTATCAGGGATGATGCTGTGGGGGACGCCGTAACGGTGTACAACCCCTGATATGAAGTCTATCACTGGTCCGGATTCGGCCGTTTTAACTGGTTTGGCCTCTATCCATTTGGTGAACTTTTCCACCATGACCAATAAGTATTTTTTCTTATGGCTTCCCCCTTTAAGGGGTCCGACCATATCCAGCCCCCAGACCGCGAAGGGACAAGTAATGGGGATTGTTTGGAGAGCGGTAGGGGGCATATGGCTCTGATTGGAAAAAAGTTGGCAATCGACGCAGTGCTGGCCAAGGTCCTGTGTGTCTGCTTGGGCCGTCGGCCAATAAAAACCTGTACGGAAGTCTTTGCTGACAAGTGCCCAAGCCGCAGCGTGGTGCACGCCGAGTCCGGCATGGATTTCAGCCAAGAGCTGCCGTCCTTCCTCTTCGGAGATGCATATTTGGAGAACTCTCGTCGCACTTTTCTTGTAGAGTTCTCCCTCATGGACTTTGTAGGCCTTGGAGCGCCGCACGATACAACGTGCTTCATTTTGGTCCTCGGGGAGCTCCTGCCTATTTATGTAGGCCAAGAAAGGCTCGGTCCATGAGGCGATTACAGCCATGATTTCATGGGCCGAAGGTGTTATTTCGGTGGTGTAGTCTCCGATTACGTCAGATGGTTCGGAATTTGGGGTTGTATTCGGATCTGGGCTAGTGTTGCCGGACTCCCCTTCCCATACCACGGATGGTTTGAACAGCTTTTCCAGGAATATGTTAGGAGGGATAGGGTCGCGTTTAGCACCGATGCGGGCGAGGATATCGGCCGCTTGATTGTTTTCTCGAGCCACATGGTGGAATTCGAGCCCCTCGAACCGAGCTGACATTTTGAGGACGGCATTACGGTAGGCCGCCATTTTCGGATCCTTGGCATCAAATCTCTGTTTATTTGTGATATTGCGAGGTTTGAATCCCCGCGCACCTCTAGGCGTTGAATGCCCATAGAGACTGCCATCCGAAGACCATGCAACAGAGCCTCGTATTCGGCTGCATTGTTGGAGTCTGTGTATAATATTTGGAGTACATATTTGACCGTGTCTCCGGTGGGGGAAGTCAGGACTACACCCGCTCCTAATCCGGCCAGCATCTTAGAGTCGTCGAAGTGCATGATCCAGTTGGAGTATGCGCCGTACTCTTTAGGGAGTTCGGCTTCTGTCCATTCGGTGACAAAGTCGGCCAATACGTGCGACTTAATGGCTCGGCATGGTCTGTATGTTATGTCGAACGGAAGGAGCTTGATGGCCCATTTAGCAATCCATCTCGTGGCGTCGCGGTTGTTTATTATGTCGTTGAGTGGTACTTCGGAGGCCACCGTAATCGAACACTCTTGAAAGTAGTGTCGTAGCTTCCGGGATGCCATGAAGACCGCGTACGCTATCTTTTGATAGTATGGGTATCGGGATTTGCATGGAGTGAGGACAGTGGACACATAATATACCGGTTTTGGAGCGGGAACTTGTATCCATTTGCTTCTCGTTCGACGACGATCACTGCACCGACAACCTGATGTGTCACAGCTATGTATAGTAACATAGGTTTGCCAATATTTGGCGCTGTCAGGACTGGATTACTGGCCAATAAGGTCTTTATTTCATCCAGTCCGGCCGAGGCTGCATCCGTCCACGTGAAGTGTTCGGTGCGTCGAAGAAGGCGGTAAAGGGGTTGTTGAAGATATAACTACTAAGTGTAAACTGCCCAGGAGGGTCCGGTTCACACTCAACTATACTGAAGCCTATGAAGATAAGAAGATGGCGCTTTACTGATAAAGCTTAGAGGCCCAGAGCCCAGAGGCGGATTAGGGCCCATAATGGTAAACCGTCATAGTTGTATAACTTGTGTTGTAAGATAGGGAAAGGGAGAAACCGAGCCGAACACCTGTATGAGTCGGCCTCGGGACTCTATAAACCAGTCGGGCGTCAACCTCTGTATATAAAGGGACGACCCGATGGCGGTTCAGGGACAACAGACAACAACTCGAGACCCAGGCAAAGCGTATTTGCTCCCTAGTCATCGAAACCCCAATAATTCCATCACAACTAGATGTAGGCTTTTACCTTCATCGAAGGGGGTGAACTAGTATAAACTCTCGTGTCACTTGTCCGGTTTAAGCCCTTCAGGCTAATCTCGTTGCGATGGCTCCATGACTAAGTCCTTCCGCTAGGACATCTGATGTGACATTTCCACGAAAGTTGGCGCCCACCATGGGGCTATCACACAATGGTTTCGAGTTCTTGAAGGGCAGCTTCGAAGGACTCAAGGGGGTACGTGGTTGGCCGGATAACCCAGAGTCGTCATGGCAAGCTCTACGTCGACGGTTCAGGGTGGGGCCCCGAGGCCGGCTCAATTGAGTACGGGTTCCGGGTCCCCTTTGGTAGAATTCACGTTTCCATTGGCAAGATCGGCGAACCAGGCCCTGAGTCGGACATCTCCACCAACCTCGTCGAGATGGCTCAGCATGCAAGTCCTGCCCGGGTTCAGCCCGCCATGAAGCATGCGTTCGTAGGATTCATCCATGGTGCGTAATCTGAACCGGTGCCCGATGGTGAGACAGCCGTCTACACAGATGGTGCATCGTCCACTGGCGAAACCGAGTCGCTATACCAACTGCACGATGGTCGATTTGAGGGATACTCTGATGGCGACAGTATTCCGGGTCCCCTTGAACTGCCAAACCGGGTTGCGATCTTCATGGCCGGTACACAGCCCACTATGCAATCTTCATCTACAGCAGCAATGGTCTCCGGATCGGCAGTCGATGCAGGAGGCCCGGCGCGCCGGCCGGCTCAAGTTCTGGCCGTTTTACTGGACACCTTGATGGCATTGTTGACCACAACGGTGACTCCGGAGACTCAAGATCAGCATAATACGGATGTTACAAAGCTAAAGGATCAGATAGCTCAGGCCAAGGCGGACTTGGTGGCTGAGGAGGCCAGGAGGGATGAAGAGCGGGCCGCTTTAGATGCTCAATCACAACAGATCCAGGCGCAGAACTACCGGCTTATGTTGGATCAGAACGCTTCAAACGACGTCATGAGAAGGAAGTACCGATCTCGTCTACCGCAAATTTACGAAGGTCTGAATCTCTTCGGTACACTAGGAGTTGGGCCTAGCAATCCGGCAGGAGTAAACCGGACCGAGACACCTGGGGAGGCACCGGATCAGCCATGGGCGACGGACCCGCCTCGATGGACGGACAACCCGCCGCTGTATGTAGCAACATTGTCGGGTCACTTTTCCAGCCCCTTGGATAATATGATTGTGGCATCATCACATTTGGCGGCTATTCCAATGGAGGGTGATTCATTAGCAGCGATTGAGACTTGACGAGCCAGGGATCTTCTTCAAACCATCGTTGTTCAGCAACAGGCTTATTCCTACAGCCGAGACAGAATACATTCAACCCCTCGTCCGAGCAAGAGTTATAGCAGGCACATGGACGAACCGGCCGTGTCAAGTAGTGCGCGGCATCGTGATGCCCCTTGAGGGCCTAATCCGGTGAACGGCGGTTTTAATGCTCACGATGTGGTGGATAATGGCAGAGCGTGAAGGGAGGCTGCATTAGCAGCACAACACGCGGGTCGTCATCAACCCGCCCTGGTTCAGCCAACAGCGTCAGTAGAGCGAGGGACAGGGCTTGCCTTCAGCTATTGGGGAGTGTCGTGTCTCATCCCGGCTCTCCGTAATGTGTGGTTGCCCAAGGATTTCAAAGGGCCACGCAAGGTGCCTAATTATACCGCTGATCAGCCCCCCGAGGCGTGGGTTGAGAGTTATGAGATGGCGATGGAGATGCTAGATGTGGATGAAGCGGCGTATGCAAAATACTTCACCATGATGCTAGAAGGTACGACTCGCACCTGGCTGAAGAGCCTGCATGCTAACTCGATCAATTCGTGGGATGAGTTGAAGGCCAAGTTCATCGCAAACTTCAAGGATACATGCAAGCAGCCTATGTCCATTGTAGATCTGGCGGCTTGTGTCCAAGGAGAGAATGAATCAACAACCCATTGGGTGCGCCGGGTTTCAGAAATTTTGCATTCATCCGGCCGCATCAATCTGGATACAGCAATTGTGACGTTGGAGGGCAATTGCCAGTTTAAGTCACTAAAGATGAAGTTGGGATGGCTCAAGCGTCACTGCAATGATATGGGAACACTCATGGCGGCTTTGGTTAAGTATGCTGATTCTCATAATACCAAGGCCCTGACTCTGATGAAGAGAAACAGGAGAAGGGAAAGAAGAATGTCGGTTGAAAGGGACAGCATAACCAGGCGGGCCACGGAAATAATGGTAAGCGTAAAGCGGACAATTCCTATTTTGTGGCTAACACCAGTATGCAGGGTAATATGCAGCGCCGTAAGGGTAAACCGCCCCAGCGTGGTGGAGGAATGAATCTGGAACGCCTGTTAAACCAGCCCTGCCCAAAGCATGGGACCAAGGAGGCTCCTGCCACGCACCTTTGGAAGGATTACCACATCATGGGAATTCAAAAACTCTGATCTTTTCCGGTATGATCAGGGTTACAGTAGTGGCGGTTAAAACTTAGGGTTTCAGAATAATCAGGGCAATCAGAATAACCAAGGTGGTAACCATCAACAGGGTAATCAGGGGAATCAACAGCAGTCGGGTTATCAAAGCAACCCAAAGCAGTTAAACGGTGGACAGTATCATGTCTTCACTACTAGCTTGTGCAAGCATGATCAGAAACTCCATAAAAGGGCAGTGAATTCTGTTGAACTGGCAGTGCCCCGATATCTACGCTGGTCTGAGTAGCCTATTTTCTGGAGCAGGGAGGATCATCCGCCCCGGGTTGACAATCCGGGTCACCTAGCTCTGGTGGTTGCACCAGAGGTGGAAGGTTATAAGTTCACCAAGGTACTCATGGACGGAGGGATCAGTATCAATATTTTGTACTATGAAACCTTCCAGCGTATGGGGTTGACAGATAAAAATCTTAGACCGTCAAACACCGTTTTTCACGGAGTGGTGCCTGGTAAATCGGCTTACCCAGTTGGTAAGATAGCTCTGGAGGTCGTTTTTGGAGATGATCATGATTCAAGGTCCGAGACACTAACCTTTGAAGTGGTTAAGATCAAAAGTCCATACCATGCTTTATTTGGACGGTCGGTTTACGCTAAATTCATGGCAAGGCCGTGTTATGTTTATCTGCAGCTCATGATGCCGGGTCACAAAGGGACCATTGCGGTTCATGGTAGCCGTAATATTGCTCTGGAATGTGAGGAAGGTGATGCGGCATATGCTGAATCGGTTTGTGCAACGGAGGAGTTGAGGTTTTATAAGGACAATGTTGATCCGCCAGGACATGTTTAAGTGTTTAACATGCAGATAGTAGGACTTAAACAGCATACCAAGACTAATAAAGCATAGCAATATCATGTTGGATTAAAATATGAAGTGGCATTGCACAATGGCGGCAGATCAAAGTATACCAACTAGCCTATTACAAGGCATTTTAAGGCCCAAAATAAATGATTGTTCTTTACAGAGAACACAATCTGTGAATATCAACCCAGTTGCCGGATTAAGATTCATCGCTGGGTTGACGAGAGGTTGATGGATCTTATCATGTCGGTTCAGCCTCCTCCTCCCTATCTAGTGGCTGGAAGTCAACGGTGGTCCAGTCAATCCGGGTGAAAGCTTGAAAGACAGCCTCTTCACTTATAAGTTCGGACGGTTCAATGTCAGGGGCGTAAGTGTGCTTATAGATTGGCGGTATAAGATTTTGCACTTCCTTCACAGTAGTGTCAATCCGTTGGTTGTTGGCATCATAGAAGCACCGATGAACAGTCAAATTAGCCTCTTCCGCCAATTGACTTGCCAGAGGACGCATCTCCTTTGTCAGGGCTTTGAGGGCTTCATTATCAAATTCTGCCCCATTTTCTTGTTCACCAGGATAGCCCTTGGCAATATCAACTGGATCCAGGTCAGCTATCCATGCTTTGGCTCGAGTAAGTGCCAACAAAGCGCCAGCCCTGGCAGCGGATCGCTTCATCTCCTCTATCTGCGTCAGCATCATTGATAACCTTGCTAGAGTGTCCTTGATCAATGTTGGTGCCGGTTTGTTGTATGAGACTACACGGATAACCCGTTGGGCAACGGTATACAGTTTCTCTATCAACGTATATGCTACCTTCAGCTTCATCCGCATGTCAGAGCCCAGATGAGCAACACGACCACCTATAACGGTTTAAGACTTTGATGTTAAACCGGCAATTTCACAGCTGGTTATTCAAGAAATCTTGACAAGAGTATTTACCAAATATTGCAGAGGTCATGGCATTTACTTGGCGCTTCAACCCAGTTAGCTCTTCCGCCACCGGTTTAAGAGCTAACTCGGCGTCTTCAGCCCGCTTCAACAATGGAATCTTTTCAGTTTCCCAGTTGGCACGTTCAGACTTGAAACTGTCCTTTAGTTGTTCCATGGCTGTTAAAGCGCCTTTCAGCTCCCCTTTAGCCTTGGAAGTCTCTGCTTGTTGGGACTTGATATTCTCTTGAAGATCAGAAATTTGAGAACATTGGTGATTTATATCAGCCTGCCACAATCAGATGAGGAGGATGTTAACATTTTTTTCAAAAGTCCCAAGCATATAACCAGTTATACACTTGGCACTTGGGGGCTAATGCGGATTGCTTCTTTATTGTTGATTGTTTGAAGTCCCAAGGATCAATACAAGTATTAATCTTGGCACTTGGGGCTAATGTGTGTTTGATCAGAAAGTACACAGGCAAGGGAATTAACAAAATGCAGCATGGAATATTAGAGTCCTGGTTTATCTTCAAGAGATAAAGCGGCCCTTGGGGACTACTCAGTTGAAGTGTTTTTATCTTTAAAGTTCCGGTTTATCTTCAAGAGATAAGCCGGCCCTTGGGGACTACTAAGTTGAAGTGTTCTTTATCTTTAAAGTCCCGGTTTGTCTTCAAGAGACAAACCGGCCCTTGGGGGCTACAATGCAGTGAATATACAGAAGAAGGATTAAAGTGTTTGGAAGATTACCTCATAGCGCTCCTTCATCATATTCACCAAACCGGCCTCATAATCTCAGCTAGTGTACATGCGGTTCAGGAATCCGGAATGAAGCTCCTGGGCAGAAAGGTTAACATAGCTGGATAAATCTATCTTCCCTTTCCCCTTGCCCATAGCAGCAAATTCCTGCTTGGCAGTATGCTTCGATAAGGCAACCGGATTGCCTGGAACGGTATGAGCAGTACCGGTGATAATAACATCATCATCGCCACCTTTTGACGGGCTCGGCGGATTGACAATATCCCAGGATGGGCTTGGCGGATTAGTAGCTGGGCTCGGTGGATCAGCAGCTGGGCTCGGCGGATCAGCAGCTGTGCTCGACGGATCAGCATGTGGGCTTGATGGATCAACATGAGTAGCCGGATCAGCTTCCGGCGGATTAGCATCAGTGGCTGGATCTTGTGGGACAGAGTCATCCATGACAACATCAGTGTTTCTACCAGCATCTTATGGGGTCTTTTCTGGTTCAACTTCATCAGTGAGACCTCTGGACGATGTTTCTAAGGTGGAGTGTCTGGTAAACCAGAGGAAGTGACTTGTTGGCCACTGTGCCGGGTTGTGCGACGACCTTCATGTTGTTGTGTCTTCAAAGAAAATTGTGGATCCAAATGAGCAAGAGGGTGAGAGCATTTTACTTTCCGAACTGCACGGCGAAATTTTTGAACCGGCACATGATCTGAATAGGAGGAAAGGGAGATTACCTCTACATGGTTGGCATGACTGGCTTCTGCATCATCCTGGTAATAATTATTGTCAATAAGGTGTACGAAAAATAAGCCAAGAGAGTCAAGTTCTACCTCTTGATCCGATTCTTCGATATCTTCGGGCGGATTAGCGGACTCGGCGGTTTTCCTCTTGGCTGGTTTCTTTGTGACTTTGCTTTTGGCACGAAGGAGCCCTCGCCGGTTTATCTTGGGTTTCCTCTTCCAGAAGGAATCTTTGGCCTGTAAAAATTAAACAAAGGATTATTATAGCAGTGTTAAAGCGGAGAAGGATCAAAAAAGCACAAGGTTAAAGTTTTTACCGCCGGCGGTTTGTTGGAGGCATAAAAAGGGAGTAGCCCAGTTTGGCTGCATGCAGCGATCGGTTCGTCAAGCATCTTCTTCACACATTCAGTGACTTCATCATCAGTCATTTCAATTTCATTAAACCGTTGAGGATCCTTGGTGTTGCCGGTATACTCATGCATCAATCCGGAGTGGTGGCTTAAAGGTAGGATATGCCACGAAACCCAGCAGCGAACGAGGTCAACACCAGTCAAACCGGTAGCTAGGAGAGCCCGGAGCTTGCCGAGTTGAGGTGCATAAGCTTGTTGTTCTTTGGCAGTTAGTCATTGAGGTAACGGGTGGCCGTTGCTAAGCCGGTGAGCGCGGTAACCCAGCAAAGGATTTTCTCCAGCAGGGGCAGTGTTCTGACAATAAAACCATGTTTGGTTCCAGTCTTTGGGATGGTTGTGGTGTTTTGCATGAGGGAAATCAACTTCTTTCCTCTTCTGGATTGACACCCCACCACATTCCGTGTTGGGACCATCAGAGAACTCAGTTCGGTGGTTTAGATGGAAAAAGTCCTGGAAGAGCTCAACAGATGGTTCTTCTTGAAGGTAAACTTCACAGAATACTTGAAAATTGCATATGTTGGACACGGAATTCGGTCCAATATCCTGTGGATGGAGTTGAAAGCTAGCAAGGACATCCCGGAAAAACTTTGATCCGGGAGGGCTGAATCCCCGGTCTAGGTGCTGGATGAATACAATCACTTCTCCATCTTGAGGCTCAGGAGGGCACTCAGGGCCAGGGACTCACCAATGAAGGACATTTTTTGAGGCTAAAGCGCTAGTTACAACATATCCATTGATTTGTGTTTCCGTGATCCTTGAAGGAACCCAGTTGGAAGCGGAGAATTGCTTGATCATCTTGGAAAACGAACTGTAAAAGAAAAATGAAGGCCGGTTTACGATTGAAGGTTGATGTGCACTAATCGGTGTTAAACTGGGGAATTTGATCAAGGCATATATGTGAGTTAAACCAGAAATTACTACTCAAGTCAAGATGGCCGTTTAAGTGAGGGCTAATGGCAGATGGTGGATTATCAACTACTAAAGGTTAAATCGCCCTTAAACAGAAGAGGCAGAGCTGAAATCTACTAAGTGTTTACAGAAACAGGTTTCACAATATGGCAGTATAATTTTGGATCTACCGTGGTTCAATAAAGAAAATTTTTCTAAGCCCTACAATGGCGCTAAGAAGAATGGAGAAGGTCCAGATGGAGTTTTGTCCAGGAATAGCAAGACGATGTGGTGCGGTAGACTAAAGTTATGGATCTAGCCGCAAAAGAAAACTATCAGGCATAGCTAGATTCAGTAAAGAGGCTAAGGGAAAGGTGGAGAAGCACTGATGAATGTCGATGAACACAGATGAACCCGAGGCCCTAATGGAAATCTAGGGTTACGGGAAGAAAGCTTACCAGGGCCACGCAGCAGCGGAGGAGTATCACAGGAGCTCTGGTACGAACAGGGTGATGCAGCGGCCTAGTCGGTGCAGATTCGAGGATCGATGGCGGCGGCGGCGGCGCTTGAGCTCTTCAGGTCGCGAGGAGGAAGACGAGAGGCAAGGGGGGAAAATGGAAAGACCCCGGCCCTATTTATAGAGAAAAGGGGATAAACGGCAGGCGCGAGAATCGAGGGGCCTGAAGCGGCAAAAGGGGGCACAGTTGTCGCCTCGATCTTCGGGAATTAATTAAGAGAAGGGAATCTTCATAAATCTTTTTATGCAGAGATGACATCATGACAATTTACTAAAGTGACAGAAGATGACATCACGGTGGTTCACCAAAGTTTATAGGGAGATGACAATATGGTGGTTTACAAAAATCATTAGAAGATGCTCACGGAATTTTTCTAAGTATTGAAGATTGACATGAACAGGTACAAATCAATCTGGGGCCTAATGTTGATGATATAACTACTGAGTATAAACCGCCCAGGAGGGGCCAGTTCACACTCAACTATACTGAACCCTATGAAGATAAGAATATGGCGTTGTACTGATAAAGCTTAGAGGCCCGAAGCCCATAGGCGGATTAGGGCCCATAATGGTAAACAGTCATAGTTGTATAACTTGTGTTGTAAGATAGGGAAAGGGAGAAACCGAGCCGAACACCTGTATGAGTCGGCCTCGGGACTCTATAAACCGGCCGGGCGTCAACCTGTGTATATAAAGGGACGACCCGACGACGGTTCAGGGACAACAGACAACAACTCGAGACCCAGGCAAAGCGTATTTGCTCCCTGGTCATTGAAACCCCAATAATTCCATCACAACGTAGGCTTTTACCTTCATCGAAGGGGACGAACTAGTATAAACTCTCGTGTCCCTTGTCCGGTTTAAACCCTTCAGGCTAATCTCGTTACGATGGCTCCACGACTAAGTCCTTCCGCTAGGACATCTGATGTGATATTTCCACGACAGGGGTAGTGCCTTTTCTCCTAATCGGGAGATAAAGCTGCTTAAGGCAGCCATCCATCTAGCTAGTTTCTGGATATGCTTGAGGTCTGTTGGGATAGCCAACTGTGACAGAGCTCGGATTTTTGCCGGATTTGCTTCAATTCCTCTATTGGAAACAATGAAGCCGAGAAACTTCCCAGAGGGTACGCCGAAAACACATTTTTTCGGGTTTAGCTTGATGTCTTATGTTCGGAGGTTATCGAACGTAAGCCTCAAGTAATCTATTAGGGTTTCAACGTGTCTTGTTTTTATGAGCACGTAGTCCACATATGCCTCCACTGTTTTGCCAATTTGCTTCTCCGGGCATGTTTGAATCATGCGTTGATAGGTTGCGCCGGCATTTTTAAGCCCGAAAGGCATAGTGTTGAAGCAGAAAGGGCCATATGGCGTTATGAATGTCGTTGCGTCTTGGTTGGACTCTACCATCTTTATTTGATGGTATCCGGAGTATGCGTCGAGGAAACATAGTGAATCGTGTCCTGTGGTGGCATCGATGATTTGGTCGATGCGAGGGAAGGGGAAGGGATCCTTGGGGCAAGCCTTGTTGAGGTCTTTGAAATCCACGCATAGGCGCCAAGATTTGTCCTTCTTTGGTACCATTACCAGGTTTGCCAGCCAACCCGGATGCTTGATATCTCTGATGAATCCGGCCTCAAGTAGCTTGGCTAGCTCTTCTCCCATGGCTTGACGTTTATGCTCTGAGAAGCGCCTAAGAGTCTATTTGACTGGCTTGTATCCTTTCAGTATGTTGAGGCTGTGTTCGGACAGCCTGCATGGGATGCCCGGCATGTCTGAAGGATGCCAGGCGAAAATGTCCCAATTCTCGCGTAGGAATTCTCGTAGTGCGGCGTCCATTGTGGGGCTCAACTGTGTCCCGATCGAAGCTGTCTTCGTGGGGTCCATTGGATGGACCTGGAATTTGACTATCTCGTCTGCGGGTTCAAATGATGTGGACTTGGGTCGTTTGTCGAGTATCACGTCGTCCCTGTCCACTATGGCGCGCGGCGTTGTAGTTCTTCGGCCTCTACGGCTTCGGATAATGCTTCCAGGGCTAGTGCTGCAGTTTTATTTTCGGCGCGGAGTGCGACGTCCGAATCACTGGCTAGAGTGATGATTCCATTGGGTCCCGGCATTTTAAGCTTCATGTAGCCGTAATGGGGTATAGCTTGGAAGCTTGTGAATGCATCCCGCCCTAAAAGGGCGTGGTATCCGCTGCTGAAAGGAGCCACTTGGAATGTGATTTCTTCTGACCTGTAATTCTCCGGGGTGCCGAATACCACATCGAGTGTGATTTTTCCGGCACACCGTGCCTCCCGACTAGGGATGATTCCCCTGAAGGTTGTGCTGCTCTGCTCAATGCGACTTTTATCAATTTCCATCTTGCTGAGTGTTTCTTCATAGATCAAGTTTAGTCCACTTCTGCCGTCCATGAGTACTTTAGTGAGCTGAAAGCTGTCCACGATTGGGCTAAGGACCAATGCGGCAGGTGCCCGGACTGTCTGGAATTGGGGTTCGTCACTGGCACTAAAAGTTATAGCAGTGTCATTCCACGGATTTATTTTTGCCACGTGGCAAATTTCAGCGAGATTTTGATGAGCTCGCTTGCGCCTATTATTTGAGGTGAAAGTCTCGAATACTGTCAATACTGCATTATTTACAAGAAGATCCTCGCTGTTTTTTGCTACCTGCCGGAGTATCCAACATGCTCTAAGGCTATGCGTTGGCTGAGTATCCGGTGTGCTATGAATTTTGCATGGCCCATTGAGCCATTCTTCCAATACGGTTCCACGTTCCTGAGTGGGTTTTGATTTTTTGGGAATTGGTCGGGTAACTTAGGAGAGTTTGCCCTTTTAGCTCGGAGGAAAGGTTTAGTGAGAGCCGGATTCTCCCAAAAGTCTATTTGGGTTTTCCAGGTACTTTCCATCACACAGTACTTCTGTACTATGGCTGCTAAGTCGGCAAAGTGTACTATGTCACGGCGACTTATAGCATTAAGGATCCCTTTGCTCGTGCAATTTTTGCAAAAAAGTGAGATTGCGTCCTCCTCGCGTCAGTCCTTGACCTTGTTTATCACAAGGAGGAATCTGGCCCAGTAGCGATGTACTGTCTCTTGTGGCTCTTGTCTAATATGGGAGAGATGGCTTAAGTCTGGGTGGGTGGGCTTAGTTGAATCTGGATTCTGATCCGATCTAGCGCCTAGGGGAAAAGGAGCTTCCTGGCTTGAGAGCCCGGGCTCCGGGATGTAGCCCAATTTCTCCGGCCCGTTGCCCGATTCTAAGTTCGGGGTCTGGGTCGTGTCCTCCCGCGATCGGGTATCCGGCTCAGAGTTCTTGGTGATCCGGACATAGTTCATCCTCAGAATAGAGGGATGATTCATATGTGGCTCTTCCACTACCGCTATCTCGTGGGTGACCGGTGGGGATTTAATATCCCTTTGGTCGGGTTTAAGCCAAATCTAGTCATAGTCTATAGCGATTCACAAAGCGGCGATGCGATCCAAGAGCTCATTAAGGGAAGAGAGCTCTATTGGATCCATCTGTTCGGCGAGTTCCGAATTGACGTGGAGGCTATTTGTGATGACCCGAGAGGTCATCGTCGGCGTGGTAGCCGATCGGGCGGCCATGACGAAGCCACCTAGTCGGAGAGTTTGGCCTACAGCCAGCGCTCCCCCAGAGGTGATGTTGTCCTTGACAACGAGATGGGCCATTGAGCCTTGCAGCAACGACACAGATGAACTCTCAATGAAAGTACCAATGTCGGTGTCAAAACCGGCGGATCTCGGGTAGGGGGTCCCGATCTGTGCGTCTAAGGATAATGGTAACAGGAGGCAAGGGACACAATGTTTTACCTAGGTTCGGGCCCTCTCGATGGAGGTAAAACCCTACTTCCTGCTTGATTGATCTTGATGATATGATTATTACAAGAGTTGATCTACCATGAGATCGTAGAGGCTAAACCCTAGGATCTAGCCTATGATGATGATGATTGTCTTGATCGTCCCTACATGGACAAAACCCTCCGGTTTATATAGACACCGGAGGGGGCTAGGGTCTACACAGAGTCGGTTACAAAGAAGGAAATCTAATATCCGGATCGCCAAGCTTGTCTTCCACACAAAGGAGAGTCCCATCCGGACATGGGACGAAGTCTTGAGTCCTGTACCTTCACGTCCCAACAGTCCGACCAAAGTATATAGTCCGGCTGTCGAGATACCCCCTAATCCAGGACTCCCTCAACGGGGTATCACATACCTTTGTTCTCCTCGAGGTGCCTCTTCATGAGGCCGAGCTCTCCCTCGGTCCGCTTTAGGTCCTGCTTCAGTCCGGAGACCTCCAAAGTACGAGCGGCAGCGGGCAGCAGTGATGCCTGCTTATTCACATGGACATTTTCTGTTAGACTCCTGCGGATGTTATTTGATCCTCTGTTCGGCCTTTCTTTGCGAACGCCAAACAGAGTATCAGGGGCTACTGTCTATACTGTGATATTTCCTCATAATTTGGTTACTTACCTCAAAGCCTTCAGGAGGCTGGCGTAGGCTTCGGTCAATCCGCTTTTGGCGGACCGTACCTTCTCGATCACCTCACTCATGATGATGCAGTGCTCTCTATCAATGGAAGCACCGCGAAGCGCTTCCAGCAAGTTGTCCGATGCCTCTGGATGGACAGACGTCATTGGTACGGGCGGCTCACCCCCCTTAGGAAGGGGCTGCCTGCCTGTATCTGGAACTACTAGGGGTTCCGGAGCAGTATCCGGCTGGGGGCCAAACTTGTTGCGGCCGCCATCATCAGAATCCATGGGGGTCTTCCCTCCCATGTGCCCGGCGTCTGGGATTTCGCCTTGGGGTGTCTCCAGAACTGTCTCCCCCTGGTCCGGCATCCTCTGAGACAACACCTCGGTGTCGTCCGCGGGCTTGGGGGAGGAGGCTGTCGGGAGCAAATCACTATTCATCGCCGACAGGCCCAGGGACCCATCCGAAGAGGATACGTCGATGTGGGCTTTGGCCGGACTGCACAAGCATGTTTGGCATGATAAGAAGCAATAAACCGAAACATACCAGAAGTATTATAGTGTCCAGATACTTACGACTTCGCTAGGGGCTTGTCCCTGGGCAACCACTTCTCGCCGCTGTAGGCGGCTGTGGTGGAGTGGTCTAGAGGGAGGGTGTTTCCTTTCTTGGACCCTTTGGCCTCCCCATATAGGGTGGCCTTCCTTTTCTTCTCCCCTCGGTTGGGGGCGGGGGAGGGATTTCCTTTTCCTCCTCCTCGTTTTCGTTGGAGGAGTGCGTCTCAGTGTCTTCGGACGATGAGTCCAATACGACCTTGCACCGGAGACCTTTCCTGGTCCCCGTGGCCTTCTTCTTGGCCTTCTTCTCTGGCACCTCATAGGGCGCCAGAAACAACATCTTCGTTAAGATAGGCGATGCTGGATCTTCAGGTAGTGGAGCCGGACAGTCAATCCGCTCCGCTATCGCTACCCAGTCCTGTCAGATTGACATGGAGGTTTAGATTCCTCCCGTGGGTTGGCTAGTAAAAGGCACATCTTGCAAAATATAAAAACTCACTGGATTGGCGGGGCGCTTTGCGTTGAGCCCGTGATCTTCGGCTATGGGTGGAGGTACCTCGGCGGCCTTGAACAACACCTTCCACACATCTTCGTGCGTCGTGTCGAAGAGCTCTCGCAGCGTCTGGTGTTCGGCCGGGTCGAACTCCCACATATTGAAAGCCCGTCTCTGACACGGAAGGATCCGGCAGAAGAGCATGACCTGGACCACGTTGACAAGCTTGGTTTTCTTGCTTATCATATTTTTGACATAGGTCTGCAGTCCGGTCAACCGATAAACCCCAAGCTAAGCCCTTCTCTTTCCAGGAGGTGAGTCGCATGGGGATGCCGGATCAAAATTCGGGGGCCGCCGCCCAGTTGGTGTCGCGCGGCTCGGTAATGTAGAACCACCTCGATTGCACCCCTGCATGGTCTCCACAAAGGAGCCTTCGTGCCAAGTGATGTTGGGCATCTTGCCCACCAGGGCACCTCCGCACACCACTTGCTGGCCAACCACCACCTTCGGCTTCACGTTGAAGGTCTTCAGCCATAGCCGAAGTGGGGCATATTGCGGAGGAAGGCCTCGCACACAACGATAAACACCGAGATGTTGAGGATGAAATTGGGGGCCGGATCATGGAAGTCCATCCCGTAGTAGAACATGAGCCCGCGGACAAATGGGTGGAGGGGGCATCCCAGTCCGCGGATGAAGTGAGGGAGGAACACTACCCTCTCCTGAGGTTTCGGGGTAGGGACAATTTCCCCAACAGCCGGAAGCCGGTGCGCGATGTCTGCGGATAGGTATCCGGCCTCCCGAAGCTTCATGATGTCCTCCTCCGGGATGGAGGAGTCCATCCACTTGCCTCCCGCCCCGGACATGCTTGGAAAGGCTTTATGGAGAAGGTGAGAACTTGGGCGCTGGAGCTCGAGCGAGGAAGAATGGATGAGCAGAGGAAGAAGGAGGTGTGGGTGAAAAGGGGGAATCCTTATCTCTTTATAAAGGCGGTAGAAACCATGTGTCTCCCCACTTGCCCAGTAAACTCGCTTATTCCCCAAGCGTCGCGTTGATGGCGCGGTTGGGTTACCCACACCCGTATTGATGAGAATCCCGTGATAAGGGGACACGATCTCTGCTTCGACAAGACGTGCCAATAAAACCGCCTCGCGATATGTGCAGTAGCAGGTTGGAAAACAGTTCGAATAATGACCGAGCCGCAGCGTGATCTCAGCAGATTAGATTTGTTGATAATATGCTCTCTACGGCGGTGTGTGAAATTGTTTTGCAGAGCCGTACACGATCCTTGTGTTCAAGATCTTCTATGGAGTATTCGGAGAAAGAACCTGCCTTGCAATGCCAAAGACAATCTGCGTGCCAGACTCTTCGTCATTGAAGCCTAGTTCAGGGGCTACTGAGGGAGTCCTGGATTAGGGGGTCCTCAGACAGCCGGAATATATACTTGTGCCGGACTGTTGGACTATGAAGATACAAGATTGAAGACTTCGTCCCGTGTCCGGGTGGGACTCTCCTCTGCGTGGAAGGCAAGCTTGGCAATTCGGATATGTACATTTCCTTCTCTGTAACCGACTCAGTGTAACCCTAGCCCCCTCCGGTGTCTATATAAACCGGGGGGTTTTGTCCATAGGACCAACAACAATCATAATCATAGGCTAGCTTCTAGGGTTAGCCTCTACGATCTCGTGGTAGATCAACTCTGGTAATACTCATATCATCAAGATCAATCAAGCAGGAAGTAGGGTATTACCTCCATAGAGAGGGCCCAAACCTGGGTAAACATTGTGTCCCCTGGCTCCTGTTACCATTAGCCTTAGACGCACAGTTTGGGACCCCCTACCCGAGATCCGCGGGTTTTGACACCGACAGCAGGGTCTGCCGGGGAGGCCAGCAGCGTCATCACCGAGGCCCCCCTTGTCAAGGAGGTGGTCGAGCAGTCGGCCGAGGAAGAGGCTGAGGCCGTCAACCCTTCATCCACGGGGAGGAGGCGTGTCCTGCGGCGGGCCAGCTCTGGTGAGCCGGTCCGGCCCGGCAGGGCTGAACTACGGCAAGGGGCCTAGGGGGAGTCCATGCGCCAGACAAGGGCCACGACGGTGAAGAAGGCGGCGAAGACCATAGTGGCAAAGAAGAAGGCGACAGCCTCTTCTTTGTCCAAGTGTTGCCGGACTCCATTCCCTTGCCCTCCTCCCACAGACGTCGACACGGAGGTCATCTTCGATTTTGGGTCTCTCAACCCAAGGAGGAAGAGGAAGGCAGCGGGAGAGGAGGCGGAGGATGAGTAAGTATATGCACTTTGTCATCTCCGTCCTTTCAGACCATGCCTTTTTCCTTGACTTGTCTTCATCTTTGTAGGGACAGGGAGACGCTGGCTCGGAGGGTGGCGAAGAGGGTCAGGGCGTTAGTGGGCGATCAGCCCCCGGCGGGCGCTTCGTGCATGCCAGTGGTGGAGATCAGCCCGGACAGCAGTCCCCGGCGCAGCCCCAGGCTCAGCCCCCAGCGTGCATTCACTACTCATTCCTCATCAATGTGTGTTGGGGTACGATTTCTTGGCACTGACCTTGCCGTGGCTGCAGGAGGAGGATGGCAGCAGGAGAAGCCGCTGAGGGGGCTACCGCTACCTCTACGTCGCCGTGGACAAGTTCACCAAGTGGGCCGAGGTCGAAGTCGTCCGCACCATCCTCGCGGGTTCAGCGGTCAAGTTCATCAAGGGCATCGTGAGCCGGTTCGGGGTACCGAACCGCATCATCACCGACAACGGTTCGTAGTTCACCAGTAACCTCTTCAAAACATACTGTGCTAACCTTGGAACGCAGATGTGCTACGCTTCCGTGGCGCACCCCCGAAGCAACGGCCAGGCCGAGCGGGCCAACGCGGAGGTCCTGAGGGGCCTCAAGACCAGAACATTCAAGAAGAAGCTGGAAGCCTGTGGCAGAGGCTGGCACGACGAGCTTCAGTCCGTGTTGTGATCCATCCACACGACCGCAACCAAGCCAACTGGAGAGACCCTGTTCTTCTTGGTATACGGAGCCGAGGCGGTCCTCCCTCACGAGGTCAAACTTCGTTCCGCACGGGTCTTGGCGTTCGACAAGCGCAGCAGGACGCCATGCAGGGGATGGACCTCGTGATGGGGGAGGAGCATCTCCGAGAATCCGCGTTGCGAGCGGCGAGGTATCAACAAGCGCTGCGGCGATACCACTGCCGCAACATCCGCCCCAGGACTCTTGAGGTAGGGGACCTCGTGCTCAGGCGGGTTCTCTCCAGGGAGGGACTACATAAGCTCTCTCCCATGTGGGAGGGCCCGTTCAAGGTTGTTCATGTTTCCAGGCCTAGCTCCGCGCGCTTGGAGACTCGGGAGGGGGTGCCAGTCCAGAATGCGTGGAACATCCAGCACCTTCGGAGGTTTTACCCCTGAAAAAGGCCCGGAGCCTGTGAAGAAGGCGAATGCCTGTGAAGATCATCTTTTTGGAAAAGGCTCGGTGCCTGTGAAGAAGGCGAATGCCTGTGAAGACCATCTTTTTGGAAAAGGCCCGGAGCCTGTGAAGAAGGCGAATGCCTGTGAAGATCATCTTTTTGGAAAAGGCCCAGAGCCTGTGAAGAAGGCGAACGCCTATGAAGCTGTCGCGTTTTGGAAAAGGCCCGGAGCCTGAGAAGAGGGCCAATGCCCATGAAGCTTGCCTCCCCGAAGAAAGGCCTGGAGCCTGTGAAGAAGGCCCAATGCCTGGGAAGCTCTCTGCCCCGTGACACTCTCACGTAATAATGAGTGGGGTTGTACACGCCCCGGAGTCTCAGGGGTGCCGGCCTCAGGCCCTGGGGCTCCCTCCCACACCCAGTGGCAGCACTTAGCTCCGCGCTGGTGAGAAGACGTCGAAGACTAGACTAGGTGCCGGACGTGGCTTTTTCATTTGCTTTCTGCAGTTGGCAAGTTCATTTCTTCTTTCGAGTTTTATCGAAACTATCGCCGCCTTTCAACTTGCGGTTCTCCGACTTTTTCGCTCTCCTGCCTCGATTTCTCTTGCGCAAGGGCTCGCAAGGTGGAAGCCCCGGGAGCCCTCGCGAGTGTTTCCGTCCCAATCGCTCAAGGTCTCACGGCCTGGGTCCGCTAGAGGAGCGTCCCTCCAGTCCATGCCTCACGGGGACCGTGACTCGAATACGGGGCCTGGGTCGATCGCCCCACGGCTGAAGTTGTGAATTACCTACACGCGGGCATGCGACAGAAAGGAACAATACCGAAACAGCAGAAACAGTATGATAATTGACGATAATAACCCAAACGCGCCCTCACGGGGCCCCACACTGTTGTGTTCTTTTTGTTGCGTAGGAGAAAAGAAAGGAAATAACAAAGCAGGGGAAGCTTGCCGCACGCCGGCCCTCGGGGAAGACTCGAGCCGCCTCCGGAGCTCAGGCAAACTCCCTCTTGCGCTTCACCAGGACTCGACGGCGGGCAGACTCGCTGCCGCCCTCCAGGCGGCGCGACGGCACAGAGGCTGGCCGCGGCCGCCTCTAGAAGAGTCGCTACCCGAAGAAGAGTTGTTAAAGCTTGAGCAGTCTCGGGCTCCGCCAACCACGCGCGTGCTGTCCTCTCCGTCCTCGCCGGGGCTGGGTCCCCGGCCGAGGTCGTCATCTTCAGGGAAGCACCCTGCACGGCGACCATCTTCCCCAAACACCCTCACATAGAGGGTGGCGTCGCCGTCAAACTTGAAGTGTAGAGTGCGCCGGCGGCTCAGGCCTCGCTCGCGGGCAAACGTCTGCCAGCCGCGGGTCAAGGCCAAGCTCCCGGCGGCGGAGACCTCCAGCGAAGCCCATGAGGCCCGGCTACAGCAGCCATCTACCTGGAGCCAGAGGCCGCCCAAGGTGCCGGTTGGGAGATCACCAAGGAGGTAGCGAGGGAGCTGAAGCAGGGCACTGGTTGGCTCCGCCGCCCACACAATGAACTCCGGTAGCACCTCTGCAGTGTGGAGGCGCGGCCTCGGAGGTCGCACGGCCGAAGCATGCCCCCCGACCATGGCTAGTCGCTCATCGCCGCGCAGAGAGCCGCCTCCGCGAACGCGGGGGGCCACCATGGAGGCCACAGGATGCTTGCGAGGGCGGCCTCGACCGCGCTTGGGCGGGGGAGAGGTAGACTCGACCTGGCGAGTCTTCCCTTTCTCTGCGGCCGAGAACTTCCTTGGCGGAGCCATGTAGGAGGAGGAGAAGCAAGAGGGGATAGATCGGAAGGGCGCACGCCGTTCCGTATTTATAGCTGGCGAAGGTCAACCGTCGACCACCACGATCGCAGGTAATCATGACCCGCTTTGCATGCACGGACTAGTCGCATCCGTGTAGTTGCCGAGGCGACGTGGGGAAGCAGTGCCGCCCACGTCCAATCAACCGCCATGCGGCGCCCAAGGCCGCAGGCTGTTAGGGCCCGCGACGCTTCGCGCTTGCCCTTTCGCCTCTCTGCTCGGCCAAGTCTGGGCGCGCTGTGGGCCCGGGGGCTACTGTAGGCGTTCTGGGAATGGGGGTCCCCAGACTTGCCTGCCTGCGGCCTGCGGCGTGGCTCAATGAGGGGCCCAGCACGGCCCACCTTCATCAACACAAGCTCAAGACCCTCACGAGGGGCCAAGCCTCGTGGGGCGGGCCACAAGGAGCTTCCTCAGGCGCGGCCTCATCAGGCTGGCTCGCGAGGAGGCGGAGAGTTCAAGGCGGGGTACCTCGCGAGGTGCCCATGACGCAAGCCATGACGACCAAGGGCGCCAGTCGGGCGCCAGCCCACGCAGTGTCCTCCGTTCCTCTTTGGTGCAAAGGGAGCAAGCGCAGGCGAGAGCATCAAGCAAAGGCATCCATTTCAGTGCAACAAGACCAAGACCAGTCGAACGGCAGGATGGAGGTCACCGTGGAGCCCAAGCCGGCGTCACCACCAGAGCCTTTGACAGGCGAGGACCAACTTTAGTCCGGATAAGTGTACCCGTTGTTCCCCTTCAAAATGGCCAATTGTTGGCGCCCTTCCTGTTCAATATTTGGGAAGAGGCCCAGGGCCTTTGCCTATAAATAGGACTAGCCACCCACAGGGTAGAGGGCTCTCGATCAGCATCTAGAGAGTAACCAGAGAGAGAGAGAGGCGACTGAACTCCCCCTAGTAGTTCATCGCACCAGCCAAGAACAGACCCTCGCGAGGTTGTTCTTCCTTGTATTGTTCATCATTAGCCCAAGAGGCAATCCACCATGCCACACACTGGAGTAGGGTATTACACCACAATGGTGGCCTGAACCAGTATAAACCCTGTGTCTCTTGTGTTGATCTTTTCGTAGTTTAGGTCCCAGCGATTCGGTGAGGAGCGGGTAGGCAGGGGGCGTAATCTCCGTGCGCACCATAGTGTTCGAACCTCAAGGGTCTGCCGGAACCCGAAATCCGACATTTGGCGCGCTAGGTAGGGGTGCGCCAGAATTCGTCTTCCATCGCCCTGCTCTTCTCCGACCGTTGCATCCATGTCTGACGCTCGTCGGCTGCTCTCGCCGCTCGAGTCGCCCAGACGGCTCCCGTCGGCGGACACCCTCATCGTTCCCCATCGCCCGCCGTCGACACTGCCACTGGCTCGGCGGGGAACGAGCAGCGGGTCTCGCCCCTGCGTCTTCCCGTGGCCTCTCGGGGGAAGCCGCGCGACCTCGCCCATTATGCCGCGCCGGCCTCCCGGGCCGTTGCGGCCCTCCTGGGCGGCTCGCAGGCGCTGCCCTCCAGTCACCATGTCAAGTCGTTCATCCGCCGGGTCGGCGCCGCCTCCACGCGACAGGGGGCTCCCCTGGACCGGTGAGAGCCGCAGGACCGGCTAGCCTTCAGCTCGGAGGACCATCCCTCCAACTCGGCCTGCTCGGGTGCGCTCCCCATGCTGTGTACCCCCACCATCTGCCAGGTGGTTGTCACCAGGACCCTCGTCGATGGTGGCGCGGGCCTCAACATGCTCTCAGTCGAGACCTTCAACCTCCTCCGCATACCCCGGGAGCGGCTGCGGCCCAGCCGGTCCTTCATGGGCGTGGGGGCGGGTCTTCCAACTCCTTGGGGCAGATCCGGCTCCCTGTAACTTTCGGCACCTACGACAACTTCCGCACGGACCTGGTTGATTTCGACATCGCCCTCATCGGCCTCCCCGACAACGCCATCCTCGGCTATCCAGCACTGGCCCAATTCATGGCCGCGACTCACCCGGCATACAACCTTATGAAGATGCCCGGGAGTAGCGGAGTCCTCACCGTGCCTGGGGACGCCGGGGATGCGCTACGAGCGCTTAAGCTCGCCTTCAAGACGGCGGCGGCGGCGTAGCTCGCTGACGCGGGGGCCCTTGAGCCCAAGGGGGCTGCTCCAGCCAAGAAGAAACAGTTATTCACCCAAGACAAGGCGGAGACCAAGCAGATACCCGTCGACGAGGATGGGTCCACTAGTGCCACTTTCACCATAGGCGCCCACCTTGGGCCCGAGCTAGAGGAAGCCCTGGTCAAGTTCCAACGTGCAAACAAGAAGGTGTTCGCTTGGGAGCCTGATTAGTTGGCAGGGATCCCATGGGGCGTGATCGAGCACCACCTCAATGTGTGCCCCAACGTGCGCCCCGTGAAGCCGAAAGCAAGGCGGCAGTCCACTGAAAAGCAGGCCTTCATCATTCAGGAGACCAGCAAGCTAGAAGCCGCGGGGGTCATCCGCGAGGTCCGATATCCAGATTGGTTGGCCAACCCTGTGGTTGTACCAAAGAAGGGAGTGAAGGAACGCATGTGTGTCGACTTCACCAACCTCAACAAAGCATGCCCGCAAGATCCGTTCCCGCTCCCGCGCATCGATCAGATCGTCGATTCCACCGCTGAGTGTGACCTGTTATGCTTCTTGGATGCCTTCACCGGGTATCACCAAATCAAGATGGCGGTGGAAGACGTAGAGAAGACGGCCTTCCTGACCCCATGTGGGGTGTACTGCTATACATGCATGCCCTTCGGGCTACGCAACGCGGGGGCAACCTTTCAGTGGCTCATGCACATCACCCTAGGCCCGCAACTCGGGAAGAATATAGAAGCTTACGTCGACGACATTGTAGTAAAGTCTCGCGAGGCCAAGACCCTGATACAAGACCTGGAGGAAACCTTTGCAAACCTCAACGCAGTGAGCCTGCGGCTCAACCCGGAGAAGTGTGTGTTTGGAGTCCCCTCGGGCAAGCTCTTGGGCTTCCTCGTGTCCCACCGGGGCATCGAGGCCAACCCAAAGAAGGTCAAGGCGGTTGAGGACATGAGCCCGCCAAAGACCCTCAGAGAGATGCAGAAGCTCACTGGGCGCGTGGGTGTGCTGGGGCGCTTCATCTCCAGGTTATGGGAGCGAGCACTTCCTTTCTTCCAGCTAATGAAGAAAAAAGGGCCCTTTGAATGGACTGAAGAGGCCGACAAGGCGTTCCAAGATCTCAAGAGGTACCTAACCAGCCCTCCAGTGATGGTGGCCCCACGCCCTCAAGAGCCCTTAGTACTCTACCTTGCCGCCACTCCTTACTCCGCCAGCGCGGCCCTGGTGGCGGTTAGGGAGGAGCGTCGGGCCAAGGCCACAGCAGCTACCCGTGCCAAGGCAAAGCAGGGCTAAGAAGATCTCGCAAAGATCACTACTATGGCTGAGGCAGATCAGCCACCACAGGGGAACGCGCCGGGAGCGGGAGAGGCCCTTCCCCCAAGCAACCAGCTTTCGGAGGCCCCATCGCCTCAGCAAGCGCCATGGTCTCCGGAGGGCGCCGCTAGTACCGACGCTCCAAGCCTCATCGAGCACCCGGTGTACTTCGTCAGCACGGTGTTGCGGGATGCAAGGGCACGGTACCCCATGCCATAGAAGCTCCTCCCCGCGCTGTTGGTCGCCTCGCGCAAGCTGCGGCACTACTTCTAGGGTCACCCGATCAAGGTTGTCTCAGCATACCCCTTGGAAAGGGTGCTCAGGAGCCCTAACTCGGCCGGAAGGGTCGCCGAGTGGAACATTGAACTGCAAGCGTTTCAGCTCGAATTCAGCACGACCAGGGTCATCAAGGGTGTCGCGCTAGCAGATTTCGTGGCGGAGTGGACGGAAGCACCGGACCTCAAGACCGGCGAGGACCAATCCCTCTCCCCGGGGAGCAAGGCGCCAGAAGGCTGGGTCATGTACTTTGATGGGGCGTTCTCCAGGCATGGCGTTGGGGCTGGTGCAGTGCTCATATCTCCCACTCAGGACAAGCTGTACTACACCATGCAGCTCTGCTTCCAGCAGGGTGAAAAGGTTTCCAACAATATAGCGGAATACGAGGGACTGATAGTGGGGTTGAAAGCTGTCGCTGCCCTGGGAGTGAAGCGCCTTACTATCAAGGGTGATTCGCAGCTCCTCGTCAACTTCTCCAACAAGGTATACGAGCCACAAGATGAGCACATGGAGGCCTATCTTGCGGAGGTCCGCAGGATGGAAAAGCAGTTCTAGGGGTTGGAACTACAGCACGTGCCCCGCGGCACTAACCAAGAGGCCGACGACATCGCCAAACGAGCATCCAGGCGGCTACCTCTGGAGCCTGGCGTCTTCAAGGAGCGGCTCTTCAAGCCCTCTGCCATGCCATCGCTATCAAACGCGACGCAGCCTCGGGAGGAGCTCCCCCAGCCACCTGCATCGGGAGCCCCAGCTTGTGGCCCGGCCTCAGGAGCACGCCTACTCCTGACAATGGAACCTCAGTAGGGGTGCTGGATCACAGAGCTCCGGAGTTACTTAACGCAAGGGACCCTTCCAGAGAAGGAAGAGGAAGCGGAGCATGTGGCGCGGCAAGCTACAGCGTACTGCATCAGGAATGGGGAACTCTACCAGAGGCGACCAAATGATGTGTCCCTACGCTGCATCTCCAGGGAGCAAGGGAAAGAGCTGCTGGCGGATATACACGATGGAGACTGTGGGCACCACTCGTCATCACGAACCCTCATGGGAAAGGCATTCGACAGCGGCTTCTATTGGCCTACTGCGCTCAGTAACGCCGTCGAGCTGGTAAAGGCTTGTGAAGCCTGCCAATTCCATGCAAAACAGATCCATCAGCCGGCGGGAGGTCTGCAGACCATACCCCTCACGTGGCCATTCGCAGTCTGGGGGCTTGATATCCTGGGCCCATTTCCTCGGGCACCAGGGGGCTACCGCTACCTCTACGTCGCCGTGGACAAGTTCACCAAGTGGGCCGAGGTGTACTCGTCTGCACCATCCCCGCGGGTTCAGCTTTCAAGTTCATCAAGGGCATCGTGAGCCGGTTTGGGGTACCGAACCGCATCATCACCGACAACGGTTCGCAGTTCACCAGTAACCTCTTCAAGACATACTGTGCTAACCTTGGAACGCAGATATGCTACGCTTCAGTGGCGCACCCCCGAAGCAACGGCCAGGCCGAGTGGGCTAACGCGGAGTTCCTGAGGGGTCTCAAGACCAGAACATTCAAGAAGAAGCTGGAAGCCTGCGGCAGAGGCTGGCACGACGAGCTTCAATCTGTGTTGTGGTCCATCCGCACGACCGCAACCAAGCCAACTGGAGAGACCCCGTTCTTCTTGGTCTACGGAGCCGAGGCGGTCCTCCCTCACGAGGTCAAACGTCGTTCCGCACGGGTCCTGGCGTTCGACGAAGCGTAGCAGGACGCCATGCGGGGGATGGACCTCGTGCTGGGGGAGGAGCGTCGTCGAGAAGCCGCGTTGCGAGCGGCGAGGTATCAACAAGCGCTGCAGCGATACCACTGCCGCAACATCCGCCCCAGGACTCTTGAGGTAGGGGACCTCGTGCTCAGGCGGGTTCTCTCCAGGGAGGGACTACATAAGCTCTCTCCCATGTGGGAGGGCCCGTTCAAGGTTGTTCTTGTTTCCAGGCCTGGCTCCGCGCGCTTGGAGACTCGGGAGGGGGTGCCTATCCAGAATGCGTGGAACATCCAGCACCTTCGGAGGTTTTACCCCTAAAAAAGGCCCGGAGCCTGTGAAGAAGGCGAATGCCTGTGAAGATCATCTTTTTGGAAAAGGCCCGGAGCCTATGAAGAAGGCGAATGCCTGTGAAGGCCATCTTTTTGGAAAAGGCCCGGAGCCTGTGAAGAAGGCGAATGCATGTGAAGATCATCTTTTTGGAAAAGGCCCGGAGCCTGTGAAGAAGGCGAATGCCTGTGAAGACCATCTTTTTGGAAAAGACCCGGAGCCTATGAAGAAGGCGAATGTCCGTGAAGACCATCTTTTTGGAAAAGGCCCGGAGCCTGTGAAGAAGGCGAATGCCTGTGAAGATCATCTTTTTGGAAAAGGCCCAGAGCCTGTGAAGAAGGCGAACGCCTGTGAAGCTGTCGCGTTTTGGAAAAGGCCCGGAGCCTGAGAAGAGGGCCAATGCCCATGAAGCTTGCCTCCCCGAAGAAACGCCCGGAGCCTGTGAAGAAGGCTCGGTGCCTGTGAAGCTCGCCGCCCCGTGACACTCTCACGTAATAATGAGTGGGGTTGTACACGCCCCGGAGTCTCAGGGGTGCCGGCCTCAGGCCCTGGGGCTCCCTCCCACGCCTAGTGGCAGCACTTAGCTTCGCGCTGGTGAGAAGACGTCGAAGACTAGACTAGGTACCGGACGCGGCTTTTTCATTTGCTTTCTGCAGTTGGCAAGTTCATTTCTTATTTGGAGTTTTATCGAAACTATCGCCGCCTTTCGACTTGTGGTTCTCCGACTTTTTCGCTCTCCTGCCTCGATTTCTCTTGCGCAAGGGCTCACGAGGTGGAAGCCCCGGGAGCCCTCGCGAGTGTTTCCATCCCAATCGCTCAAGGTCTCACGGCCTGGGTCCGCTACAGGAGCGTCCCTCCAGTCCATGCCTCACGGGCACCGTGACTCGAATACGGGGCCTGGGTCGATCGCCCCACGGCTGAGGCTGGGAATTACCTACACGCGGGCATGCGACAGAAAGGAACAAACCGAAACAGCAGAAACAGTATGATAATTGACGATAATAACCCAAACGCGCCCTCACGGGGCCCCACACTGTTGTGTTCTTTTTGTTGCGCAGGAGAAGACAAAGGAAATAACAAAGCAGGCGAAGCTTGCTGCACGCCGGCCCTCGGGGAAGACTCGAGCCGCCTCCGGAGCTCAGGCGAACTCCCTCTCGCGCTTCACCGGGACTCGACGGTGGGCAGACTCGCTGCCGCCCTCCAGGCGGGCACGAGGGCACAGGGGCTGGCCGCGGCCGCCGCTAGAAGAGTCGCTACCCGAAGAAGAGCTGGTGAAGCTTGAGGAGTCTCGGGCTCCGCCAACCACGCGCGCGCTGTCCTCTCCGTCCTCCCCGGGGCTGGGTCCCCGGCCGCGGTCGTCATCTTCAGGGCAGCACCCTGCACGGCGACCATCTTCCCCAAACACACTCACATAGAGGGTGGCGTCGCCATCAAACTTGAAGTGTAGAGTGGGCCGGCGGCTCAGGCCTCGCGCGCGGGCAAACGTCTGCCAGCCGCGAGTCAAGGCCAAGCTCCCGGCGGCGGAGACCTCCAGTGAAGCCCACGAGGCCCGGCTGCGGCAGCCATCTGACTGGAGCCAGAGGCCGCCCAAGGCGCCGGCTGGGAGATCACCAAGGAGGAAGCGAAAGAGCTGAAGCCGGGCACTGGTTGGCTCCGCCGCCCACACAATGAACTCCGGTAGCACCTCTGCAGTGTGGAGGCGCGGCCTCGGAGGTCGCATGGCCGAAGCACGCCCCTCGACCATGGCTAGTCGCTCATCGCCGCGCAGAGAGCCGCCTCCGCAACCGCGGGGGCCACCATGGAGGCCACAGGATGCTTGCGAGGGCGGCCTCGACCGCGCTTGGGCGGGGGAAAGGTAGACTCGACCTGGCGAGCCTTCCCTTTCTCTGCGGCCGAGAACTTCCTTGGCGGAACCATGCAGGAGGAGGAGAAGCAAGAGGGGATAGATCGGAAGGGTGCCCGCCGTTCCGTATTTATAGCTGGCGAAGGCCAACCGTCGACCACCACGATCGCAGGTAATCATGACCCGCTTTGCATGCAGGGACTAGTCGCATCCGTGCAGTTGCCGAGGCGACGTGGGGAAGCGGTGTTGCCCACGTCCAATCAACCGCCACGCGGCGCCCAAGGCCACAGGCTGTTAGGGCCCGCGACGCTTCGCGCTTGCCCTTTCGCCTCTCTGCTCGGCCAAGTTCGGGTGCGCCTTGGGCCCGGGGGCTACTATCGGCGTTCTGGGAATGGGGGTCCCCAGACTTGCCTGCCTGCGGCCTGCGGCGTGGCTCAAAGAGGGGCCCAGCACGGCCCACCTTCATCAACACAAGCTCAAGACCCTCGCGAGGGGCCAAGCACCACGGGGCGGGCGACAAGGAGCTTCCTTAGGCGCGGCCTCATCAGGCTGGCTCGCAAGGAGGCGGAGAGTTCAAGGTGGGGTACCTCGTGAGGTGCCCATGACACAAGCCATGACGACCAAGGGCGCTAGTCGGGCGCCAGCCCACGCAGTGTCCTCCTTTCCTCTTTGGTGCAAAGGGAGCAAGCGCAGGCGAGAGCATCAAGCAAAGGCATCCATTTCGGTGCAACAAGACCAAGACCAGTCCAACGGCAGGATGGAGGTCACCGTGGAGCCCAAGACGGTGTCACCACCAGAGCCTTTGACAGGCGAGGACCAACTTTAGTCAGGATAAGTGTACCCGTTGTTCCCCTTCAAAATGGCCAATTGTTGGCGCCCTTCCCGCTCAATATTTGGGAAGAGGCCCAGGGCCTTTACCTATAAATAGGACTAGCCACCCACAGGGTAGAGGGCTCTCGATCAGCATCTAGAGAGTAACCAGAGAGAGAGAGAGGCGACTGAACTCCCCCTAGTAGTTCATCGCACCAGCCAAGAACAGACCCTCGCGAGGTTGTTCTTCCTTGTATTGTTCATCATCAGCCCAAGAGGCAATCCACCACGCCACACACTGGAGTAGGGTATTACACCACAATGGTGGCCTGAACCAGTATAAACCCTGTGTCTCTTGTGTTGATCTTTTCGTAGTTTAGGTCCCAGCAATTCGGTGAGGAGCGGGTAGGCAGAGGGCGTAATCTCCGCGCACACCCCAGTGTTCAAACCTCAAGGGTCTGCCGAAACCTGAAATTTGACAACACCGTCAACACGGAGGTCACCAAGGACGCTGAGGCCGAGGCCGACAAGAATGCCGCCGAGACCGCTGCCGAGGACGCCGCCAAGGGGCTTGCCGGAGAGACCGGCAAGGGGCCTGCCGAGGAGGCTGGCAGGGCTGATATTGCGGAGGGGGTGGTCGACGGTCAATCCTCCTCCTCAGCTGCCTCTGGCTCCGGCAGGTACTTGAAGGTGGGCGACGACCTGTTCGTCCACTTTCCAGGGTTGGCGGGCACCAGGGCGCCGGCCGAGGGGGAGGTGTTCGATGATGAGGCGCTCGCCGCCGCCGCCGGGCTCAAGATTGTTGACGAACCGAGCGCCGGTGGCGGCGGTTCCCAAGAGGAGCAGCTTCTTCGGGCCATGGGCGCCACCTTATGGAAGCTCCAGGCGCTCCACCGCGCCCGTCTGGACAAGATGAAGTCCAGGGCAGTGGCGGCGGACAAGGCGGAGGCCGATCTCGAGGAACGTGTCACCGAGATGCAGGCCTGGTTCCGCCGGGCCCACAAAGAGCTGAAGGCTGCCCAAGATCAGCTGGCCGAGCGTAAGCAGGAGCTCATCATGAAGCAGCCGACATCAAGAAGGCCCAGGAGGCACCGAGGGAACAGGCTGCCAGGGCCGAGGCCACCCGGCACTAGCACCAGGCCGAGCTAAACTCCCAGGAGGAGGACCTTGTCGCTCATGAGGCAGCGGTCGCCGCCACACTCCGCGGCAAGGACGAGGAGGTCGAGAGGCTCATCACGCAGCAGACCCAGGAGCTGAAGCAGATGCACAAAGAGGCACTCGATGCTCAAGGCTTGGCTCACGACGATAAGGTGAAGGAGTTGGAGGTGGAGCGGGACGGCCTGAAGAATAGGTCCCAGGAGCTAGCAAAGGAGAAGGACACGCTCAACGGTGCCTTCACGGAGGCGCAAGCTGCAGTCCTTGCCAAAGCCGAGCTACTCACCTAAGCTAATAACTCCACCAACGACCTAAAGCTGAAGCTGGAGAGCCTCGAGGGGACGCTTTCAGATGTCAGGGCCCGGGAGGAGACCCTGACCAAGAATCTAGAGAAGGAGAGGCAGCTGCGGAAGAATGACGCCGCCAACCACGAGGATTTCATGAAGGGCGAGAACCTCTGGATCAGCCGCCTCGCCGACAGGATCACCAAGAAGCTGGCCTCCATGGGGATGTCGAGTGTGAGGTACACCCCAGAGCCGAACGTGAGCCCCAATGCCATGCTGACCCTATTCTTCAAGGGCGTTCTTGGAGCCTTGGAGCAGTTTCGCTCTAACAGAGCGAGCTCTCTAGCCAATGAGGCCCGACAGCTTTGCCGGGCGCCCTGACCAAGGTCCTCACCAAGGTGGCGTACTGGAACCCCAACCTCGACTTCGACACCATGTTGGAGAGCTTGCCGGAGGATGTGGACCTCACGCCGCTCGAGGAGCGTATCAAGCCCATCATCATCCGCATCAACGGAATTGAGAGGGTGGAGGGCCAGCTTCAGGACTAGGCACCTCGTTTCTCATCGCCGCTGCAGGTTCACGACCAAGACAATTTCTATCTTTAGTTAGAACCGCAGCAACAATTGATGTAATATAACTATGCAGTACTTTGAAATGGTGCATGTAAGTCTCCAATTTGATCTTTCTTTCTATGCCCACCCTACATTAATTGGGTACGCTTGCCGGCGCGTAAACCCAAGCCACGGCACCTCGAGGACGGATCCCCAATAGCATGCCGGGTGTGCTTGCTGCCAGGCGAACCATCTTACTGTTCTCAGCGCGGCCGCTCGGACTATCGAGCGGACTAGAGATGAGAGCGTTGCCAATAGTGGGAGGCCACCCTACCGTTCTTGACACAGCCGCTCGAACAATTGAGCAGACTCGAAACAGAACAAGGGTGTTGCCAATAGTGGAAGGGCCCCGTTGCGTGCAGGTTTCTCATACAAAGGAAAAAATCTCCAAGGAGGATTATCATATATAAGAAGAATTGCTCAAAGTTTGTTTGACTTAGCTTTTCAATCGCCGCGCAAGCGTTCGCTATCTCCGCAGATGATGCCGCCCGTTTGATCACCTTCTTCCTTGGAAGCCATGGCGATGAAGGACTGGTAGACTAGCTGCTAGACCAGATTTTCACAATTGCGTCCCTTACTTGGCGCGGCAAAGATGTAGGTGGGATTGACACCTATGGGATCACTGGAATCCCTACTATGATCGTCTGGAGCAAGGTTGTGGAAAGAGTGGGTCTAGGAGCTAGCACATAGATCGTTTACCCAGGTTCAGGCCGCGAGGATGCGTAATACCCTAGTCCTACTTTGGTGTATATCTGAGTGTTCTTGAGCTAGCTATGATGCGTGACTTGCTGAAAACAGCTGAATCTTTCTCCTGTATGCCTCGGGCCTCCTTTTATAGGAAAAAGGGGATGCCATAGTGGCACACAGGAGGTGGAAAGTGCATTCGGTGGCCGAGTCTATCCTCTGGTGACGTCGGAAAAATGCATTTAATGCGCTGCCAATGTGCCCCTCTTGCTGTCGCCGCTTTGCCTCGTTTAGATACGCGTCAAGGCCGACGCGGCGTGTAGTGCCATGTAGGCTGGCTGGCTGCTGAGCTGGTGCGGTGGCAGGGTCTTCACGAAGATCTGCATGCCACCACGCAGGTGCTTGCTGAGTTGGTCTCGAGGTCGCACATAGCCTCGCTGATGCTCGCCTGGCTAGTTGGGCTGGCAGCTGCATGGGAACGGTGGTCGAGTCTTGGCGGGCGCGGGCCTGACCATGGCCCCGCTGACGCCCTCGGCAAGGGTCTTGTCGGGGCCCCGGCAAGGGTCTTGCCGTGGCACTGTGGTCGTCCTCGGCAAGGATCTTGCCGGAGGTCTCGTGGATTTCCTTGGCAAGGATCTAGCCAAGGATCGTTGTCTTCTGGTCCTTATCTGATCTTGCGTGTTTATAATCTTCACGAAGATCTGCATGCCACCACGGAGGCGCCTTCCGAGCCTTGGTTCCAATGTGGTTGATGGTGTTGGAACCCTTGGGCTCAAGGGTGGCGCGCCCTGATGTCGTTGGGCAAGTTGCCCCGGCAAGGCTCTTGCCGGGGCCGCGGGGGCCGCCCCGGCAAGGGTCTTGCCGGGGGAGTCCACCTCGCCCTCTTTCTCTTTGTGTTTCTGGTCTTGGCGTTTCCTTGATTGTCTTGTGGCCTTGGCTTCCCTTCCTTGCCCTGCTGAGTGTGGCCGCGGGCGCGGCTCTGACTGCATGTGCACAACTAAAGGGGTATAAAAGAGAGCCCCTATTTTTGTACACCGACAGAAGTAAGTGGGGGGCAAGTAGAACTTGATGAGGTAATTGTACCTTCTCTCGAATTGAAAAGTAGCACATCAGAGAAAACCATTCTCGTGATGCCTACACCAACTAGAGAGGAAGCTAATGATAATGATCATGAAACTTCAGAGCAAGTTGCTACTGAACTTCGTAGGTCGACCAGAGCATGATCCGCACCAGAGTGGTACAGTAATCATGTCCTCGAAGTTATTGTCGGGGGTTGGGTGCGACATATGCCAAAGGATGGCTTATCATGGTGGGAGCGAGTAGAACGTCGCCGGTGCCTGGAAGCAGGATGAGGCAAAGACATGCACGCCGGCGGAACTTACCCAGCTTCAGGGCTCTCCTAGGAGATAACACCCCTACTGCTGCTCTGCGGGGTCTCCGCATGATCACTAGGGCAAAGTGACTACAATGGTGCTCCTGGAGCTGTATCTGGAAGCAGGAGAGAGCAAGGCTAGCTCCCTTCTCCTATCTGATCTATCTCTCTCTCTCAAGGTCCGAACCCTTTGCGTGGGTGCCCCAGGGTGTTTATATAGGCCTACCCCCCGGGGGTACAATGGTAATCCAGCTGGCGCGGGTCCCAGTCGTCTGTCTCCCAGGCCACCGTCCTCCCTGCCGGCTTCTGGGGCCCACCGTCTGGTGGGCCCCGCGGACAGGCGTGGTTCTGTAGCGGCACCCCTGATGACGCAGGCTTGGTCATCGGGGCATGGCGACAGTGTCGCCGTCTATCGGGTGGTCACTGTCGCCATTCCCCATCCTATCTGGTTAATGGCTCGTGGGGCCCTGGGGAGGAGCCGGCCGACTCTGGGGAGGCCGACTCCCACAGGGCCGTCTTTGGGGCGCTCAGGCCGCCTTCGGCCCACCCGCTGACAGGCGGCCCCGCCGCCTTCGGGCCGTACAGGCCGGCGTCGTGGGCACAGTGCGTCTTGTACTGTGGCTGAGGTCAGGGCAGGCATGGCAACAGTATCGCGCCCCGCTGGAGATCTTCCAGCGATGCGGCTCACTGTAGCCATGCCGGTCCTTGGTAAGCGAGGGGGAAAGGCCATGTCGTGACCGTACCCCGCACCGTGCTTCGAGATGAGAAAGGAGTCGCGGGCCGAATCTCCCTAGCCGGCCTCTCTGGAGGTCGCCAGCTTGGAGTCGGCTTGTCTTGGAGTCGCTGTCTGGGGCTCGTCCTCTCTGGAGGTCGCCAGCTCGGAGTCGGCTTGTCTTGGAGTCGCCGTCTAGGGCTCGGCCTCTTTGGAGGTCGCCAGCTTGGAGTCGGCTCCTGAGACTCGGCCTGAGGGGCGAGGCCTGCCCCGATGTCTTGAAAGATCCTGAGTCCCGGGTTGGCCTACCCGTGGCCTATTACTCCGACAGTAGTCCCCGAAGCTGGTGAAGCCCCGCGGACACCACCTTGTGGGGCTTCAACAGTTTCAAGCTCCCCGTGCCGACTGCGAAACTCGGCTGCCGTCTCTTCTTCGGCCGACTGTCGTAGTCGGGTCTTCTGGCGAGGGGCCGTGGCTAAAAAATGCCATGGCGGGAAACCGGGCGACGCGCCTGATACGCTTCACTGCTGCCATCGAGGCAGCCCTGTCGCGCGGCGCCACGTGGAGAGGACAGTCTGCCCACCCACGCGCGCGACGAGACGGGCCGTCAGGCGGGGCCCGCCACTACCGCGCATCGGTATACGAATGGATCCGTTGCGACCGTGGACGGTTGGTTTCCCCACATTGTTACTGCGCGCAGTAACTTCGTGGCGTAGATCGTGGGGCGGCGTGGGGCATCGCGCGCAGTTAATCCCACGCCCGCCCCCTTGGCTCCTCAGCCCATAGGGCTATAAATAGGCGGGGGGAAGTGGGGCGGCTCCGCACGCACACCCCTCTCCCCCATTCTCCTTCCTTCTCTTCTTCCTCCGCCGCAAGCAAGAACACCTCGCACCACGGCGATGAGCTCTTCCTCCGCCGCAGCCCCCGCCACGCGCTCCGGCGTGTGGGACGGCTCGGATGTGGAGGTGGAACACATCGAGTTCCTCCGCCAGACACGCCGCCTCCCCATCGCGAACCTCGTGCGCGCCCGCGCTCCTCCAGAGGGGGAAATCTGGCCGGCGCCGGAGGAGGGCGAGCGGGTCGTCTTCCGCTCGCACCTCATGCGCGGCCTGGGGCGGCCGGCGAGCGGCTTCTTCCGCTCGTTCCTGGAGTTCCACAATCTTCAGCCGCACCACCTCACTCCCAACACTGTGGTGCTGCTTTCCGCCTTCGCCACTCTATGCGAAGGCTTCCTCGGCGTTCTCCCCACCCTCGAGCTGTGGGGAGAGTTTTTCTCTTCGAAGCTCGGCATGCAAGTCACCGGCGTACCGGCTCAGTGCGGCACCTACATCGCGGTGCGGCGCTCGACAGCCGACAACCCTTTTCCTCCCATCGCGCTGATCAAGTTGATGAATATGTGGCAGCGCTCATATTTCTACGTGAAGAGCCTCTCCTCCAACGGCGACTGGGTCAACCTGCCGCCCTACAGCGCCGCCCCCTGACTGGGAGGCTCCCCAGCTGGTCGCGCCGAGTCAAGACGCTGACTCCCGCCGGAGCCGCCGCCGTCGCGCGGCTCCGAGTCTTGACGCAGTCGGAGGGCCTCGTCGGGGCCGACTTGCTGGCCGCCTTTGTGTCGCGCCGCGTTCTCCCGCTTCAAGGTCCGCCTCACCTGATCTGTCAGATGAGCGGCCTCCGAGACCCAAGTCGGATGAGCACCAAGGAGATGCCCCGCAAGAAGGTGGCGAACTTGGTGAACCACATCGCGCACTGTGAGTTTGAGGAGGGCTGGCAGTTCGGCAAGGAGCCGTACTCGCGCGACAACCCCCCACCAGTGGTAAGTCGCGTCTCCTTATTGTTTTGTCTTCTTTGCGGGCGACTTCGGCTTCTGACTCTTGTTGATTTCTTCTGAGCTAGAATCCCCTCATGTCGCCTGCAGCCAGCGCCTCGAGGCAGCCCCGCGAATACGTCCCCGGTCAGGCGGACAGCGACGTCGACGACCCCGACTTGGGGGCGGCGGTGATGGAAGCCGACGCCGAAGGCGGGGGAGATGGAACCGAAGGCGGCTACAGGCCCTCGGCCACCTTCGCCGACTGGCCTGATGACGACGCCGAAGGGGAGGTCGCCCCGCGCCACCAAGGCGGCGCGAAGAGGCGTCACGCCGGGCCGAGTGCGCCTGGCGGCAAATTGAAGAAGCTCAAGGGGGCGGCCGCCGCGACCGAACGGGAGGAGGCGGCCGCGAAGGCCAACCGCTTTCGTAGGGAAGTGAGGAAGCCGCCGCTAGTCTCCGCGTAAGTCTTTATGCTCTCTTTTGTTTTCCTTCATGGACTCTTGTCCGAGTCTTCTTTGATTTTCCCTCCGTCCTTCTCAGGGCCCCTCTCTCCCTTGAGAGAGTCGCCGTCCCCTCTGTCATGGGGTCGGCAGGGACATCCGCCAATACCCGACGGGTCGACCCCGTCGCCGACCTCCGGGCGGCGATGGAGCGAAACGCGTGGGAGAAGCGTGAGGAGGAGGAGGCCACGCGTCTGGAGAAGGCGCAGGCCGAGAAGGCGGCCGCCAACGCCCAGAAGAAGCTGGAGGACGCCGAAGCCGCCCTTGTGGCAAGACGGCACACCGAGGAGGCCGTGCATCGCCGATCGGCGATGCTCGTCCCCCCATTGCCGTCTGTGCCGCCGCCTTCAGAGTTCACGGGGCAGACCGGAGAGGCCGGCACCGACGATCCCCCTGCAGAGAAGGAGGGTGGCGAGGCTTCGGACACCCTCGTGCCGCCACCGCCGCCTCCGCCGCCATCTGGGAGGCCGCACGGCAAGCAGCTGGTGGGCCAGTCCGACCCACCGATCACGGACGAGGCCGTGGGACGGCTATTTCTTCAAGTCATCCCGCCGGCGCGCCTCCGTCTCGAGAGGGCGACCTCGGCGCCGCGACCTCGGGAGACCGGCGCAGCCTGCTTGGCCACCCTAGATGCCGACGACTCGAGCGCCGCGCCCACCGGGTGGTTGCGCGGAGGCGGCACCGGGCCGCTGAACCAAGCGCTCCTGGATGTCCAGGCGAAGCTGCGCGCCGAAGGCGACGCCCTTCAGGCCTGCACCTGGGCGCACCTGGCTGCGCGGACATCTGTCCGAGTATGTTTCCTTCTTCTTCTTGATTCTTGTTTTCCTCTGTGGGGGCGCGTCAGCGCATCCACTGGGTGTAGTCCCCGAGTTCCGGGCCGGCTGCTGAGCAGGCGGTTCGGAACTCCATCTGGCGAGTTCCACGTACTAACTTTATTTCTCTTGACTTATTATAGGAGTATCATAACCTCCGCGCCACTGCCTTCAATCGCAATGTCGAGGAGTTAAACAAGCGGACCGCCGACTTGATGGAAAGCCGGAGTAAGCTCTTTTGCCTTTCTTCGCGGGGGGGCGCTGGCGCACCCGCGGGCTGTAGTCCCCGAGATTCGGGCCGACTGCTGAGCAGTCGTGCCGGATCTTCCCGGCGATCTACTTTGTTGACAACTCACTTGTCTCTTCTTTCGTTCTTCAGGCGCCAATGCCGCTCTTCAGGAGCAGCTGGGCGAGGCGAATACTGCCCGGCGTGCCAAGGAGGAGGAGTGCGGCAAGCTTGCCGCGGAGCGCGACCTGCTGGCCGCGCAGCTGGCCGAGCAGAAGGAGATGCTGAAGGCGGCCCGGGACGGGGCGGAGAAGAAAGAGGCCGCCCTCCTGGCCGAGTTCAAGATGGAACGCTCCGCCTGGACCGACAGGGAGGCGATGCTGACCTCCGGTTACCACGAGATCGAAGATATCGTTGATGGTAAGTTTCTTTTGTTTCTTCGGGCTTCTGACTATGTGTCAGGCCAACTTCTGATTTTTCGACTTGCTTCTTTTTTGTCTTGGCAGACTTCTTCCCTGGTCACTCGCAGGCAGTCCCTCTGGCCATCGAGGCCGCTCGTGAGGCGCGACGGGCAAGCGGTGAGGAGATCGCCGCTGATGCCCCCCGAACCATCGACAAGCAGCTCTTGAGCATTGAAGCCCGTCTTCGTCCAGCTCACCGGCTGCTGCGCCGGCTTCAGCGTGCCGGCGCCCAGGCGGTTGCCGCTCTGTGGCCAGATATGCCGGCTCTGCGCACTGCCAGCTGGACCGCCGACTGGCTGGCAGTCGCCGCCGGCCGTCTTGAAGCTTGGAAGGGCTCCTCGGCCCGGGCCGGAGCTCGCCGGGCCTTGGAGTTCGTCAAGTCATGGTATCCAGGGTTGGACCTGGACCGTCTGGCCGCGTTCCGGTCAGAAGCCCAGGCTGAGCTGGAGGCCGTGGAGGGCGCCCTTATTAAGCGTGCGGTGGCCATCGCCGAGTACACGGACACCAACGTCTTTGTGGCGGAACAGGCTGAAGGCGGCGAGGAAGTGCCGCCAGAGTGGTTCGGAATGAACCCGGAGCATGGCGAGGACTCGGCGGAGGTGATCGACTCTAGCACCGAGGAGGAGGACGAGGCGGAGGACGGAGGCGAGGCGGAGATGCCAGAAGACGGAGCAGGCGGCCAGCCTCAGCCTGACCGCGCCTCCAGCAACGAGCCGCGTCGAGGGAAGGAGACTGCCGCTGGAGGCGATCAAGCCGAGAACGCCCAGCCGACTGCCCCGGCGCCCGACACCGCCGTCTCCTCCGATCCTCCGATCCCAGAAGCCGCCTCCTAGGCTGCCTTTTCCTCCTCTGTTTTATCTGTCTTAGTAATCTTTCGAAGACTTTGTTAAATTCAAAGAGTTCCACCCGCGGGGTGTATCTTGAACTTCTATTCGAAGATTCGGCCAAGGGCCTATGTAAATATTTTATCCGCTTTCCGTCATTCCTTGCTTACTGCTCTTTAGGCTTTTCCCTTTGCCGCCTCCCTTCAGTCGCTGCCTTGCCAGTCGGACAGCCGCTCTGCGGACTGTTACTGGGTCAAGTGCTTGGCTACTTCGGGAAGGCAAGTACTTGGCCGTTTGGAGTTTCTTTAGCAAGTCGGATAGAAAGCGACAGGCCGACTACCCAAAGCTCGGCCGTCTTTGATAAAGGCTAGGACGGCGAGCCGACTATTCATGAGTCGGCTTTCCGTTTCAGAGATGCTGGAGGCCATCTTACGCTATGTTTGTGCTTTAGGTCCTTAGCCATTTTTCGTGTGGGCGTCCGCTCTTTCTCGCTTCTGCCCGCCTCACAGTCACTCTGCGAGCTGCGGCTTTGGCAGGAAGCGGATTGGGCGCCGCGCACTACTTGTCTGACTGCAGGAGCTCCACATAGCGCAAGGCGGCGAGTCCCCGGGCCGACTAGTCTGGCCCGGTGCCAAGCGGCTTGAAAGTAATGTACTCGAAGGCATAATTCTTATCATAAGATAACAAAAAGGGCAGTCCCCGAGCTCGTCTCGGGAGGCCCAAAGTCTTAGTGCTTTAATACAAGGGGGTAGTGCGATACATACTGCATCCACTGTAAAATCTCCGAAGGAGATTTGCATTCCACGGGCGCTCTGTCTCTTTGCCGGAGTCATCCCTCTTGCGTGCTCAGGGCTTCTGAGCGTCGATCAGATAGTAGGCGTCGTTCCCTAGCACCTTGCTGATGATGAAGGGGCCTTCCCAAGGTGCCGACAGCTTGTGCTGGCCGGCTGTCCGCTGGATCAGCCGGAGCACAAGGTTGCCCTCTTGGAAAGATCTTGGCCTGACCTTCCTGTTGTAGTATCGACGCAGACTCTGCTGGTAGATGCTGGACCGGCTGAGAGCCAACAGCCGGCCCTCTTCCAGCAGATCGACGCTGTCTTGACGTGCTTCTTCTGCTTCTTCCTCAGTGTACATGGTGACTCGTGGGGAGTCGAACTCTATGTCCGTTGGGATGACGGCTTCAGCACCATAGACGAGGAAGAAGGGTGTGAAGCCGGTTGGCTTGTTTGGAGTCGTGCAAAAACTCCAGAGGACGGCTGGCAGCTCCTCAAGCCAACAGCCAGCAGATCGCTCCAGTGGTACGACGAGTCGAGGCTTGATGCCGGATAGGATGAGGCCGTTTGCTCGCTCCACCTGGCCGTTTGACTGCGGATGGGCAACGGACGCTAAGTCCAGTCGGATGCCCTGCACCGTGCAGAAACGGGCCAGGGTGCCTTTGGCAAAATTCGTGCCATTGTCGATGATGATGCTATGCGGGATGCCGTACCGAGTTGTGATGTCGGCGATGAAGGTTACCGCAGTCGGCCCATTCAACTTCTTGATGGGCTTCACCTCCACCCAATTGGTGAACTTGTCCACTGCGACAAGTAGGTGGGTCAAGCCACCATGTGCCGTCTTGAATGGTCCCACCATGTCCAGGCCCCAGACTGCAAAGGGCCAGGCAATGGGGATAGTCTTGAGTGCGGAGGCTGGCTGGAGTGGCTTAGCACGGAAAATCTGGCACCCTTTGCACTTTTAGACTAACTCTTTGGCCTCTTCCAGGGCGGTCGGCCAGAAGAAGCCGTGTCGGAAGGCTTTGGCGACGAGTGCCCTGGAGGCCGCGTGGTGACCGCACTCGCCTTCATGGATGTCTCTGAGGATTGCTTGGCCTTGTTCTGCCTCGACGCAGCGTTGGAAGACGCCGGTAACGCTGCGCCTGACCAGCTCTCTGTTGACTATGGTGTAGGCTGTTGCTCGACGTTGCACTTGCTGAGCCAAGATTTCATCAGTTGGCAGCTCTCTGTTTACTAAGAACCTGAGGATGGGCTGGGCCCATGAAGGTGCTGCTATTTCTTCAACTGCCACTAGTTCGACTTGGATAAGGGCGGCCGGGCTGGGAGGCGGCGGGTTGGAGTCCGCAGCCGCTTGCTGTTCTGACAAAGTCCCGGGGCCGACTCGAGCTGTCCCCGGGCCGAACTCTGAAGTCCCCGGGCCGGGCTCTGAAGTCCTCGGGCCGGCTTTGACTGTGCATATCTTGGAGTCGGATCCGTTTTCTTCAGGTGGAGCCGGCACAAAGATTGAATCTGACTCTGGTGATGACTTGATGGAAGGCTTGAGGAGGCGCCGAAGGGCGACACCAGATGGTATTGCTTGGCGGGTGGAGCCGATTCGTGCCAAGGCGTCTGCTTGGTCGTTGTCGTTCCTTGGCACGTGGAGGAACTCGCACCCCTCGAAGTATCCGCTGAGTTGCTGGACGAGGAAACGGTAGCTCGCCATATTTGCGTCTTTAGCGTCCCAATCGCCGGATGATTGCTGGACCACCAAGTCAGAGTCGCCATAACACAGGATCCGGCGTATGCCGAGCTCTTTGGCAAGCCGGAGCCCGTGAATGAGCGCCTCGTACTCGGCCACGTTGTTGGAGGCGGCGAAGTGGATTTGCAGCGCGTATCTGAGCTTGTCGCCCTTGGGGGAAGTGAGGACGACGTCGGCTCCTAGGCCGGTGCGCATCTTGGAGCCATCGAAGTGCATCCGCCAATGGGTAGAGTCAGGCGCTGGCGGCAGATACTGGGTCTCGGCCCAGTCGACGAGGAAGTCGGCCAGCTCTTGCGACTTGATGGCGGTGCGGGGCTCGTAGTAGATGGTGTAGGGAGCCAGATCTATGGCCCACTTGGCCACACGGCCTGAAGCGTCGCGGCTTCCGATGATCTCGGCTAGGGGAGCGGTGCAAACCACAGTGATTGGATGCTCTTGAAAGTAAGGCTTCAGCTTCTTGGCGGCAAAATGCACGCCGTAGCACATCTTCTGATAATGGGGGTAGTTCTGCTTGGAGGCTGACAGTACCTCGCTCAAGTAATATACCGGTCTCTGGACAGGTAGCGCCTTGCCTTCCTCCTTGCGCTCGACTACAATGACTGTGCTAACTACTCGGCTGGTGGCGGCGATGTATAGGAGCATGGGCTCTTTGGGAGTCGGAGCCGCCAGCACCGGAGGAGTAGTCAACATCTTCTTTAACTGGAGAAAGGCCTCGTCCGCCTTGGGAGTCCACTCAAAGAAGGTTGTTTTCTTCATGAGCTGATACAAGGGGAGAGCCTTCTCGCCCAACCGACTGATGAATCGGCTGATGGACGCCAAACAGCCGGTGAACTTCTGCACATATAACAGTCGTCTGGGCGCTTCCATCCTCTCGATGGCCTTGATCTTCACAGGATTGCACTCTATGCCGCGTTCGGAGACCAGGAAACCGAGGAGCTGGCCGGCTGGTACTCCAAAAACGCACTTCTCTGGGTTGAGCTTGATCTGGAATCGGCGCAGATTCTCAAAGGTCTCCTTGAGGTCCTCCAGCAGGGTTCCGCGCTTCTCCGTCTTCACCACCACATCATCCACGTAAACGTGGGCATTCCTGCCGAGTTGCTTCAGGAGGCACTTCTGCATGCAACGCTGAAAGGTGGCGCCAGCGTTTCTCAAGCCGAACGTCATGGTCAGGTAGCAGAAGGCTCCGAACAGCGTGATGAAGGCGGTCTTCAGTCTGTCGGCCGGGTTCAGCTTGATCTGGTGATATCCGGAATATGCATCTAGGAAACTCAATAGCTCGCATCTGGCTGTGGAGTCTATCACTTGATCGATTCTTGGCAAGGCGAATGGGTCCTTGGGGCAAGCTTTGTTGAGGCTCGTGTAATCGATACACATCCGCCATTGCTTATTTTTCTTCAACACCAGCACTGGGTTTGCCAGCCACTCTGGAAAAAACACTTCCATGATGAAGCCGGCTGCCAGGAGCCGGGCTATTTCTTCTCGAACAACTCTTCTTTTCTCTTCTGACACGCGGCGCAAGGGCTACCTGACGGGCTTCACATCAGATCGGACGTGCAACTTGTGCTCGGCGAATTCCGTCGGTACACCTGGCATGTCTTTGGGGACCATGCGAAGATGTCTCGATTCTCACGGAGGAAATCGACGAGCTCGCCTTCCTATTTGCTGTCTAGGTTCGCACCTATGACAGCGTGCCTCTCCGGGTGCTCCGGGTCCAAAGGTATCTTCTTTGTCTCTTTAGCCGGCTTGAACGAGCCCTCAACTTCTGATTCCTTGGGGTCGGGCGACATTTCTGGCTGCTTGCCGGCCATCGCCACAACCCGATCATGGAGCCGCCTCTCAGCTGCGATCACCAGGGACTCGGTCAGCCGACTACTCTCGGCCGCGTAGGCGGACGACTTCCTGTAGTCGCCGGACACAGTGAGGATCCCCTTGGAACTCGGCATCTTCATCTTGAGGTAGGCGTAGTGGGGGACCGCCATGAACTTGGCCAAGGCGGGTCGACCAAGCAATGCATGATACGGGCTTTCCAGGTCCACCACCTCAAACCAAACTGGCTCTCGGCGGAAATGGTCCTTGTCTCCGAAGAGGACATCTATCAGGATCTTGCCTATTGGTGAGCAGGAAAGGCCAGGGACGATTCCATGGAACACAGTCCGGCTGCTTTGAAGCTGTCTCTGCTTGATTCCCAATTTCTCCATCGTATCCTTGTACAGGATGTTGATGCTGCTGCCTCCATCTATCAGTACTCGTGAGAAGCGAGCGGCACGCCTATCCGTGCGAGTGTGGCGCCTAAGACCAAGGCGTAAGAGCCTGGACTCGGCATCACCTCTGGGTGATCAGCTCTGCTCCAACTGATAGGCCTTTCGGACCAATGCATGAACTCCGGAGTACTTGATGCGACTGCATTTACTTCTTGCTGCTGTTGGCGCCTGCTGCGCCGGTCATCTGCTACACTGGTGAACACCACATAGGCTCCGTGCTCATCCGGGAACTCGTCTTGTACGGCGCCGACTGGCCGGCCCGCCGGCTGCTGAGGCGGCGGAGGAGGCGGCGGCCCAGCAGGCGGAGGAGGGAGGAGGCCGTCTCCCTTGGCGATTCTGGTGAGCTAGTGGCACTTCCGAGTGGTGTGGTTGGACGGCTTCGCGCCGCTGTGGAACTTGCAGGGGCTGTCGAGAGTCTGCTCGTAAGAGAAGGCCGGCAGCCAGTTGGACTTGCCGCCCTTCTGCCGCTTCGCCGGAGGCTGCCCCTCAGGCTGTTGGTCTTCAACCGTTGCGACCTGCCGACTGCTGGAAGTCGGCTGCGGGGCCTTGCGCTTGTGATCACTCTGTTGCTGTCTCCGGCTGGTGTCTCCGGCCAGAGTTCTGGGAGCTTGAGGGGCCACTTTGCCAGTCGCACTAACTTGAATCTCTTTCTTCATAGAGGAGTCGGCCGTGGCATATTTGTCTGCAATGACCAGCAACTCGTCGAGGGTCTCCGGCTCGTCGCAGAGGAGCTTGTGCTTGAGGAGGGTGCCTTCTCTGCACCCGGCAGTAAAGTACTCGATCGCCTGCACCTCATGCACGCCCTCGCAGGAGTTCCAGAGTTCGCCCCAGCGCGTGAGGTAGTCGCGAGTAGACTCGTCAGGGCCTTGCACACACAAGGAAAGCTGGCGCGGCTTGGGGGCGCTTGTATGTGCTGGTGAAGTTGCGGACGAAAGCCTCGGTGAAGTCGACCCAACTGTTGATGCTGCGGGGCTTCAGACTGTTCAGCCATGTCCGGGTCGTGCCCTGGAGCATGAGCGGAACGTACTTTACGGCGACTCACTTGTTGCCGTTTGCTATGTTGACGGCCGTGGAGTAGTCGATTAGCCAGTCTTCGGGCTTCACGGAACCGGTGTACTTGGGTGTGTCTCGGGGGAGCGTAAACCCTTTGGGGAAAGGCTCATCTCGGATGCGGGGCCCAAAGCAAGGCGGGCCCAGCTCATCTTCTTCTTCTAGCGCCAGGGATCGGTGGAGTCGGTCAATCCGGTGGCGGGCGTCATTCTCTCCGACTCCCTCTCGGCGGCCAAGGCGGTCACCGAGAGTCGGGTGCTCAACGGGCGGCGGGGAGACTCGCCTTTCCCTGCGAGGAGGGGGAGGCAGGTAGTCGTCCCGCCATTCCACCGCTCTGGCGCGGCCGTCTTGGTCGCGCTCGATGGTGAGGTGAGTCCGACTGCGACTGATAGCCGGCTCTTTGTCTTTTCTTCCGCGGACTTCACCAGTCGGCGTCCTGGACATCGCGCCTTGATCTCGACGGGGAGGCGGGTCATCGTGGAGTGGTTGCGGCGCATCGGTGCGGCCGCCGGCCGCGTTCTGCGTAGCAGCCGCGTCGACGAGTTGCTGGACTCGCTCCGTCATCATGCGGCGCTCTTCGCCTTCGAAGTTGTTGAGCTCTTCTGCCGCCGCCTGGGCGGCACGGATATTCTCTGCGGGCGTGGCATATACAGGGCGATCAGCCCCGAGGAGGTTGGCGATTGCCGCGCCGCGCTGTCGGACCGCGCCTAGGCGGCTAGGCCCGGTTGGAGCCGGCGAGCCGCCTACGGCGCGATCCATCTCGCGCTGGTAGGCTTCTGACAAGCGCCTCATGCTTGCCAGCTTCTTCGCGCCTTCGACGAGCTGAAGGCGGATCGCCTCCAGTGTCTCGGCGTCGGCGTCTTCCGGAATCGGCGCTGCAAGGTCTCGCAGGGCCGCGTCAAGTGGGTCGCGTGCTCCTTCGCCAGAGCGCTCGCCGTGCTCGAGGATGAGGACTTCCGTGACGATACTTCCGCCGCTCCCCTCGCAAGGGAGCGGCTCGTCGAAGATCACCATGTTGGAGGGGAACGTATCAAGCGACACACTGTCGGAGTCGACCAGCATCGGGTCAGTGGAGCCTACGGACTCCAAGTCGACGGCAGGCTCGCCGGTGACGTGGAGGTGGTCGAGGAGGCCCGTGAGGAGGCTTTTGGGGCCGCCCGTGCCCGCATCGGATGCGGGCCCGCCAGAGATGCTAACCTCGCCAAGAAGGTCAGCGAGGCAGCTCGCCGCGCAGGCGATCTCAGCGCCGTGCAGCGCGTCGGCACGGACGCCATCCGGCGTGCCGGGCTGGCTGTGCTCGCCGGGAAGGAACAGGGTTCCCGTCCAGAGCAGATCTCCGGACGACGGTGCACCTCACCCCACGGTGGGCGCCAAATGTTGGGGGTTGGGTGCGACATATGCCAAAGGATGGCTTATCATGGTGGGAGCGAGTAGAACGTCGCCAGTGCCTGGAAGCGGGATGAGGCGAAGACATGCACGCCGGAGGAACTTACCCAGCTTCAGGGCTCTCCTAGGAGATAACACCTCTACTGCTGCTCTGCGGGGTCTTCGCATGATCACTAGGGCAAAGTGACTACAATGGTGCTCCTGGAGCTGTATCTGGAAGCAGGAGAGAGCAAGGCTAGCTCCCTTCTCGTATCTGATCTATCTCTCTCTCAAGGTCCGAACCCTTTGCATGGGTGCCCCGGGGGGTTTATATAGGCCTACCCCCCGGGGGTACAATGGTAATCCAGCTGGCGCGGGTCCCAGCCGTCTGTCTCCCAGGCCACCGTCCTCCTTGACAGCTTCTGGGGCCCGCCGTCTGGCAGGCCTCGCGGATAGGCATGGTTCTGTAGCGGCACCCCTGATGACGCAGGCTTGGTCATCGGGGCGTGGCGACAGTGCCGCCGTCTATCGAGTGGTCACTGTCGCCATTCCCCATCCTATCTGGTTAATGGCTCGTGGGGCCCTGGGGAGGAGCCGGCCGACTCTGGGGAGGCCGACTCCCACAGGGCCGTCTTTGAGGCGCTCAGGCCGCCTTCGGCCCACCCGCTGACAGGCGGCCCCGCCGCCTTCGGGCCGTACAGGCCGGCGTCGTGGGCACAGTGCGTCTCGTACTGTGGCTGAGGTCAGGGCAGGCATGGCAACAGTGTCGCGCCCCGCTGGAGATCTTCCAGCGATGCGGCTCACTGTAGCCATGCTGGTCCTTGGTAAGCAGGGGGGAACGGCCCCGTCGTGACCGTACCCCGCACCGTGCTTCAAGATGAGGAAGGAGTCGCGGGCCGACTCTCCCTAGCCGGCCTCTCTGGAGGTTGCCAGCTTGGAGTCGGCTTGTCTTGGAGTCGCCGTCTGGGGCTCGGCCTCTCTCGAGGTCGCCAGCTTGGAGTCGGCTTGTCTTGGAGTCGCCGTCTGGGGCTCGGCCTCTCTGGAGGTTGCCAGCTTGGAGTCGGCTCCTGAGACTCGGCCTGAGGGGCGAGGCCTGCCCCGATGTCTTGAAAGATCCTGGGTCCCGGGTTGGCCTACCCGTGGCCCATTACTCCGACAGTTATGTTATTAGACCACGGCGAACCTACTAACTATGAAGAAGCTATGATGAGCTCAGATTCCGATAAATGGCTTGAGGCCATGAAATTTAAGATAGGATCCATGTATGAGAACAAACTGTGGACTTTGGTGGACTTGCCCGATGATCGGCAAGCCATATAAAATAAATGGATCTTCAAGAAGGAGACTGGCGCTAATGGAAATGTTAGTGTCTACAAAGCTCGACTTGTCGCGAAAGGTTTTTGACAAGTTCAAGGAGTTGACTATGATGAGACTTTCTCACCCATAGCAATGCTTATGTCTGTCCGAATCATGCTAGAAATTACCACATTTTATGATTATGAAATCTGGCAAATGGACATCAAAACTACATTCCTTAATGGATTTCTTAAAGAAGAGTTGTATATGATGCAACCAAAAGGTTTTGTCGATCCTAAAGGTGCTAACAAAGTGTGCAAGCTCCAGCGATCCATCTATGGACTGGTGCAAGCATCTTGGAGTTGGAATATACGCTTTGATGAGGTGATCAAAGCATATGGTTTTATACAGACTTCGGTGAAGCTTGTATTTACAAGAAAGTGGGTGAGAGCTCTGTAGCTATTTCTGATATAATATGTAGATGACATATTGTTGATTGGAAATGATACAGAATTTCTGGATAGCATAAAAGGATACTTGAATAAGAGTTTTTCAATGAGAGACCTCGGTGAAGCTGCTTATATATTAGGCACCAAGATCTATAGAGATAGATTGAGATGCTTAATAGACTTTCACAAAGCACATACCTTGACAAAGTTTTGAAGAAGTTCAAAATGGATCAGTCGAAGAAAGGGTTCTTGCCTGTATTACAAGGTGTGAAATGTAGTCAGACTCAAAGCCTGACCACTGTAGAAGATAGAGAGAAAATGGAAGTCATTCCCTATGCCTCAGCCATAGGTTCTATCATGTATGATATGCTGTGTACCAGACCTGATGTGTGCCTTGCCATAAGTTTGGCAGGGAGGTACCAAAGTAATCCAAGAGTGGATCACTGGACAACGATCAAGAATATCCTGAAGTACCTGAAAAGGACCAGGGATATGTTTCTCGTTTATGGAGGTGACGAAAAGCTCGTCGTAAATGGTAACGTTGATGCTAGCTTTGACACTGATCCGAATGACTCTAAGTCACAAACCGGATACGTATTTATATTGAATGGTGGAGCTGTCAGCTGTGTAGTTCCAAGCAGAGCGTCGTGGCGAGATCTACGTGTGAAGCGGAGTACATAGTTGCTTCGAAAGAAGCAAATCAAGGAGTCTGGATGAAGGAGTTCATATCTAATTTGGGTGTAATACCTAGTGTGTCAGGTCCAATGAAAATCTTTTGTGAAAATACTGGAGCAATTGCCTTGGCAAAGGAAACCAGATTTCACAAGAGAACCAAACACGTCAAGAGACACTTCAACTCCATTCGTGAACAAGTCAAGGATGGAGACATAGAGATTTGCAAGATACATACGTATATGAATGTAGAAAACCCGTTGACTAAGCCTCTTCCGCGAGCAAAACATGATCAACACCAAGACTCCATGGGTGTTAGATTCATTACAATGTAATCTAGATTATTGACTCTAGTGCAAGTGGGAGACTGGAGGAAATATGCCCTAGAGGAAATAATAAAGTTTTTATTTTATATTTCCTTATTCATGATAAAGGTTTATTATACATGCTAGAATTGCATTGATCGGAAACTTAAATACATGTGTGAATACACAAAACAAATACCGTGTCCGTAGTGAACCTCTACTAAACTAGCTCGTTCATCAAAGATGGTTAAGGTTTCCTAACCATGGACATGTGTTGTCATTTGATAATGGGATCACATCATTAGGAGAATGATGTGATGGACAAGACCCATCCGTTAGCTTAGCATATTGATCGTTCAGTTTATTGCTACTGCATTCTTCATGTCAAATACATATTCCTTCAACTATGAGATTATGCAACTCCCAAATACCGAAGGAATGCCTTGTGTATTATCAAACATCACAACATAACTGGGTGATCATAAAGATGCTCTACAGGTAGTTCCGAAGGTGTTTGTTAAGTTGGCATAGATCGAGATTAGGATTTATCACTCCGAGTATCGAAGAGGTATCTCTGGGCCCTCTCGGTAATACACATCATAAGTTTGCAAGCAAATGACTAAGGATTTAGTTACGAGGTGATGTATTACGAACCGAGTAAAGAGACTTGCCGGTAATGAGATTGAACTAGGTATAGAGAAACCGATGATCGAATCTCGGGCAAGTAACATACCGATGGACAAAGGGAATTACATATGTTGTCATAACGGTTTGACCGATAAAGATCTTCGTAGAATATATAGGAGCCAATATGGGCATCCAGGTTCTGCTATTGGTTATTGACCGGAGAGGTGTCTCGGTATGTCTACATAGTTCTCGAACCCATAGGGTCCGCACGCTTAACGTTCATTGACGATATAGTGTTATATGAGTTATATGATTTGGTGACCGAATATTGTTTGGAGTCCCGGATGAGATCATGGACATGACGAGGAGTCTCGAAATGGTCGAGAGGTAAAGATTGATATATAGGACGATGATATTCGGACACTGGAAGTGTTTCGGAAAACTGGATAGTCATCGGATCACCGGAAGGGGTTCCGAGAGTCCCCAAAAGGTCATTGGGCCTAATGGGCCAAGGGGAGGCACACACCAGCCCACAGAGGGGTTGGCGCGTCCTCTCCCTGGCCGCCGGCCCTAGAAGAAGGAAAGGGGGCACCTCCTCCTGCCTTTTCCCCCCTTGTGGGAGAAAGGAAAGGGGGGGCGCCACCTCCCCCTTCCTCCCTGAAGGAAATATGCCCTAGAGGCAATAATAAAGTTATTATTTATTTCCTTATATCATGATAAATGTTTATTATTCATGCTAGAATTGTATTAACCGGAAACATAATACATGTGTGAATACATAGACAAACAGAGTGTCACCAGTATGCCTCTACTTGACTAGCTCGTTAATCAAAGATGGTTATGTTTCCTAACCATAGACATGAGTTGTCATTTGATTAACGGGATCACATCATTAGGAGAATGATGTGATTGACATGACCCATTTCGTTAGCTTAGCACACGATCGTTTAGTATTCTGCTATTGCTTTCTTCATGACTTATACATGTTCCTATAACTATGAGATTATGCAACTCCCGTTTACCGGAGGAACACTTTGGGTGCTACCAAACGTCACAACGTAACTGGGTGATTATAAAGGAGTACTACAGGTGTCTCCAAAGGTACATGTTGGGTTGGCGTATTTTGAGATTAGGTTTTGTCACTCCGATTGTCGGAGAGGTATCTCTGGGCCCTCTCGGTAATGCACATCACTATAAGCCTTGCAAGCAATGTATCTAATGAGTTAGTTACGGAATGATGCATTACGTAACAAGTAAAGAGACTTGCCAGTAACGATATTGAACTAGGTATTGGATACCGACGATCGAATCTCGGGCAAGTAACATACCGATGACAAAGGGAACAACGTATGTTGTTATGCGGTTTGACCGATAAAGATCTTCGTAGAATATGTAGGAGCCAATATGAGCATCCAGGTTCCGCTATTGGTTATTGACCGAGAATAGTTCTAGGTCATGTCTACATTGTTCTCGAACCCGTAGGGTCCGCACGCTTAAGGTTTCGATGACAGTTGTATTATGAGTTTACATGTTTTGATGTACCGAAGGAGTTCGGAGTCCCAGATGAGATCGGGGACATGACGAGGAGTCTCCAAATGGTCGAGATGTAAAGATTCATATATTGGATGATATGGTTAGGCCAAAGGGTCAAGCCCATGAGGCTTTAGGTTGGTGCAAAAGGAGTTTTGCGGAGGCCGGGGGCCAAACGCCGGCCAGACGCCGAGGCCCATGGCGTCTGGGCCAGACACCAATGATTGTGGCATTTGGTCCTGGAGTCCGCGTGGGACTCTTGCCTTTCGGGCAAAACCGACTTTGAGGAGGCTTTTGCTCCAAGTTTCGACCCCGGGGCTCAACATATAAATAGAGGGGCAGGGCTAGCACCAAAGACACAACAATTGATCCCTTGGATCTCTTAGCCGTGTGCGGTGCCCCCCTCCACCATAGTCCACCTCGATAATATCGTAGCGATTCTTAGGCGAAGCCCTGCGGCGGTAGAACATCAAGATCGTCACCACGTCGTCGTGCTGACGGAACTCTCCCTCGACACTCGGCTGGATCGGAGTTCGAGGGACGTCATCGAGCTGAACGTGTGCTAGAACTCGGAGGTGTCGTAGTTTCGGTGCTTGATCAGTCGGGCCGTGAAGACATACGACTACATCAACCATGTTGTGCTAACGCTTCCGCTTACGGTCTACAAGGGTATGTAGACAACACTCTCCCCTCTCGTTGCTATACGTCATCATGATCTTGCGTGTGCATAGGAAATTTTTTGAAATTACTATGTTCCCCAATAGTGGCATCCGAGCTAGGTTTTATGCGTTGATGTTATATGCACGAGTAGAACACAAGTGAGTTGTGGGCGATACAAGTCATACTGCTTACCAGCATGTCATACTTTGGTTCGGCGGTATTGTTGGATGAAGCGGCCCGGACCGACATTACGCGTACGCTTACGCGAGACTGGTTTTACCGCCGTGCTTTGCACACAGGTGACTAGCGGGTGTCTGTTTCTCCAACTTTAGTTGAACCGAGTGTGGCTACGCCCGGTCCTTGTGAAGGTTAAAATAGCACTAACTTGACAAACTATCATTGTGGTTTTGATGCGTAGGTAAGAATGGTTCTTGCTCAGCCCTTAGCAGCCACGTAAAATTTGCAACAACAAAGTAGAGGACGTCTAACTTGTTTTTGCAGGGCATGTTGTGATGTGATATGGTCAAGACATGATGAGATATAAGTTGTTGTATGAGATGATCATGTTTTGTTGAAGTTATCGGCAACTGGCAGAAACCCTATGGTTGTCTCTTTGTTGCATAAGATGCAAGTGTCAAATAATTGCTTTACTTTATCGCTATGCGATAGCAATAGTTGCAAGAGCAATAGTTGGCGAAACGACCATGTGACGACACATTGATATAGATCAAGATGATGAAGATCATGGTGTTGTGCCGGTAACGATAGAGATCATGACAGTACTTTGGAGATGGAGATCAAAGGCGCAAGATGATCATGGCCATATCATGTCACATATTTTGATTGCATATGATGTTTATCTGTTATACATCTTATTTTGTTTTGTTTGACGGTAGCATTATAAGATGATCTCTCACTAAAATTATCAAGAAGTGTTCTCCCTGAGTATGCACCGTTGCGAAAGTTCTTCGTGCTGAGACACCACGTGATGATCGGGTGTGATAGGCTCTACGTTCAAATACAACGGGTGCAAAATAGTTGCACACGCGGAATACTCAGGTTAAACTTGACGAGCCTAGCATATAACAGATATGGCCTCGTAACACGGAGACCGAAAGGTCGAGCGTGAATCATATAGTAGATATGATCAACATATTGATGTTCACCGTTGAAACTACTCCATCTCGCGTGACGATCGGACATGGTGTAGTTGATATGGATCACGTAATCACTTAGAGGATTAGAGGGAGTTCTATCTAAGTGGGAGTTCTTAAGTAATATGATTAATTGAACTTAAATTTATCATGAACTTAGTCCTGGTAGTATTTTGCAAATTATGTTGTAGATCAATAGCTTGTGTTGTTGCTTTCATATGTTTATTTTGATATGTTCCTAGAGAAAATTGTGTTGAAAAATGTTAGTAGCAATGATGCGGATTGGATCCGTGATCTGAGGTTTATCCTCATTGCTGCGCAGAAGAATTATGTCCTTGATGCACCGCTAGGTGACAAACCTATTGCAGGAGTAGATGCAAACGTTATGAACGTTTGGCTAGCTCAGTATGATGACTACTTGATAGTTTAGTGCACATGCTTAACGGCTTAGAATCGGGACTTCAAAGACGTTTTGAAAGTCATGGACCATATGAGATGTTCCAGGAATTGAAGTTAATATTTCAAGCAAATACCCGAGTTGAGAGATATGAAGTCTCCAAAGAGTTCTATAGCTAAAGGATGGAGGAGAATGGCTCAACTAGTGAGCAAGTGCTCAGATTGTTTGGGTACTACAATCGCTTGAATCAAGTGGGAGTTAATCTTCCAGATAAGATAGTGATTGACAGAGTTCTCTAGTCACCATCACCAAGTTAGTAGAACTTCGTGATGAACTATAGTATGCAAAGGATGACGAAAATGATTCCCGAGCTCTTCGTGATGTTGAAATCAAAAATGTAGAAATCAAGAAAGAACATCAAGTGTTGATGATTGACAAGACCACTAGTTTCAAGAAAAGGGCAAAGGGAAAGAAAGGGAAACTTCAAGTAGAATGGCAAACAAGTTGTCACTCCCGTGAAGAAGACCAAAGTCGAACCAAAGCCTGAAACTGAGTGCTTACACAGCAAAGGAAATGGTCACTGGAAGCGGAAATGCCCTGAACATTTGGTGGATAAGAAGGATGGCAAAGTGAACAAGGGTATATTTGATATACAGGTTATTGATATGTGCCTTACTAGTGTTTATAGTAGCCCCTGAGTATTTGATACTTGTTCGGTTGCTAAGATTAGTAACTCGAAACAGGAGTTACAGAATAAACAGAGACTGGTTGAAGGGGAAGTGACGATGAGTGTTGGAAGTAGTTCCAAGATTGATATGATCATCATCGCACACTCCCTATACTTTCGGGATTAGTGTTAAACCTAAATAAATATTATTTAGCGTTTGCGTTGAGCATGAATATGATTTGATCATGTTTATTGCAATACGGTTATTCATTTAAAGTCAGAGAATAATTGTTGTTCTGTTTACATGAATAAAACCTTTAATGGTCATACACCCAATGAAAATAGTTTGTTGGATCTCGATCGTAGTGATACACATATTCATAATATTGATGCCAAAAGATGCAAAGTTAATAATGATAGTGCAAGTTATTTGTGGCACTGCCGTTTGGGTCATATCGGTGTAAAGCGCATGAAGAAACTCCATAAAGATGGATTTTTGGAATCACTTGGTTATGAATCATTTGATGCTTGCGAACCGTGCCATATGGGCAAGATGACTAAAACTCCGTTCTTCAGAACAATGGAACGAGCTACTGACTTGTTGGAAATAATACATACCGATGTGTGCGATCCAATGAGTATTGATGCTCGTGGCGGGTATCGTTATTTTCTGACCTTCACAAGATGATTTGAGCAGATATGAGTATATCTACTTAATGAAGCATAAGTCTAAAATAGTTGAAAGGTTCAAAGAATTTCAGAGTGAAGTGGAAAAATCATCGTAACAAGAAAATAAAATTTCTGCGATCTGATCGCGGAGAAGAATATTTGAGTTATGAATTTAGTCTTCAATTAAAACAATGTGGAATAGTTTCACAAACTCATGCCACCTGGAACACCACAATGTAATGGTGTGTCCGAATGTCGTAATCTTACTTTACTTGACATGGTGCGATCTATGATGTCTCTTATTGGTTTACCACTATCGTTTTGGGGCTATGCATTAGAGACAGCTGCATTCACGTTTAATAGGGCACCATCTAAATCCGTTGAGATGACACCGTATGAACTATGGTTTAGCAGTAAACCAAAGTTGTCGTTTGTTAAATTTTGGGGCTGCGATGCTTATGTGAAAAAGTTTCAACCTGATAAGCTCAAACCCAAATCGGAGAAGTGCGTCTTCATAGAATACCCAAAGGTAACTATTGGGTACACCTTCTATCACAGATCCGAAGGCAAGTTATTCGTTGCTAAGATGGATCCTTTCTAGAGAAGAAGTTTCTCTCGAAAGAAGTGAGTGGGAGGAAAGTAGAACTTGATGAGGTAATTGTACCTTCTCCCTTATTGAAAAGTAGTTCATCACAGAAATCAGTTCCTGTGATTCCTACACAAATTAGTGAGGAAGCTAATGATGATGATCATGAAACTTCAGATCAAGTTACTACCAAACTTTGTAGATCTTCTAGATTAAGATCCGCACCAGAATGGTACGGTAATCTTATTCTGGAAATCATGTTACTAGACCATGATGAACCTACAAACTATGAGGAAGCGATGATGAGCCCAGATTCCGCAAAATGGTTTGACGCCATGAAATCTGAGATGGGATTCGTGTATGAGAACAAAGTGTGGACTTTGGTGGACTTGCCCGATGATCGGCAAGCCATAGAAAATAAATGGATCTTCAAGAAGAAGACGGACGCTGATAGTAGTGTTACTATCTACAAAGCTCGACTTGTCGCAAAAAGGTTTTTTACAAGTTCAAGGTGTTGACTACAATGAGATTTTCTCAAGAGTAGCGATGCTTAAGTCAGTCCGAATCATGTTAGCAATTGCCACATTTTATGAAATCTGGCAAATGGATGTCAAAACTGCATTCCCTAACGGTTTCTTAAAAGAAGAGTTGTATATGATGCAACCAGAAGGTTTTGTCAATCCTGAAGGTGCTAACAAAATGTGCAAGCTCCAGCGACCCATCAATGGACTGGTGCAAGCATCTCGGAGTTGGAATATACGCTTTGATGAGTTGATCAAAGCATATGGTTTTATGCAGACTTTTGGAAAGGCCTGTATTTACAAGAAAGTGAGTGGGAGCACTACAGCCTTTCTGATAAGTATATGTGAATGACATATTGTTGATCGGAAATAATGTAGAATTATTCTGCAAAGCATAAAGGAGTGTTTGAAAGGAGTTTTTCAAAGAAAGACCTCGATGAAGCTGCTTACATATTGAGCATCAAAATCTATAGAGATAGATCAAGACGCTTGATAAGTTTTTCAATGAATACATACCTTGACAAGATTTTGAAGTAGTTCAAAATGGAACAGTCAAAGAAGGAGTTCTTGCCTGTGTTGCAAGGTATGAAGTTGAGTAAGACTCAAGACCCGACCATGGCAGAAAATAGAAAGAGAATGAGAAATCATTCCCTATGCCTCAGTCATAGGTTCTATAAAGTATGTTACGCTGTGAACCAGACCTATTGTATACCTTGCTCTGAGTTTAACAAAGGAATACAATTTTGATCTAATAGTAGATCACTGGACAGCGGTCAAGAATATCATTAGTGAGGACTAAGGAGATATTTCTCGATTATGGAGGTGATAAAAGAGTTCGTTGTAAAAGTTACATCGGTGCAAACTTTTACACTGATCCAGATGACTCTAAGTCTCAATCTGGATACATATTGAAAGTGGGAGCAATTAGCTAGAGTAGCTCCGTGCAGAGCATTGTAGACATAGAAATTTGCAAAATGCTTACGGATCTGAATGTGACAGACCCGTTGACTAAAATTATCTCACAAGCAAAACATGATCACACCTTAGTACTCTTTGGGTGTTAATCACATAGCGATGTGAACTAGATTACTGACTCTAGTAAACCCTTTGGGTGTTGGTCACATTTCGATGTGAACTATGGGTGTTAACCACATAAAGATGTGAACTATTGATATTAAATCACATGGCGATGTGAACTAGATTATTGACTCTAGTGCAAGTGGGAGACTGAAGGAAATATGCCCTAGAGGCAATAATAAAGTTATTATTTATTTCCTTATATCATGATGAATGTTTATTATTCATGCTAGAATTGTATTAACCGGAAACATAATACATGTGTGAATACATAGACAAACAGAGTGTCACCAGTATGCCTCTACTTGACTAGCTCGTTAATCGAAGATGGTTATGTTTCCTAACCATAGACATGAGTTGTCATTTGATTAACGGGATCACATCATTAGGAGAATGATGTGATTGACATGACCCATTCCGTTAGCTTAGCACACGATCGTTTAGTATTCTGCTATTGCTTTCTTCATGACTTATACATGTTCCTATAACTATGAGATTATGCAACTCCCGTTTACCGGGAACACTTTGGGTGCTACCAAACGTCACAACGTAACTGGGTGATTATAAAGGAGTACTACAGGTGTCTCCAAAGGTACATGTTGGGTTGGCGTATTTCGAGATTAGGTTTTGTCACTCCGATTGTCGAAGAGGTATCTCTGGGCCCTCTCGGTAATGCACATCACTATAAGCCTTGCAAGCAATGTAGCTAATGAGTTAGTTACGGAATGATGCATTATGTAACGAGTAAAGAGACTTGCCAGTAATGAGATTGAACTAGGTATTGGATACCGACGATCGAATCTCGGGCAAGTAACATACCGATGACAAAGGGAACAACGTATGTTGTTATGCGGTTTGACCGATAAAGATCTTCGTAGAATATGTAGGAGCCAATATGAGCATCCAGGTTCCGCTATTGGTTATTGACCGAGAATAGTTCTAGGTCATGTCTACATTGTTCTCGAACCCGTAGGGTCCGCACGCTTAAGGTTTCGATGACAGTTATATTATGAGTTTACATGTTTTGATGTACCGAAGGAGTTCGGAGTCCCGGATGAGATCGGGGACATGATGAGGAGTCTCGAAATGGTCAAGACGTAAAGATTCATATATTGGATGATATGGTTAGGCCAAGGGGTCAAGCCCATGAGGCTTTAGGTCGGTGCAAAAGGAGTTTTGCGGAGGCCAGGGGGCCAAACGCCGGAGACCCTGGCGTCTGGCCCTGGGCCAGACGCCGAGGCCCATGGCGTCTAGGCCAGACGCCAAGGATTGTGGCGTTTGGTCCTGGAGTCCGCGTGGGACTCTTGCCTTTCAGGCAAAACCGACTTTGAGGAGGCTTTTGCTCCAAGTTTCGACCTCGGGGCTCAACATATAAATAGAGGGGCAGGGCTAGCACCAAAGACACAACAATTGATCCCTTGGATCTCTTAGCCGTGGGCGGTGCCCCCCTCCACCATAGTCCACCTCGATAATATCGTAGAGGTGCTTAGGCGAAGCATTGCGACGATAGAACATCAAGATCGTCACCACGCAGTCGTGCTGACGGAACTCTCCCTCGACACTCGGCTGAATCGGAGTTCAAGGGACGTCATCGAGCTGAACGTCTGCTATAACTCGGAGGTGTCGTAGTTTCGGTGCTTGATCAGTCGGGCCGTGAAGACGTACGACTACATCAACCACGTTGTGCTAACGCTTCCGCTTACGGTCTACAAGGGTATGTAGACAACACTCTCCCCTCTTGTTGCTATACGTCATCATGATCTTGCGTGTGCGTAGGAAATTTTTTGAAATTACTACGTTCCCCAACACTCCCCCCTTGGCGCCAAAAGAAGGAAAAGGGGGGCGGCCTAGGGCAAGCCCAAGTAGGATTCAGACCTACTTGGGGCGCCCCTTGGCCTCTCCCCTCTCCCTCCCACCTATATATATGTGGGAGGGGGCGCCTAGCACATACTAGACAATTGCCTAGCCGTGTGCGGCGCCCCCCTCCATCGTTTACACCCCCGTTCATATTTTCGTAGTGCTTAGGCGAAGCCCTGCGGAGATCACTTCACCATCATCGTCATCATGCCGTCGTGCTGTCGGAACTCATCCACTACCTCGCCGTCTTGCTGGATCAAGAAGGCATAGACGCCACCGAGCTGAACGTGTGTTGAACATAGAGGTGTCATACGTTCGGTACTCGATCGGTTGGATCGCGAAGGAAATTCGACTACATCAATTGTGTTATGATACGCTTCCGCTTACGGTCTGCGAGGGTACATAGACACACTCTTCCCCCTCGTTGCTATGCATCTCCATGGATAGATCTTGCGTGTGCGTAAATTTTTTTTGTTTTCATGCAACGTTACCCGACATTATTGTCTCAGGTCGCCGAGTAAAGTTGTTCTTTGTCAGGATCACGCCTTGAGGAAGATGCCACAAAAAATATTTTTAGCGGTACTTTCAGTCTTGAAGTTCATTCATTATTTAATTATGATTCGTGTTGTTATGTGTGATCCAAATTCAAGTATAAAGATAAATGCTAACTTCTGACGACCGAGCGAAGCGAGGTAGTTGCCAATAGGCTTGGCTTGAAAGATTATTAAATGCACTGTTTAAGAATTCACCCAATTAATAAGTTAACGGGCCAGTTAATCGCTACCCATAGCATGGCCGAATCGAATAACCCATATTCGTCATGTTAACTTGTCAGGTCGATTAATTGACCAGTTAGACTGATTAATCAGTTGCCATGCCGATTAATTCCTGCTGGCCCATTAACCGATGGGCAAACAAAGCCCAAATTTGACATTTAACCCCTTCCGGCCCCATGCAACTCCTTAATAGCTACGATTAATAATTTTACCTCCTCTCTATGCTTTTCATATTTGTATGGCAGCACGTTTTGGTATACTACATAGCTGGGAGCATGAGAATATGGTACAATACATAAAAAAATCTAGATATATGTTGTCAAGTTCCTATTCAATCTACCGATTAATGTTCGACCGATTAATTTAGTTAGTAGTTTGATTCACTGATTAATCGCTACTCCTAAATCGACCAAGCAGCTACCCGTTTACGATTTCTTGAACATTGATTAAATGCATAAAATATAGCGCCAATTTGAAAGAGCCCAAATAGACACCACATACTAATACTTTATAAGGCAAACCAATCCGCCTAGTATTGAATATGCTAGTCTCACTTTATGATGGATGCATTAGTATCATGATGAAACCAATGAACAATTTTTCATTTGAGAAATGGATAGGAGATCTCATTTGCACCAAATCAAACCAAGTGAATCTAGATGAGCATGTCAGATAATCAAATCACACGCAAAAGTATAGTCAACAACATTTTTGGTTTTTGACGATTCTACACTAGAAACCACTATTAAAATATTTTTAGTATGTAAAATTTAGAAATATGTATCATGAATTCAATAATATTAAAAGATTTATGAACACATAAAGAGATATGCAAATATATGTGCGTACACTATATAGTTTATGTAATATTATAATATTTAAGGATTCTTTTAACAAGAAAGAATATTTTTTTTGGTAAATTATACGATTTAATATTTGTAGAATCAAAATTTTTGATGATACATTACAATTTTGTAACAATGAATAATATAACTATTATTTGAAAAAATTCTTATGTGACCAAGTAATAGAAAATCATAGTAATTAAAAATATAATTTGGAACACGTAGTTTAAATAAGTATAAAAGTTTAGTACAAAAAATAATTATTTTACATCGCTCCGGGCCCCAAAATGATTTGAGCCGGCTCTGCGCACTCAATAAACATAACGTGGAAAATATTAGAATATCTACTAAATACAGTAGCAACGATAAAAATAAAAGAAAACTATATATGTTTATACCCTCTAGCAGGACTTTGAGTGTAGCTCCTTAGTTCATCGTCTTGATGACATATTAATTGTCCATGCTAAGACAATGATCCCATTTTTTCTTCTTTGCCATATCCTCTGAAAGACTAACAAGATCCCTATGTGCAAAAAGTGTCAGATTTGTGCGGATCGCACGACGCCCAGGAGAACGGCCAAAGCTTCGGCCGAACAGCCGGTGGGAAATGTTTCCCTTTGGTTCGTCGGATTTGGGGACGTCTGGATGCTCATCTTTCTATTTTGTTTAGCAAAATCAGTTAACCACACATTTAACCAAAACTATGTAAAAAACTAAAAATACAATATGAACGGAGCTAGCTGGAATGCATTTCTTGGTCAGCATGAAACACAAATCCATTATTAATGAACGAATCTAGTCCATGTTCTTCCTTCCTTGCAATTATGATATTACAACATATTTAAATTCAAAGTCATACACATATTGATCTTTGATGGTCTTCAATCCAAATATTTTAAAGTCAAGTATGAAAGTATGGTACAGCGGCAACATAATACATCAGCAATACTGAGACAACAACTTTTGAGTTTTTCTGTTGTTGTTGTAACAACTTATGTACTAATGACTATCACACGACCCCAATTTTTCATATGATGTCATAGTTGTCCAATCAGATCTAGTTGCCATCCTTGGCATGCAGAAAACAAATGGCGCTAATAGTTCAATCGACACAAGACATTTACTTTTTGTACTTTTTAGAAAAATTATGAAAAGTTTGAATTTTCAGTCAGATAGTCAGACTTTTCTTCGTAATTCAAATAGTCAATTTTTTATAGAAAACACTAGAATGCTGATTTTCCAGAATGCTCATATAAATAGGTTGAAACTATCTCCGATAGTAATCAACTATTTATGATTTTCTTTTTTCTTAATCCTAGAAACTTCCCATTACATCAAAATTTGTTCGGACTTGGACAACATAGTTTAGAATGATAACTCTTTTAAACTGCTCATCCAAATGAGTTGAAACTTTTGTATAATAGTTAGTGAACTATTTACAATCTTCTAGAATCATTTGAAATATTTTTTAAAATTTAATATTTTAATAAAAACTAGGTCTAAACATGGCCAGAGCTTCATTTTTTTTATTCAAATCAAAGTCTGATTCATGGTAACTGAGGTTTAGCGTTGTTACAACCATATCTGTTATGTGATCTAACATGCGGGCTATTTCTGTTAGTTTTGGCATCATATGAGTGATTGGGATTACGTGGCAATCATTGCTTAAGGAATGTGGTTCTATCGGGAATAAATTCAAAAGATATCATATTTTTCATAAGTTGCCCCAAAAAATCACGGTTTTGCGAAATTAACTACTTTACCACTAGGAAAATACTAGTAGCATTTTCGGAGATTATTTAGGCCTTCCTCAGGGTCATTCATATGTTCATACAAACATGATTGTTCTAAAGAAAGATTGCATAAGTTCTATGAGAAAAATAATCGAACATAACCAATTGACCTCCTTCTAGATTTGACCATTTTTTGAATGAAAATATTTTTATTTTTAAGGTTCAACAAGTTAGCGAAATGGTGCATTCAAGGTCTAAAACTTTGATGAAATATCAATAAATTCCTGAAATTTTGCTAATTTGTGTGGGTACCAAAACATATGAAATTTATGAAATGTGTGTTTACTGAAATATATATTTGTCACAAAATACAGAAGCAGATTGCAATTCAAAATATGATGTTTTTAATCAAAAAATGATGTTTTCAATATTTCTAACAACTTTCAATCTTTTGAGTATTTTAATGAGGCCCAAGCCCAACACATATGCATGGCGAGCACATGTGCTGCGCGAGGGCTATATGTCACCCTTGCAATTCCTAATAGTAATCGTCTACGGGTCACCTCTCGCGGGCTAACCAAGTAGCGAGGTTCCTTCGCTGCGCGCTATTGGTTTCTGTAGGTACGGTTTTTCCGTGGTTTTGTTTTACTTTTCCTTTTTGTTCTGTTTTGTTTTTTCTTTTCTTTTTGCACCAGGTTTTATTTATTTCCTTTATTTCTTCATTTTTCTTTGCATTTTTGTTTTGTCATTATTTTTTTCTTCGTCGTAGGTTCATGTAGGGCAGGTTTTCTTTTTCTTTTGTTTTTATTATTTTTTTACATCGATCTTTATCGGGTTTCATTTTTCTTCATTTTGCTTGGGTTTTCTTTGTTTTCTCATTGATTATTTTGTTTTTTCCGTCTTTCTTTGTTATAGTTTTGCTTTCCTATTGTTTATTTGTCGGGGTGTTTTTTCAGACATGTCTTATTTTTGTAGTACACAATGTATATTTTAGAGCACACGTAACACATTTTTATGATATAGTTGGATATTTTTTAATTGCATGGTGTAGATTTTTTTAAATACATGCTTTGAACACTTTTTCGAATACAGTAACATTTTCCAAAAATAAGTTCTATACTTTTTAGTGGAAATAAAAAAATTAAACCTACGTGGACACTTTTTTTACACACATTGTATAAATATTTTTTAATATCACAAACATTTTTTTCAATCATCGGAATTTTTCTTTAAAATGTCACATGCATTTTTTAATTGTACGAAACATTTTTTTATGCATCAAAAAACCTTTTTTTACATTGTATACATTTTGTTTGACAATATCATACATACATTCTGGTAACTTGTGAAACATCTTTTAAAGGGTACGCACATTTTTATGAATGGATCAGACATTTCTTTAATTATGCTAACATTTTTCATATATTGTGTAAACAGTTTTAAAAATGGCACGTACATTTTTTTAAAGCATGGCATTTTTAAATATATTTTTTGCACGTGATTAATATTTTTATTTACGCCTTTAACATTTTCCATTGCATGAGTAACATGTTAAAGAAGGGATGGGTGCTGACGATAGGAAGACGAAGGAAAAACTTAATGAAATGTAAGCCTTGTGTTGATTTAATCAACTTGCAAATGTTTTCCTGACCTGTCAGGTACGTCATACACGCGGTTTGCATCTCATATTGTCTGTGACATTTACAAGCTCTTAAGTTATCTTTTAGTTAGCGTACGTAGGACATGCTACGACAATCCAATATTTATGGTCGGCTGTATACGAACTGACTTTTAATATATGGTGCAGAATGAATGATGATGGTGAATCGGTGATAGAATACCGTATTTGCCAAGTCATTACTCTGGAACAAAATTCTATTCGATAGGGCTCATAGTCTCCTGTCTGGGTGTGTGT
>NC_041381.1:593678437-593740180 GCF_002162155.2 Triticum dicoccoides
AATGGAGTTGTCACGTCAGCTATAGTCAACTCAATAAGCATTATGTATAGAGATTAACTACAAAGAAATATACTACTTTATTAATACACGATTCACCTCATACTCTAGCAAGAAGTACAGCCGTACATGTATGAAATGATTCCGAAAATACTCATGTAATCCTGGATGAACAGTAAAATCCAAAAATATTCAAAAAAACATATGTTTTTTTGCAAGAAACATTAATGTTTTTTCTACATGCATGCAAATTTTCATGATGTAAGTTTTTTTCATAATGAAATTACATTGCATGCATGTAGACAAACATCGATGTTCATTGCCAAAAAAAGAGTTAAATACATCATGAGTGCCTAAACTTGTCCGTTGCGGTCACTTTAGTGCCTAAACTTGTAAAATACACAAAAGTGGTGCTACAACTTGTCGCACGGTGTTTGTAAAGTTTATGTGGATTTAAAAAGTTCAACGTATATTATGAAATATTGCGTAATTTTTTTGTATCTTCATTCAGGACCACAAGTACGGAGAATTATTTTGTATCTTCATTGTACTTTTAGAATACATAACTATTAAAAAACAACAAAGTTGTATTTCGAAAATTGTTCAATACGTATTAAAAAAGATTGTGTAAAAACAATAAATTATATAAATGGGTTAAAACATGTTAAATGTGTTTGTAGAAATGTAAGATTAATTTTACACAATAATTATTTTAAAACATATCGAGCATTTTATGGAATAGATGTTGTAATTTTTTTGAATGCCTGACGGGCATTTTTCAAATACACGTTTACAATTTCTTAATACAAGTGAGAATTTTCCCAAAATATCTTGCTTTTTAGAAAAAATGCACTAACACCTTTTTAAGTTGATGGCAAGTAATATGTTGAGTTGTTCTCTTTTTTCAAACGTGAGAATTTCTTAATAATTTTTAAAATTTTCTGCGATTCAACTTTTTTCTTTTTTATTCTTTTTATTATTTTATCCGATATCCCTAACAAATAGTAGTGTATCTGGATAGTGCAGCACATCTGCACGTTGTGCGTGAGGTAATGAATTTGAATACTGCCAGTGCACTATATTTTTTATTATACTCTATTTTATCCCACATGCTGACATGCGGGGCCTAGATCTAACAGGTGAGATCAATGCAGTTTGGCATATTTAAATAAAATATCAGGAGCTTTTGTGAAAATTATTTAAAGTACAAGGAATTTTCTGTAAAACAACCAGCCCACTCCTTTCACATGAATTGACATGTGGGTCGACGTCATGTTGGCACACCATGTGGGCTGTGCATATGCCCGGATACGAACGGAGGCACCGTATTTGAACGTTCGAACAAGTTACAACACCAGTTTCATGTATTTTACAAGTTTAGACACCAAAGTGATCGCATCGGACAAGTTGAGGCACCCGTGGTGTATTTAACTCCCAAAAAAAAGTGTTTTCTGAAAAAAAAATTACTATTATTTTGGACTTTAATGTTCATCAGGGATAACTGGAGCTCGGGATCACATGCTCCAGGCCCAAGTGGTTCCAGATATACCATCTCGGACGGCCTAGCAAGTTGTGTTAGAGCATCTACAACCGGGCGCCTTTAATCCGCCTTATACGCCCGGGCGGGCCGCCGGGTCAGTGTTCGGTCGCGGAATTTCGATCCAGACGGGCGCCTCAAACGGGCCTTAAACGTCTGGGCTAACCGACACCCCTCATATTCAGCCCAAATATGGGCGGATATGGGGCGTCCGGGCACGCCCGGACATGCCTGCCACGTCGGAACCAACAACCCGATCCCACCGCAAATTGCACCAGATCCACCCCAAGACTTGCCGAATCCATTTGTCATCTCCTCTCTTCTTCCTTCTTTGCGTCGTTCGTCTCGTAGCTCCGTCGCAGCGCCCTCCGCAGCCGTTCCTAGCCTCTGCACCGCCAGCTCCGGCAGAGCAGTCCTCTCTCCCATCCTTGCCACGGGGGACGTCTTCGCCGGCCCAGACGCCACCGCGGTACGTCCAGCAACTCTCTGGCTCCACCTTGCGCTTGATGTGTTCGACACATTGTCTGATCGAACTTTTTATGATTTTATTAGGGAAAATGATGGATTCTGAAGCTTCGTCGGACGAGGAGTATGGACCGACGGGGCTTGATCAAGTATTCAAGATGAGTTCTTCGATTTCTCGGATTCGGACAAAGAAGTGGACATGATCATGCTCATGATCATGCAAGAAGAAATGGACGGCGTTTGTGAAGACCATATCCGAACCGCATATGGCAATAAATAGAGTCACTTTGCAACAATGCAAGAAGCGGCTAGGAAGAATGTGGAGAGGGCATTTGGTGTGCTTGAAGCTCATTGGGGAATTGTGCAGAGCGCTGCAATGATGCAAGAATCAGAAACTTTGTGGCAACGGATGACATGTTGTGTTATTCTGCACAATATGATTATCGAAGATGAGGGTGATGGTATAGCCCAAACCAATGATTTTGAAGCACCTGGAGAACAAGTTGAAATCCTGAAAGATCAAGATGCGGCTCAATTTATGAACTTTCTGCAGATGCATCAGAATCTTCGAGATCATCAGGTGCATACGCAGCTACTCGATGATCTTGTGGAGCACATGTGGACCCACAATGAAAACCAAAGAGCTAATGCTTGAGTTGTGCATTTAAAATAAATTTTATATTAAACACTATGTATGTTCGGTACCAACATTTATTATTTGTGTTGACATTGGCTTTTTATGATCGACTTGCATGGATTTGCACGGGTTTGAGAGTCCGAATTTGAGATATGTGGATGCCGGAAGCGAAATATAAGGGCCCGTCCGGATGCGCCTGAGGACGTGTCCGGACGCATCCGCGGATATAAGGGGGGTTGGATTTGCCAAGTCCGGCTGTGGACGCTCTTATCTCCCACAAAGAAGTATACCAGTACTTTCGCATTGGGGTATCTCCTGCATATTTTCAAAAAAAAAAACGCCACCGCATATACCATCTTGGCCGGAAAATACTAGTACCAGGATAACCAATCTCAAAGTCTACCAATTACTAGATCCGTTTCACAAACGTCAGCTGTGATTTTCAAGCCCCGTTGACGCGCTCGGGTGCAGAGGAGGATAAGATCACAAGATCATGTGCATCTGGACATATAAGCTGGTGAAGTGGACGGCTAGCAAGTCAATCCAAGGATGGTGCCCCATTGGCTGGTTCGGTTTATACAACAATAATATGCGTTCTCAAGTGTGCATCGTACCAATCACTGATCCGTCACCCATTTTGCTTACATGCATGCCCTCTTGTGTGGCAACGTTGACCTGAGTAACTTCTGGTGCTGTGCAGGCTGTCTGCTGTACCAACGTGATTATAAACTATCTGTCGTTCTCGAGGTACCGGGCCAAATGACTAAGTTCTTTTAAAAATGACCAGTGTTTATCTTCGATGGTGCTAAACCCTAGCCGCCACCTCTAACAATCTTCCCTCCCCTTCTGCACAATGGGGCGGAGGAGAGGGGGTTATCATTCCTGGTATGCTGTGTAGTAAGATTTCTTTGGTTATTTTTGGTATCGCGGCAATATTACCCCAATGGGGGAGGAATGAAGGTGGTGTTCTCTCGAATAAAAGCCATTAGTCTCCAATTCGATCATGGCGGCCGTTCGTTCGGCCTTGTCGAGGAGGTTGGAAGTTTGTTTTCTTGGTGTTCTTCATGGACAGCAAGTTGAGTCCCTGAGTTGTTTGTGGGGTTGGTTTCGTGTGCATTGTTGGCAAATATTATCTTCTTCAGCATCCCCTTCTTTCAAATTTTTGCAACCAAAGTCATTGGAGTATCCTGGCGATATTGGTGTGGTAGGCTATCTAGATCGTGATGGTACCCGTTGATATGCTTGGCATGATTGCAGGTAACCATTGTACGTGACAGTCTATTATTGCAGCGATTCAACGAGGTTTAGCCTTCTATAGGTCTCTGCATGTACTTTACTAGCTGAATTTCTTGATGTGCCTATAGCTAGCAAGAGCTATGGCTGAATGATAATGAGTTCAACATTGCAAGAGTTTTGAGGCTTGTGGGTTTTTTTTGAGGGATTGAGGCTTGTGGTATTGGTTGTAATCCCTCACACCACTTTTGTGTATGTGGTTAAGTTACCCATTATGTGGTTGTATTGGATGTTCCCTTTTATATAGAATTTATCGAAAACAATGCTCTGTGTTAATTTGATCGTTTTTTCTCTATCTTCTGCGGAAGGCCCCTGTATTAAAGGGCTTCTAACGAACAAGACACTCTAAAAAATAAGGAGATTATAACTAGGTCATGAGAGTGCCTAACAACCTTTTCTAGAACACACCAAAGGCGTGTGTCGTCGCCGGTCCGCTGCCAGAGCTAGATTGACTTTGAATCATGTGGTGGAGAAGTCATCGTGCTAAGCTCTGGTCTAACACACTGGAGAAGAAGCCACCGTTGCGAAGCCCTCCACAGATTAGAGATCCCATAGCCGAATCACCTCATGAACATAACCTCTACCAGCTCCGCAAAGGCGACGAGGAGAATTCCGCTTCAACATGAAAGGATCCAGGAGACCAGATTTCGTTGTGCTAACGCCGCCACTACCAACTTGTCGCTAGCATCCGAAGATGCCAGATCTACCGCTCCCAAAGAGCGACAACCAATCCCACCCTTCTCTTCGCCGCTGGCGAGGTGGACTAAAAGTCTGGAACACCTTATTCTTATCCCACAAGGTGACATCGTCGCCACCGCCACGCCGCCGCCGGGGAACCAACCCTAACCCTATAAAACCTAACTACACAACCACAAAAATATTCAGAGTCCCGACCCCTCCTCCACTAGAGCGGCGGACGGAGGAAAAGGGCCCCGCCACCTCGACGGGGAGGGACTGATGGGATGGGATCATGTTACAGTTGCTTGTACTATGCATGAGAGGAGCAGGATTTTTTTTCTTCGTCTTTGACGACCTTGACAAGATGATCACCTACTTTTCTCAAAAGTTGTGTACTAGAACTTTACAATTTGCCATTTGATACTTTTCATTGGCCCGTGTTAGGTCATGGCCAATACATAGCTCCAGAGTGATGCCTCGTAAGCCATGTAGGCTCGGATGTCAGGAAAAGTAGGTTCGGATGGAGCAGTGGGATTCTCTACAGGAGGCGGGTGTTTGAGGAGAAAAAGTATGGTCCGGTGCATAAAGCTGAAAAGGTTAAAGTGGAGAGTAGAGATGCATGTGTAGTTGATGCGGAGCATCCCTCGACTACCCGCACCGACACTCCGTCACCACCACAAGCACCAAGAGGACCAATGACAAAAGCACGTGCACGTGCCATCGAGAACAAGGTTGACTCTCTCCTCTTTGAGTTTCGTTCGGTTTCACATGAGAATTGGATTCTACCTCAAAGAGACTCGCTATGCATTCTTAGGCACCAATAAGACGATCGTGAGAAGGAGAAGATGGAGACTCGGGCATCCACGGAGCAACAGAGAGGAGAGGAGAACAAGAAGAATGAAGAGGAGACGCTCCTAGACACCCCGGGTGCCCGGACGAAAGGACCCCGGGTGCCCGGACTCAAGGACATGGGGAGGCTCGAACCCCCTGGACACCCCGGGTGCCCGGCCATCTCGGCCCCGGGTGCCCGGACTCAAGGACATGGGGAGGCCCGAAGCCCCTGGACACCCCGGGTGCCCGGCCATCTCGGCCTCGGGTGCCTGGCCTCTGCCTGGGCTGTGCCCCAGCCAGCCCCGGGTGCCCCCCCCCCACACCTGGGGCTCGCCCAGCCCGCCCCAGGTACCCGGCCTGCCACCTGGGCCGCACCCAGCTCCAGCCGGGGTGCCCGGCATGCCCCGCCCAGCCACGTGCGGCCGCCCAGGTGCCCGGGCCTTAGCCCCCCGGGTGCCCGATCCTCCATCAGCCAGCGCCCCCGACTGGTTCGGGTGCCCGGCCGGTTTGACCCCGGGTGCCCAGACTCCCCTGGAACAGCCCGTGTGCTTTTGGCCTTTTGGCCCTTGTACCCCTCTCTCCCTCTTGTTGCGTCCCTAGCCTTTATATACTCATCTCCTAGCTCATTTGGAAGGTTAGCAAAGTATTAGATAAAACATTGTGAGCTTTGCTCCTTGTATCCCCTCCTCTTTGGAGATCAAGCCCCCACCTAGGGAAGAATCCTTTGGCTTGTCAAGGCCTCCTCTTGGAGAAGATCATCCTCAAGACCTCACCTAGTGGGAAGAACTTACCTAGTGCTATTTTCCTTGAATTGTTCATGTAATCTTGTGGATCTCAAGTATGCTACTCTAGTGGATGTGATATTTGGGTTTGTCTGAGTGTTTTGTGCCTTGTGTTCTTGAGTGTTCTTCCTCCTTTTCCTCCTCCAAGTGTGAAAAGATCCCCTCCAAGGTTTCACCCTACAACATCTTGGTATCATGAGCCAGGTTGATTCACATCGTGGAGTCCCATACCCCCATTTGCTAGCTTGATTTTGTTGTTTCTCGTCCAAATTCGAAAATCCCCACAAAAATAGCCCCAAAAAATTTTCTTACAATTTGTTGGATCTTGTGAGATTTGGTTGTTTTGGTCCATGGATTTGATGTTTGGCAAGTGGATCTAGCCCCTCCCCAATAATCCCCACCCTCCCCACCACGAAATCCACGGAATTTTGCATTTCTCCCAAAATTTTCGCCCAAATCGAAGACCCCCGGGTGCCCGCACCTCGAACCATCGGGCACCCACACCCCCGGGCCATTTCGCCCAGCCCGCCCCGGGCACCTGCACCTACCACCCCCGGGTGCCCGCACCCCCCCCCGAATCAGCCCAACTACACCACTAATTTGACCATAACTTCCAACTCCCAAGTCCGTTTTTTGTGTTCTTTAGCTCGTTTGGAAGCTCTTGACATCCCCCATCCACTCATCTCACTACCACCACCATTAGCCCCCATCCAAAAATCATCACAAAAACACCCACCTTCCGCATTTGACCGATTTTGAGTTGCAATTTCCGTTTCCTAAGGTGTTTCGGCTACTTAGGAGCGTGTGACATCGTCATCAACATCATCATCTCGGAGTCATCTTCACCGCTAACCGTAAGAAAGGACAGTAAACTCGACGACACTTACTTCTTACCTTGCTTTTGCATTGATAGCCCGAGCCATTTTGCGTTGCTTACCCATCGAGACTAGCAAGTTGAGAATTGTTGGGCCACGCTATTGTGCACTATAGTGATTGTGTTATCATCATTGTGCCATAAGTCTCTCCCATGCATATCCTATATACTTTTCTCATATCATACTCGGCTCGAGCATCAAGCATAGAAAAAATGAAAAAGAAGAAAAGCTTTTAAACAAAAGAGGAGCAACAAAGAGCTTGTAAGCAATAACATTGAGCCATTTGCATAGTTATATCATCTTGGTCATCGCATACATAGCATAGTTGGGATTGAAGACGACACGTTTCTCTCATAGGGTTGGTGCACAAGCGTATCTTGCCCATTTGAGCAATCGAGCTAGCGTCTCTCTAGCATTCACACAACAAGAGCATTTTCCGTGGTTGCACATTTTGAGCTCATTCCTTGGTTGTGCGGATCCCATCTATCTCCCGTGTGTGTGTTCCTAGTGATATCTTTGGGTTTGATCTATTTGCTTTACTTGTATTTTTGTGAACCTTCTCAACCTTATCGATATCTTGACTAACATTTGCTTGAAATTTTTGCCACAATCCTAATCGAGCTCCTCCATAAGCCTCTTATTTGTAGGTATGAGTAACAAACCTGGTTCTAATTCTCCTATTGTGGCATTACATTGAGTGACACTTGTTACATCCTCAATCCTCGGAGAAGGTAACTCTGGTATTGTTCTCTCATTTTCCTACTCACCCCACTTGGTTATGATGGATAAGCCAAACTCGTCGTCGAACCCACTTTCCGAGGAGCAAGGTGATGATTCCGGCTTCGTCTCCAAGAACCACTTCTTCACCGTGCAGCGAGCGCTTCATCAAGAAAGCGAAGCATTTGGTGAACGCTTGGAGCAACTCGCCTCCGACCTTCGTCAATTAGAAACAAGGAACTGCGACTACATCGACACAAAGTTCACCACACAAATGGAAGAGCTCCGCAACATGATCATGCGACGCCCGTCTTCCTCAACCGCTTCTTCAAGATGGTGCCACTCAAGTCCCATACAAGTCGGCAATCTTCGGACTACTCCTTTTATGATGCAAGTCCTCCACGAGCTCGCTTTCCTCGACGTGCTCATCCTCAAGATCACCAAGCTCAAGAAAATCCATTCCATGACAATGGTTTACAAGACCGAGTTCGAGCACGTGAATAGATGCGACACCAAGCGCAAGAAGCAATGGAGCAAGAGAAAATACCTCCACAAGCGCCACGTCAAGTACCTCAAGAAGATGACGCCATCCGTCAAGCACAAGCACTCGAAGCACAACAAGCACTACACGAGGCCACTAGAGCCGTTGAAGACCGCAACTGTCAAGTGCGAGAACAAGAAGAAGCTCTTCGTCGTGAGATACAAGAAGAAGAAGCCCGTCACGAAGAGCAACAAGAAAGGCACAACCAAGCGCACATTCCTCGTCCTCCTCCAAGACAAGAGCGACACCAAGAGGAACAAGTGCTTCAAGACCTTCCTCCACGCCAAGAGCGGCATCACGAGGACCGAGCATTTGAGGACCTTCCTCCATGGCAAGAGCGATATCAAAACCGCTACCATGATGAAGAACTCCACTACGGCAAGCTCAAGTTCACCATGCCAAAGTTCTTTGGAAGCAATGATCCCGAAGAGTATCTCTCATGGGCCTTGAAGGTGGACAAGATTTTCCGCCTTCACAACTATGATGAGGAAAAGGAGATCGCCATGGCCTCCCTTGAGTTCCAAGACTACGTCCTCATTTGGTGGGAACAAGTGATCGAGCAACGACATACAAGAGGCGAACCACCAATGACAACTTGGGAAGAAATGAAGGAAGTCATGAGAGCCCGCTTCATGCCTACTCTCACACCTGTGATCTCTTCAAGAAGTTGCAACTCCTCAAGCAAGGCACGAAGACGGTGGAAGAATACTACCAAGAAATGGAGATTGCCATGATACGAGCCAATGTCAAGGAAGACGACGAGCAAACAATGGCACGCTTCTTGAACGGCCTCAACCACCCAATCAAGAGGATTGCCGACTTCCAACCATACTCAAACCTTATCGAGCTAGTTCATCAAGCAACCAAGGCCGAGCGACAAATGCAAGATGGCTTCAAATACGCCAAGTACTCGTCCAAGACCTACGGCTCCTACTCTCAAGCTCCCGCGACTTCGGCACCTCCTACCTCAACTAGAGCATCACCAAGTACCGGCGACAAGTCAAGTTCCAAGCAAGTTGCACCTTCCTCGACTCGTCCTCCGGCAAGCACCTACAAATCCAAGACTCCTTCATCTTCGGCGCGTACTGATGATCCCGTCAAGACAAGTTCATTCAAGTGCTTCACATGTGGCGGACAAGGACACAAGTCCTTCCAATGCACCAACAAGCGAACAATGATCTTGAACGATGACGTCACATACGACTCGATGAGTAAAGAAGAAATGGAAGCCATTGAGCACGTGGCCATGCACCGGCGCGTGAATGAAGATGAAGATGATCAAGTCTTTTGTGAAAATGATTCAAGTCCCTCTCTCGTGGTCTCCAAGGTCTTGACACTCCAACACCACCAAGACGAAGACCAACGGTGCCACATCTTCCACACCAAGGCCGGCATCAATGGGCGCTCCGTCAAGGTCATCATCGACGGAGTAGTTGTCACAACTTGGCAAGTGAAGAGCTATGTTCCAAGATGCAATTGGTCAAGAAGAAGCACCCTCGTCCCTACAAGGTGCAATGGCTACGTGACTCTGACACCATTCAAGTGGAGCACACGGTGCAAGTTTCTTTCAAGATCAGCGCCTACGAGGATACCCTAGAGTGTGATGTGGTTTCTATGTCTGTGTGCCACCTTCTTTTGCGAAGACCTTGGCAATTCGACCGCGGCATCATCCACAACGGACGAACCAACCACTATAGCTTCAAGATGAAAGTCAAGGAGTATGTGCTTCGACCAATGTCACCAAGCCAAGTGATCACCGACAAGAAAGCTTCCACCCATCATGGAGAAACTAGTGAGAGAGTGCACCACCAAAAACAAAGTGAGAGCCACAAGCCAAAATTGAGCGCCTCTTCACCAAGAGAGAAAAACTTAGTCCTCCTAGCCACAAAAAGAGAGATGAGAGAAGTGTGTGAGAACCCATCGAGTGTCATCCACTTTGTCCTCCTATGTAAAGATGAGGTGAACAAAACTAACAATCCTAATCCTCTTCCTCTAGTGTTTTCCAACTTGTTGCAGGAATTCAAGGATGTCTTTCCCGATGAGCTACCTCCCGGTATCCCTCCTCCACATGGCATTGAACATAGGATCGACCTCATCACTGGTGCACCCCTTCGAAACAAGGCTCCCTACCGCGTCAACCCCGAAGAAACTAAGGAGATCGAACGGCAAGTAAAACAACTCATCGACAACAGACATGTACGTGAAAGCTTAAGCCCTTGTTTCGTTCCATTTATACTTGTGCCCAAGCAAGAAGGTAGTTTTCGCATGTGCTCAGATTGTAGGCCCATCAATGCTATCACCGTTCGTTATAGGCATCCCATTCCTCTCCTAGATGACATGCTAGATGAACTTAGCGGCGCCACCATTTTCTCAAAAATTGATCTTAACAGTGGCTATTATCAAATCCGCGTACAAGAAGGTGATGAATGGAAAACAGCTTTCAAAACAAAATTTGGCTTGTACGAGTGGTTGGTTATGCATATGGGTTTATCGGAAGCTCCCGGTACTTTCATGCATCTTATGCATTTTGTGCTTCGTCCTTGCATTGGAGTGTTTGTTGTGGTTTACTTCGATGACATTCTTGTTTTTAGCAAATCCATGAAAGAGCATCTAAGTCATGTTAGGGCTGTTTTGTAAACTCTTCTCAAGGAATGTCTTTATGCCAACATGAAAAAGTGCACATTTGGTGTTGACAAGCTTGTTTTCTTGGGTTTCGTTGTTTCTTCCAAGGGTGTCCATGTTGATGAATCTAAAATTGAAGCAATTAAAACTTGGCCCCAACCCACCAATTTGCAACAAGTGTGTAGCTTTCTTGGCCTTGCGGGTTTCTATCGTTGCTTTGTGAAAGACTTTAGCACCATCGCCGCACCTTTGCATGCTTTGAGTAAGAAGAATGCTCCTTTCATTTGGGGACATTTGCAATCTACCGCTTTTGATGAGCTCAAATCTTTGCTTACCCATGCTCCAATTCTCACTTTACCCAACTTTGACAAAAATTTTGAGGTTCATTGCGATGCAAGTGGTACCAGAATTGGTGGAGTTTTGATGCAAGAAAAGTGAGCTATTGCATATTTTAGTGAAAAACTTTCCGGTGCTCAACTTAACTATCCCATCTATGACAAAGAATTGTATGCTTTAGTGCATGTGTTGCATGTTTGGGAACATTACCTTAGACCACATGAGTTTTTCATACATACCGATCATGAAACACTTAAATACCTTAAAGGTCAAACAAAGTTGAATAAACGACATGCTAAATGGAGTGAATTCATTGAATATTTTCCCTATGTGATCAAGTACATTAAGGGCAAATAAAATGTTGTGGCGGATGCCCTTTCCCGCAAACGCATGTTACTTACTCAACTTGAATTGAATGTAGTTGGATTTGATCATATCAAAGATTTGTATGAGCGTGATGTGACTTTTGCTAATCCTTATGCTAAATGTGTGACGCATACTTCTTGGGAACGATATTATATCAAATATGGTTACCTTATGAGAGCTAACATGAAGGAAATATGCCCTAGAGGCAATAATAAAGTTATTATTTATTTCCTTATATCATGATAAATGTTTATTATTCATGCTAGAATTGTATTAACCGGAAACATAATACATGTGTGAATACATAGACAAACAGAGTGTCACTAGTATGCCTCTATTTGACTAGCTCGTGAATCAAAGATGGTTAAGTTTCCTAACCATAGACATGAGTTGTCATTTGATTAACGGGATCACATCATTAGGAGAATGATGTGATTGGCTTGACCCATTCCGTTAGCTTAGCACTTGATCGTTTAGTATGTTGCTATTGCTTTCTTCATGACTTATACATGCTCCTATGACTATGAGATTATGTAACTCCCATTTACTGGAGGAACACTTTGTGTGCTTCCAAACGTCACAACGTAACTGGGTGATTATAAAGGTTCTCTATAGGTGTCTCCGAAGGTACTTGTTGAGTTGACGTATTTCGAGATTAGGATTTGTCACTCCGATTGTCGGAGAGGTATCTCTGGGCCCTCTCGGTAATGCACATCACTATAGTCCTTGCAAGCAATGTAGCTAATGAGTTAGTTACGGATGATGCATTATGTAACGAGTAAAGAGACTTGACGGTAATGAGACTGAACTAGGTATTGAGATACCGACGATCGAATCTCGGGCAAGTAACATACCGATGACAAAGGGAACAACGTATGTTGTTATGCGGTTCGACCGATAAAGACCTTCGTAGAATATGTAGGAGCCAATATGAGCATCCAGGTTCCGCTATTGGTTATTGACCGGAGACGTGTCTCGGTCATGTCTACATAGTTCTCGAACCCGTAGGGTCCGCACGCTTAAAGTTAGATGACAGTTATATTATGAGTTTATGTGTTTTGATGTACCGAAGGTAGTTCGGGGTCCCGGATGTGATCACGGACATGACGAGGATTCTCGAAATGGTCAAGACATAAAGATCGATATATTGGACGACTATATTTGGACACCGGAATGGTTCCGGGTGAGATTGGGACAATACCAGAGCTCTGGGAGGTTATCGGAACCCCCCGGGAGGTATATGGGCCTTAATGGGCTTTAGTGGAAAGGAGGGGGAAGGAGAAAGGGAGGGGGCGCCCCCCCCCCCCAAGCCCAATCCGAATTGGGAGGGGAGCCGGGCCCCCTTTCCTTCCTCCCTCCTTCCTCTTCCTTCCCTCTCCTTCTCCAAATAGGAAAAGGAGGAGTCCTACTCCCGGTGGAAGTAGGACTCCCCCCTTGGGCGCGCCTCCTCCTCTTGGCCGGCCCCCTCCTCCACTCCTTTATATACGAGGGAGGGGGCACCCCATAGACCCAACAATTGATCATTGATCTCTTAGCCATGTGCAGTGCCCCCCTCCACCATAGTCCACCTCAATAATATCATAGCAGTGCTTAGGCGAAGCCCTGCGTTGGTAGAACATCATCATCGTCACCACGCCATCGTGCTGACAGAAATCTCCCTCAAATCTCGGCTGGATTGGAGTTCGAGGGACGTCATCGAGCTGAACGTGTGCTGAACTCGGAGGTGTCGTGCGTTCGTTACTTGATCGGTCGGATCGTGAAGACGTACGACTACATCAACCGCGTTGTTCTAATGCTTCCGCTTTCGGTCTATGAGGGTACGTGGACAACACTCTCCCCTCTTGTTGCTATGCATCACCATGATCTTGCGTGTGCGTAGGAATTTTTTTGAAATTACTATGTTCCCCAACAGTGGCATCAGAGCCTGGTTTTATGCATAGATGTTATATGCACGAGTAGAACACAAGTGAGTTGTGGGCGATACAAGTCATACTGCTTACCAGCATGTCATACTTTGGTTTGGCGTTATTGTTGGATGAAGCGGCCCGGACCGACATTACGCGTACGCTTACGCGAGACTGGTTCTAGCGACGTGCTTTGCACACAGGTGGATGGCGGGTGTCAGTTTCTCCAATTTTAGTTGAACCGAGTGTGGCTACGCCCGGTCCTTGAGAAGGTTAAAACAACACTAACTTGATGAACTATCGTTGTGGTTTTGATGCGTAGGTAAGAACGGTTCTTGCTCAACCCGTAGCAGCCACGTAAAACCTGCAACAACAAAGTAGAGGACGTCTAACTTGTTTTTGCAGGGCATGCTGTGATGTGATATGGTCAAGGCATGATGCTATATTTTATTGTATGAGATGATCATGTTTTGTAACCGAGTTATCGACAACTGGCAGGAGCCATATGGTTGTCGCTTTATTGTATGCAATGCAATCGCCCTGTAATTGCTTTACTTTATCACTAAGCGGTAGCGATAGTTGTAGAAGCTATAGTTGGCGAGACGACAACGATGCTATGATGGAGATCAAGGTGTCGCGCCGGTGACGATGGTGATCGTGACGGTGCTTCGAAGATGGAGATCACAAGCACAAGATGATGATGGCCATATCATATCACCTATATTGATTGCAAGTGATGTTTATCTTTTATGCATCTTATCTTGCTTTGATTGACGGTAGCACTATAAGATGATCTCTCACTAAATTTCAAGATAAAAGTGTCCTCCCTGAGTATGCACCATTGCCAAAGGTCGTCGTGCCCAAACACCATGTGATGATCGGGTGTGATAAGCTCTACGTCCATCTACAATGGGTGCAAGCCAGTTTTGCACACGCAGAATACTCAGGTCAAACTTGACGAGCCTAGCATATGCAGATATGGCCTCGGAACACTGACACCGAAAGGTCGAGCGTGAATCATATAGTAGATATGATCAACATAGTGATGTTCACCATTGAAAACTACTCCATTTCACGTGATGATCGGTTATGGTTTAGTTGAATTGGATCACATGATCACTTAGATGATTAGAGAGATGTCTATCTAAGTGGGAGTTCTTAAGTAATATGATTAATTGAACTTAAATTTATCATGAACTTAGTCTTGGTAGTATTTTTCAAATTATGTTGTAGATCAATAGCTCGCGTTGTTGCTTTCATATGTTTATTTTGATATGTTCCTAGAGAAAACTGTGTTGAAAGATGTTAGTAGCAATGATGCGGATTAGATCCGTGATCTGAGGATTGTCCTCATTGCTGCACAGAAGAATTATGTCCTTGATGCACCTCTAGGTGACGGGCCTATTGCAGGAACAGATGCAGACGTTATGAACGTTTGGCTAGCTCAATATAATGACTACTTGATAGTTTAGTGCACCATGCTTAACGGCTTAGAATCGGGACTTCAAAGACGTTTTGAACGTCATGGGCCATATGAGATGTTCCAAGAGTTGAAGTTAATATTTCAAGCAAATACCCGAGTTGAGAGATATGAAGTCTCCAACAAGTTCTATAGCTAAAAGATGGAGGAGAATTGCTCAACTAGTGAGCATGTTCTCAGATTGTCTGGGTACTACAATCGCTTGAATCTAGTGGGAGTTAATCTTCCAGATAAGACAGTGATTGACAGAGTTCTCTAGTCACCATCACCAAGTTAGTAGAACTTCATGATGAACTATAGTATGCAAAGGATGACGAAAATGATTCCCGAGCTCTTCGCGATGTTGAAATCAACGAAGGTAGAAATCAAGAAAGAGCATCAAGTGTTGATGATTGACAAGACCACTAGTTTCAAGAAAAGGGCAAAGGGAAAGAAAGGGAACTTCAAGTAGAATGACAAGCAAGTTGTCACTCCTGCGAAGAAGCCCAAAGCTGGACCAAAGCCTGAAACTAAGTGCTTACACTACAAAGGAAATGGTCACTAGAAACGGAAATGCCCTGAATATTTGGTGGATAAGAAGGATGGCAAAGTGAACAAGGGTATATTTGATATACAGGTTATTGATGTGTGACTTACTAGTGTTTATAGTAGCCCCTGAGTATTTGATACTGGTTCAGTTGCTAAGATTAGTAACTCGAAATAGGAGTTACATAATAAACAGAGACTAGTTGAGGGGAAGTGACGATGAGTGTTGGAAGTAGTTCCAAGATTGATATGATCATCATCACACACTCCCTGTACTTTTGGGATTAGTGTTAAACCTAAATAAATGTTATTTGGCGTTTGCGTTGAGCATGAATATGATTTGATCATGTTTATTGCAATACGGTTATTCATTTAAAGTCAGAGAATAATTGTTGTTCTATTTACATGAATAAAACCTTCAATGGTCATACACCCAATGAAAATAGTTTGTTGGATCTCGATCGTAGTGATACACATATTCATAATATTGATGCCAAAAGATGCAAAGTTAATAATGATAGTGCAACTTATTTGTGGCACTGCCGTTTGGGTCATATCGGTGTAAAGCGCATAAAGAAACTCCATAAAGATGGATTTTCGGAATCACTTGGTTATGAATCATTTGATGCTTGCGAACTGTGCCTTTTGGGCAAGATGACTAAAACTCCGTTCTCCAGAACAATGGAACAAGCTACTGACTTGTTGGAAATAATACATACTGATGTATGCAAACCAGTGAGTATTAAGGCTCGTGGTGGGTATCGTTATTTTCTGACCTTCACATATGATTTGAGCAGATATGGGTATATCTACTTGATGAAACATAAGTCTGAAATAGTTGAAAGGTTCAAAGAAATTCAGAGTGAAGTGGAAAATTATCGTAACAAGAAAATAAAGTTTATGCAATCTGATCGTGGAGATGAATATTTGAGTTACGAGTTTGGCCTTCATTTAAAAACAATGTGGAATAGTTTCACAACTCACGCCACATGGAACACCATAGCGTAATGGTGTGTCCAAACGTCGTAACCGCACTTTATTGAATATGGTGCGATCTATGATGGATCTTACCGATTTACCACTATAGTTTTGGGGTTATGCATTAGAGACAGCTGCATTCACTTTAAATAGGGCACCATCAAAATCCGTTGAGACGACGCCTTATGAACTATGGTTTGGCATGAAACCAAAGTTGTCGTTTCTTAAAGTTTGGGTTGCGATGCTTATGTGAAAAAGTTTCAACTTGATAAGCTCGAACCCAAATCGGAGAAGTGCGTCTTCATATAATACCCAAAGGAAACTGTTGGGTACACCTTCTATCATAGATCCGAAGGCAAAATATTCGTTGCTAAGATGGATCCTTTCTAGAGAAGGAGTTTCTCTCAAAAGAAGTGAGTGGGAGGAAAGTAGAGCTTGATAAGGTAAATGTACCTTCTCCCGAATTGGAAAGTAGTTCATCACACAAATCAGTTTTAGTGCTTTCTACACCAATTAGTGAGGAAGCTAATGATGATGATCATGAAACTTCAAATAAAGTTACTACAGAACTTCGTAGGTCTTCCAGAGTAGGGTTCGCACCAGAGTGGTACGGTAATCCTGTTCTGAAAGTCATGTTACTAGACCATGATAAACCTACAAACTATGAGGAAGCGATGATGAGCCCAGATTCCGCGAAATGGCTGGAGGCCATGAAATCTGAGATAGGATCCATGTATGAGAACAAAGTGTGGACTTTGGTGGACTTGCCCGGTGATCGGCAAGCCATAGAAAATAAATGGCTCTTCAAGAGGAAGACGGACGTTGATAGTAGTGTTACTATCTACAAAACTCGACTTGTTGCAAAAAGGTTTTCGACAAGTTGAAGGTGTTGACTACAATGAGATTTTCTCAACTATAGCGATGCTTAAGTCTGTCCGAATCATGTTAGCAATTGCCACATTTTATGAAATCTGGCAAATGGATGTCAAAATTGCATTCCTTAATAGTTTTCTTAAAGAAGAGTTGTATATGATGCAACCAGAAGGTTTTGTCAATCCTAAAGGTGCTAACAAAATATGCAAGCTCCAGCGATCCATCTATGGACTGGTGCAAGCATCTCAGAGTTGAAATATATGCTTTGATAAGTTGATCAAAGCATATAGTTTTATACGGACTTGCAGTGAAGCCTGTATTTACAATAAAGTGAGTGGAAGCACTACAGCCTTTCTGATAAGTATATGTGAGTGACATATTGTTGATCAGAAATGATGTAGAACTTTTCTGGAAAGCATAAAGAAGTGTTTGAAAGGAGTTCTTTGAAAGAAATACCTCAGTAAAGCTACTTACATATTGAGCATCAAGATCTATTGAGATAGATCAAGATGCTTGATAAGATTTTCAATGAGTATACCTTGACAAGATTTTGAAGTAGTTCAAAATGGAATAGTCAAAGAAAGAGTTCTTGCTTGTGTTGCAAAGGTGTGAAATTGAGTAAGACTCAAATACTGACCACGGCAGAAAATAGAAAGAGAATGAAAGTCATTCCCTATGCCTCAGTCATAGGTTCTATAAAAGTATGCCATGCTATGGACCAGACCTATTGTATACTATGCCCTGGTTCGGCAAGGGAGTACAATGGTGATCTAGGAGTAGATCACTGGACATTGGTCAAAATTATCCTTAGTGGAATAAGGATATGTTTCTAGATTATGGAGGTGACAAGAGGTTCATCGTAAAGGGTTATGTCGATGCAAGATTTAACACTGATCCAGATGACTCTAAGTCTCAATCTGGATACATATTAAAAGTGGGAGCAATTAGCCAGAGTAGCTCCGTACAGAGCATTGTAGACATAGAATATTTTTGCAAAATACATACGGCTATGAATGTGACAGACCCATTGACTAAATTTCTCTCACGATCAAAACATGATCCCCGCCACACCCCTTCGAAACAAGGCTCCCTATCGCGTCAACCCCGAAGAAACTAAGGAGATCGAACGGCAAGTACAACAACTCATTGACAACAGACATGTACGTGAAAGCTTAAGCCCTTATGCCATTGCAGTTATACTTGTGCCCAAGCAAGATGGTAGTTTTCACATGTGCTCAGATTGTAGTCCCATCAATGCTACCACCGTTCGTTATAGGCATCCCATTCATCGCCTAGATGGTATGCTAGATGAACTTAGCAGCGCCACCATTTTCTCAAAAATTGAACTTAAAAGTGGCTATTATCAAATCCGCATATGATACATCTCCAACGTATCTACTTTTCCAAACACTTTTGCCCTTGTTTTGGACTCTAACTTGCATGATTTGAATGAAACTAACCCGAACTGACGCTGTTTTCAGCAGAACTGCCATGATGTTGTTTTATGTGTAGAAAAGAAAAGTTCTCGGAATGTCCTGGAAATCCACGGAGGCACTTTTCAGAATTAATAAGAAATTTTGGCGAACGAATCAAGGCCACGGGGCACACGGGCTGTCCACGAGACAGCCCCCCCCTAGGGCGCGCCCTCCTATCTCGTGGCCCCCCTGGACACCTCCCGACCTCAACTCCAACTCCATATATACCGTCTCGTGGAGAGAAAAAAATCAGAGAGAAAGTTTCATCGCGTTTCATGACACGGAGCCGCCGCCAAGCCCTAATCTCTCTCAGGAGGGCTGATCTGGAGTCCGTTCGGGGCTCCGGAGAGGGGGATTCGTCGCCGTCATCATCATCAACCATCCTCCATCACCAATTTCATGATGCTCACCGCCGTGCGTGAGTAATTCCATCGTAGGCTTGCTGGACGGTGATGGGTTGGATGAGATTTACCATGTAATCAAGTTAGTTTTGTTAGGGTTTGATCCCTATATCCACTATGTTCTGAGATTGATGTTGCTATGACTTTGCTATGCTTAATGCTTGTCACTAGGGCCCGAGTGCCATGATTTCAGATCTGAACCTATTATGCTTTCATGAATATATGTGTGTTCTTGATCCTATCTTGCAAGTCTATAGTCACCTATTATGTGTTATGATCCGACAACCCCGAAGTGACAATAATCGTGATACTTCTCGGTGATGACCGTAGTTTGAGGAGTTCATGTATTCACTATGTGCTAATGCTTTGTTCCGGTTCTCTATTAAAAGGAGGCCTTAATATCCCTTAGTTTCCGTATGGACCCCGCTGAACACGGGAGGGTAGGACAAAAGATGTCATGCAAGTTCTTTTCCATAAGCACGTATGACTATTTACGGAATACATGCCTACATTACATTGATGAATAGGAGCTAGTTCTATGTCACCCTATGTTATAGCTATTGCATGAGGAATCGCATCCGGCATAATCATCCATCACTGATCCATTGCCTACGAGCTTTTCACATATTGTTCTTCGCTTATTTACTTTTCCGTTGCTACTGTTACAACTACTACAAAAACCCAAAAACATTTATCTTTACTTTTGCTACCGCTACTATTATTATCATACCACTTTTGCTACTAATCACTTTGCTGCAGATACTAAGTTATCCAGGTGTGGTTGAATTGACAATTCAACTGCTAATACTCAAGAATATTCTTTGGCTCCCCTTGTGTCGAATCAATAAATTTGGGTTGAATACTCTACCCTCGAAAGTTGTTGTGATCCCCTATACTTGTGGGTTATCAAGACTAATTTCTGGCGCCGTTGTCGGGGAGCATAGCTCTATTCTCTGAGTCACTTGGGATTTATATCTGTTGATCACTATGAAGAACTTGAAAGACGACCGAACTACTATTTTGCCCTCAACTACGAGGGGAGGTAAGGAACTGCCATCTAGCTTTGCACTAGATTCTCCTTCCATTATAAGTAAGCTTGCGACACCTAAACCTGCTACTGCTATGAATTCTGATATATCACATGTTATTGATGATGCACTTCTGCTATGCATGATGAAACTACTTCTGTGCTTGATACTACTTTGCCATTAGGTGAATTTCTAGATGAACAACTTGCTAGATTTAGGGGGAATGAAAATATTGAAGAACCTATTATTGACGATAGTGATGATGAAGGTCCCCCCAATGATTATGTTTTACCTATTGTTCCTAAGGGTTATGTTATGCATGAAACAGCCGCTATGGAAATTCTTGCTTGTAATGATAGAAATGATCTTAAGAAATTATTAGCTAAATGGAAGCAGCAGTCTCTTAATGCTAGAATGAAACCCAATCCTGCTTTTGCTACTTCACCTATCTGTGTTACTGACAAGGATTAAGAATTCTCTGTTGATCCTGATATTATTACTTTAGTTGAATCTGATCCTTTTTATGGCCTTGAATCTGAAATTGTTGTGGCACATCTTACCATGTTGAATGATATAGCCACCCTGTTTACTCATGATAAGAAGTCTCGCGATTTATATATCCTTAAGATTTTTCCTTTCTCATTAAAGGGTGATGCTAAGACTTGGTACAATTCTCTTGCTCCTGGTTGTGTGCGTAGTCCCCAGGATATGATTTATTACTTCTCTGCTAAATATTTCCCTGCTCATAAGAAACAAACTGCCTTGCGGGAAATATATAATTTTGTGCAAATCAAAGAAGAGAGTCTCCCACAAGCTTGGGGGAGGCTTCTCCGGTTACTTAATGCTTTGCCTGATCATCCTCTTAAGAAAAATGAAATACTTGATATCTTTTATAATGGACTAACCGATGCTTCCAAGGACTACTTGGATGGTTGTGCTGGTTGTGTTTTCAGGGAAAGAACAGTCGACAAAGCTAAAATACTATTGAATAATATGTTGACTAATGAAAATAATTGGACTCTTCCCGAGCCAGTTCCTGAAGTAGTTCCTGAACCAATTAAGCCAACTCTTGAGCCTATTCCTAAACCCACTCCGAAGAAGAGAGGTGTTTTATTTCTCAGTCCTGAAGATATGCAAGAGGCAAAGAAATCAATGAAGGAAAAAGGTATTAAAGCTGAAGATGTTAAGAATTTACCTCCTATTGAAGAAATACATGGTCTTAATTTACCACCTGAAGAACCACATTGTCTTGATAACCCGACACAGGTAGTAAAGGTAAATTCTCTCTATAGATATGATAAAGTTGAAGTACCCACTACTAAATTTCATAGCCCATGCTTAGATGAATTTGATGACTTTATGGCTAGACAAGAAAGTTTTAATGCTTATGTTGGTAGAGAGTTAAAGAATAATGCTTTCGAGATAGGACGCGTAGGTGATAATCTGGCTAGAATTAAAGATGAATTTCACTGCGTTAGCAAATATACTTCTATGGTTGCTACTCAAGCTGAGCAAGTACTTAAAGCTCAAAATGATTTGCTTGAGGAATTGAATAATAAAAATGACTTTGCTGTTAGAGTGGCTACTAGAACTGGTAGAATGACTCAGGAACCTTCTGAAGGCCACCCTAAGAGAATTGAGAAAGATTCTCAGAGAAACAATTTAGAGGCACCTAGTTCTTCTAAAAAGAAGAAGAAGAAAAACGATAGAACTTTGCATGCTTCTAGTGAACCTACTGTAGACACACATGAGAATCCCAATGATATTTCTATTTCTGATGCTGAAACACAATCAGGTGATGAACATGAACCTAGTGATAATGTTAATGATAATGTTCATGTTGATGCTCAACCTAGCAAAGATAATGATGTAGAAATTGAACATGTTGTTGATCTTGATAACCCACAATCAAAGAATCAACATTATGATAAGAGAGATTTTGTTGCTAGGAAGCACGGTAAAGAAAGAGAACCATGGGTTCAGAAACCCATGCCCTTTCCTCCTAAACCATCCAAGTCAAAGGATGATGAGGATTTTGAGCACTTCGCTGAAATGATTAGACCTATTTTCTTACGTATGCGCTTAACTGATATGTTGAAAGTAAATCCTTATGCTAAGTATATGAAGGATATCATCACAAATAAAAGAAAGATACCGGAAGCTGAAATTTCCACCATGCTTGCTAATTACACTTTTAAGGGTGGAATACCCAAGAAACTTGGAGATCCGGGTGTACCAACTATACCATGCTCTATTAAAAGAAATTATGTTAGAACTGCTTTATGTGATCTTGGAGCCGGTGTTGGTGTTATGCCTCTCTCTTTATATCGTAGACTTGAATTGAATAAGTTGACACATACTGAAATATCTTTGCAAATGGCTAATAAATCAACTGCTATACCTGTCGGTATTTGTGAGGATGTGCTTGTTCTGGTTGCAAATGTCACTATCTTAACGGACTATGTTATTCTTGATATTCCTGAGGACGATAGTATGTCTATTATCCTTGGTAGACCTTTTCTTAATACTGCAGGGGCTGTTATTGATTGTAACAAAGGCAATGTCACTTTTCATGTTAATGGTAATGAGCACACGGTACACTTTCCGAGGAAACAATCTCAAGTTCATAGCATCAATTCTATTGAAAAAGTTCCAAATATCATTTTTGGAGGTTTTGAATTTCCTCTCCCTACTGTCAAGAAAAAGTATGATATTCTTATTGTTGGGGATTTCCATATCCCCGTTGAGGTAACTTAGTGTTATTCGAAATTTCTTCGGTTCCGTGTTATTCAGAATGAGTTTGTTAACAAGACTTGATCAACCTTGTTAGTGGGTTCATTTTGATGATCACGAGATGGATGAAACTAGAAGGCACAACCTTCTGTACCCTCTTTTTACTTTCTGTTATTTAGAATAAATAAAGCAAAAATAGTATTATTTGTCTGTTTTCTAAATTATCCGTGCATTAAAAAATAGTCCGAAAATAAAAGTGCTCCAAATGCCTGCAATTTAGTATGATTTTTCTGGAATATTTGAGGATTTTAGGCACTGAAAACACTGCAGGAGGGCCAAGCACCAGGCCACGAGAGAGGAGGGCACGCCCCCCCCTGTAGGGCGCGCTCCCCTGTCTCATGGGCCCCTGGTGGCTCCCCTCCACTTATGCCAGCACCCACACACTTCATCTTCTACCCAAAAAATCCCCATCCAGCTCAAGCCCGAGTTCTAGCTCGTTTTGCTGCGTTTTTCGATCTGTTAGCTCAAAGCTCCAGTCGCAAAACTGCTTTGGGAGATTGTTGCTTGGTATGTGACTCCTCCGTTGGGCCAATTAGTTTTTGTTCTAGTGCTTTATTCATTGCAAATTTTTGCTGCATAGGTGACCCTGTTCTTGAGCTTGCATGTTAAATTTTTGAGGTCCCAAGCAATTCCAATGCATGATATAGGCTCTAGGCACTTGTAGGAGTAGTTGCTATCAATCTTGTTTAGTTTTATTCACTTTTATTTTGAAGTTACTAAAATTTCAGAAATTTTTTCAGAAAAAGAAATATGCTTAGAAGAATGTACCAAGGTGGTTCCTCGGCAAAGAATGGGCCAAGGATTGCTATACGTGAACAAGATGTTAATTTGCCAAGGGACGCAAATGTACGGGCTTGCGAGTGGCCATCCGATGATTTTATGGTTGAAGCAGGCTTCAAGGGGGAATTTTACGCGTATGTGCGTAATGCTGAGCTTGAGGACTTCTTACAAGATAAGTGTCCTCAATATTATCAATTGGCTGATTCCTTTGTGCGGAGGTTCGAATATATTTCTTCGCGTAATTCTCCTAGTGTTATGTTTGATATTTATGATACATCTTATACCATGGATTTAGAGGATTTTACAACTGCTTGCAAACTCCCGCAGTGGGGTAATATTAATGATCCTCCCAAATCTGAAGTTAGAGATTTTCTTCCTAGTATTACTATGGGAGAATCTAGGGACGTAACACAAGCTACCATAGGGAGCATTCATTTTCCTGCTATACATTACTTTGCTCTCTTTATTGGTAGAAGCATTAACGGTAAGGACGAAGTATGTCACATGTGTGCCCCTGATCTTTGTGTCCTCGAGAGTGTTGTGTCAGGTTATAGAGGTTATAACTTGGGGGCAATAGTTGCACGTAGGTCGCATAATAATAATAGAAGGGGAGATTTCTTTGGAGGAATTTATGCAACCCGTGTGGCTAATTTTACTAATATAGCTCCACGAGAGGGGGATATGATTGTACCTCCTGTTTATTTGGATAAAGAAGCTATGTTTGACCATCATTTTCTTGAGAGGAATGAACAATTCCTCCATTATCGACTAACCTATAACAGACGCAACGTCGTCCCTGTTACTCTTCCTACTCCATACCTTTTTGATTATTAGACAAAAGGAAGATATGTTGTCACCAGGGAAGAAGCCACTGAATATGAGAGGGGAATGGAGGCAGCTCGCCAACACGCTGCCGCTCAGGAGGCGGTCGCCTCTTCATCTCACTACTACCCCAGTTTCACTTATGGATATCAGCCAGGCGGTCACTGGTATTAAACCAACTTAGGCCAAAAGCCTAAGCTTGGGGGAGTACGTATTTCTCACCGACTTTACATTCATGTTCACACACTAGTGGTCGGTGCTCATACTCTTTCATTGTATTATCCATGTTAGTTTAAATTTCTTTTTCTAGTTTTCTTCTTGTGTGTTTGATGAACTTTAAGAAAAAACAAAAAAATTAGTTAGTTTAATTTCCTTGCTTGTAGTAGAAATTAAAATGAAAACCCAAAAAGATTTCTTGTTCTTATTTTACTTGTTGGGAGCTTTCACATGTAAATAGTTTTATTTTCTTTTCTTTCTTTTGGGGGTCGAGAAGACTATATTGAAAATGCTTAGTGGCTCTTATATGCATGATTGTTTATTTAACTTAGAGCCCATATTACTTGTCTTCTCTCTTGAGTTGGATGTGTGCAGATTCCAGCTTAGTCCAATACATGTGCACTCTTATTATTATACACATCGTTCGGTCGTGCAAGTGAAAGGCAATAATGACGATATATGATGGACTTATTGGGATGAGAAAAGCTGGTATGAACTTGACCTATTTTGTTTTTGTAAATATGATGATCCATCGTTCCTGAGTCAGCTATTATGAAGTAAACATATTTGCAATGACATTTAGAGATTATAGTTGCTTGTGCCATGCTTGATTAGCTATGAGTTATAATGGTTTGCCTTGCGTGCCAACATGCTATTAGAATGATTATGATGGGGTATGATGGGATCGTATCCTCCTTTGAATGTATTAAGTGACTCGACTTGGCACATGTTCACACATGTAGTTGAATCAAATCAACATAGCCTTCATGATATTTATGTTCATGGTAGATTAGATCCTACTCATGCTTGTACTCGGTGTAAATTAATTTTAATGCATGTTTACGACTGTTGTCGCTCTCTTAGTTGGTCGCTCCCCAGTCTTTTGCTAGCCTTCACTTGTACTAAGCGGGTATACTGCTTGTGCATCCAAACTCCTTAAACCCCAAAGTTGTTCCATATGAGTTCACTATACCTTCCTATATGCGGTATTTACCTGCCGTTCCAAGTAAATTTGTATGTGCCAAACTCCAAACCTTCAAATGAAATTCTGTTTTGTATGCTCGAGCAGCTCATGTTTCAACTAGGGCTGCCTATATCTTCCATGCTAGGTGGGTTGTTCTCAAGAGGAGTGGACTCCGCTCCTCATTCATGAGAAAGGGCCGGTAACCGGGATGCCCAGTCCCATGATCCAAAAAGATCAAAGCAAATCAAAATAATTAAACAAAACTCCCCCAGGGCTGTTGTATGTTGGAGGCACTCGTTGTTTCGAGCAAGCCATGGATTGATGCTTGTTGGTGGTTGGGGGAGTATAAACCTTTACCATTCTGTTTGGGAACTGCCTATAATGCATGTAGTATGGAAGATACAGCCATCTCATCGTTGTTGCGTTGACAGTGAAAGTATGCCGCTCAAAATGTTATTCAGTCTCTATTTTAAAATCGAGCTCTGGCACCTCTACAAATCCCTGCTTCCCTCTGCGAAGGGCCTATCTATTTACTTTTATGTTGAGTCATCACCCTTCTTATTAAAAGCACCTGGTGGAGAGCACAGTGTCATTTGCATTCATTATTATTGGTTTATATTGGGTATGACTTGACTAGATCTCTTTTACCATGAATTACAATGTTTAGTCAGTCCTTGATCTTTAAAGGTGCTCTACATTTATGTTTTGCGGTCTCAGAAAGGGCTAGCGAGATACCATTTTGTTATATCATATTATGATTATTTTGAGAAAGTGTTGTCATCCGAGTTTTATTATTATAGCTCGCTAGCAGATTATGTTATTGATATGAGTAAATGTGAGACCTATGTGTTATTGTTAGTATGGTTAGTTCATACTATTTGCTGAAACTTGAATGCTGGCTTCTCATGTTACAACAAGAAGAGCAAACATAGTTTATAAAAGTTTTTCTTTATCACTTTCAGTTTATCAACTGAATTGCTTGAGGAAAAGCAAAGGTTTAAGCTTGGGGGAGTTGATACGTCTCCAATGTATCTACTTTTCCAAACACTTTTGCCCTTGTTTTGGACTCTAACTTGCATGATTTGAATGAAACTAACCCGGACTGACGCTGTTTTCAGCAGAACTGCCATGATGTTGTTTTATGTGTAGAAAAGAAAAGTTCTCGGAATGTCCTGGAAATCCACGGAGGCACTTTTTAGAATTAATAAGAATGTTTGGTGAAAGAATCAAGGCCGGGGGCCCACGGGTTGTCCAGGAGACACGGGGCGCCTCCCGCCCCCCTAGGGCGCGCCCTCCTATCTCATGGGCCCCCTGGACACCTCCCGACCTCAACTCCAACTCCATATATACCGTCTCAGGGAGAAAAAAATCAGAGAGAAAGTTTCATCGCGTTTCACGACACGGAGCCGCCGCCAAGCCCTAATCTCTCTTGGGAGGGCTGATCTGGAGTCCGCTCGGGGCTCCGGAGAGGGGGATTCATCGCCGTCGTCATCATCAACCATCCTCCATCACTAATTTCATGATGCTCACCGTCGTGCGTGAGTAATTCCATTGTAGGCTTGCTAGACGGTGATGGATTGGATGAGATTTACCATGTAATCAAGTTAGTTTTGTTAGAGTTTGATCCCTAGTATCCACTATGTTCTGAGATTGATGTTGCTATGACTTTGCTATGCTTAATGCTTGTCACTAGGGCCCGAGTGCCATGATTTCAGATCTGAACCTATTATGTTTTCATGAATATATGTGTGTTCTTGATCCTATCTTGCAAGTCTATAGTCACCTATTATGTGTTATGATCCGACAACCCCGAAGTGACAATAATTGGGATACTTCTCGGTGATGACAGTAGTTTGAGGAGTTCATGTATTCACTATGTGCTAATGCTTTGTTCCGGTTCTCTATTAAAAGGAGGCCTTAATATCCCTTTGTTTCCGTATGGACCCCGCTGAACACGGCAGGGTAGGACAAAAGATGTCATGCAATTTATTTTCCATAAGCACGTATGACTATTTACGGAATACATGCCTACATTACATTGATGAATTGGAGCTAGTTCTGTGTCACCCTATGTTTATAGCTATTGCATGAGGAATCGCATCCGGCATAATTATCCATCACTGATCCATTGCCTACGAGCTTTTCACATATTGTTCTTCGCTTATTTACTTTCCTGTTGCTACTGTTACAACTACTACAAAAACCCAAAAACATTTATCTTTACTTTTGCTACCGCTACTATTATTATCATACCACTTTTGCTACTAAACACTTTGCTGCAGATACTAAGTTATCCAGGTGTGGTTGAATTGACAACTCAACTGCTAATACTCAAGAATATTCTTTGGCTCCCCTTGTGTTGAATCAATAAATTTGGGTTGAATATCTATCCTTGAAAGCTGTTGCGATCCCCTATATATGTGGGTTATCAGCATACAAGAAGGTGATGAATGGAAAACAACTTTCAAAACAAAATTTGGCTTGTACGAGTGGTTGATTATGCATATGGGTTTATCGAAAGCTCCCGGTACTTTCATGCGTCTTATGCATTTTGTTCTTATTCCTTGTATTGGAGTGTCTGTTGTGGTTTACTTCGATGACATTCTTGTTTTTAGCAAATCCATGAAAGAGCATCTAAGTCATGTTAGGGCTGTTTTGCAAACTCTTCGCAGGGAACGTCTTTATGCCAACATGAAAAAGTGCACATTTGGTGTTGACAAGCTTGTTTTCTTGGGTTTCATTGTTTCTTCCAAGGGTGTCCATGTTGATGAATTAAAATTGAAGCAATTAAAACTTGGCCCCAACCCACCAATTTGCAACAAGTGCGTAGCTTTCTTGGCCTTGCGGGTTTCTATCGTCGCTTTGTGAAAGACTTTAGCACCATCGCCGCACCTTTGCATGCTTTGAGTAAGAAGAATGCTCCTTTCATTTGGAGACCTTTGCAATCTACCGGTTTTTGATGAGCTCAAATCTTTGCTGACCCAAGCTCCGATTCTCGCTTTACCCAACTTTGAAAAAACTTCTGAGGTTCATTGCGATGCAAGTGGTACCAGAATTGGTGGAGTTTTGATGCAAGAAAAGTGAGCTATTGCATATTTTAGTGAAAAACTTTCCGGTGGTCAACTTAACTATCCCATCTATGACAAAGAATTGTATGCTTTAGTGCGTGTGTTGCATGTTTGGGAACATTACCTTAGACCGCATGAGTTTTTCATACATACCGATCATGAAACACTTAAATACCTTAAAGGTCAAACAAAGTTGAATAAACGGCATACTAAATGGAGTGAATTCATTGAATCTTTTCCCTATGTGATCAAGTACATTAAGGGCAAAAAAAATGTTGTGGCGGATGCCCTTTCCCGCAAATACATGTTACTTACTCAACTTGAATTGAATGTAGTTGGATTTGATCATATCAAAGATTTGTATGAGCGTGATGTGACTTTTGCTAATCCTTATGCTAAGTGTGTGACGCATACTTCTTGGGAACGATATTGTATCAAATATGGTTACCTTATGAGAGCTAACATGAAGGAAATATTCCCTAGAGGCAATAATATAGTTATTATTTATTTCCTTATATCATGATAAATGTTTATTATTCATGCTAGAATTTTATTAACCGGAAAATAATACATGTGTGAATACATAGATAAACAGAGTGTCACTAGTATGCCTCTACTTGACTAGCTCGTGAATCAAAGATGGTTAAGTTTCCTAACCATAGACATGAGTTGTCATTTGATTAATGGGATCACATCATTAGGAGAATGATGTGATTGACTTGACCCATTCCGTTAGCTTAGCACTTGATTGTTTCATATGTTGCTATTGCTTTCTTCATGACTTATACATGTTGCTATGACTATGAGATTATTTAACTCCCATTTACCGGAGGAACACTTTGTGTGCTACCAAACGTCACAACGTAACTGGGTGATTATAAAGGTGCTCTACAGGTGTCTCCGAAGGTACTTGTTGAGTTGACGTATTTCGAGATTAGGATTTGTCACTCCGATTGTCGGAGAGGAATCTCTGGGCCCTCTCGGTAATGCACATCACTATAAGCCTTGCAAGCAATGTAGCTAATCAGTTAGTTATGGGATGATGCATTATATAAAGAGTAAAGAGACTTGCCGGTAACGAGATTGAACTAGGTATTGAGATACCGACGATCGAATCTCGGGCAAGTAACATACCGATGACAAAGGGAACAACGTATGTTGTTATGCGGTTCGACCGATAAAGACCTTCGTAGAATATGTAGGAGCCAATATGAGCATCCAGGTTCCGCTATTGGTTATTGACCGGAGACGTGTCTCGGTCATGTCTACATAGTTCTCGAACCCGTAGGGTCCGCACGCTTAAAGTTAGATGACAGTTATATTATGAGTTTATGTGTTTTGATGTACCGAAGGTAGTTCGGGGTCCCGGATGTGATCACGGACATGACGAGGATTCTCGAAATGGTCAAGACATAAAGATCGATATATTGGACGACTATATTTGGACACCGGAATGGTTCCGGGTGAGATTGGGACAATACCGGAGCTCCGGGAAGTTATTGGAACCCCCGGGAGGTATATGGGCCTTAATGGGCTTTAGTGGAAAGGAGGGGAAAGGAGCAAGGAAGGGGACGCCCCCCCCCCTCAAGCCCAATCCGAATTGGGAAGGGGCCGCCCCCCCCCCCCCCCCCTTTCCTTCCTCCCTCCTTCCTCTTCCTTCCCTCTCCTTCTCCAAATAGGAAAAGGAGGAGTCCTACTCCTGATGGGAGTACGACTCCCACCTTGGGCGTGCCTCCTACTCTTGGCCGGCCCCCTCCTCCACTCCTTTATATACGGGGGAGGGGGCACCCCATAGACACAACAATTGATCATTGATCTCTTAGCCGTGTGCGATGCCCCCCTCCACCATAGTCCACCTCGATAATATAGTAGAGGTGCTTAGGTGAAGCCCTGCATCGGTAGAACATCATCATGTCACCATGTCGTCGTGCTGATGGAACTCTCCCTCAAAGCTCGGCTAGATCAGAGTTTGAGGGACGTCATCGAGCTGAACGTGTGTTGAACTCGGAGATGCCGTGCGTTCGGTACTTGATTGGTCGGATCGTGAAGACGTACGACTACATTAACCGCGTTGTGCTAACGCTTCCGCTTTTGGTCTACGAGGGTACGTGGACAACACACTCCCCTCTCGTTGCTATGCATCACCATGATCTTGCGTGTGCGTAGGAATTTTTTGAAATTACTACGTGATACGTCCATTTTGCATCATGCTTTTATATCAATATTTATTGCATTATGGGCTGTTATTACACATTATATCTCAATACTTATGGCTATTCTCTCTTATTTTAGAAGGTTTACCATGAAGAGGGGGAATGCCAGCAGCTAGAATTCTGGCTGGAAAAGGAGCAAATATTGGAAACCTATTCTGCACAGCTCCAAAAATCCTGAAACTCCACGGAAGTCAGTTTTGGAATTAATAAGATTTATTGAGCGAAGAAAACACCAGAGGGGACCACACCCTGGCCATGAGGGTGGGGAGCGCGCCCACCCCTACTGGGCGCGCCCGCTGTCTCCTGGGCCCCCTGGTGGCCCTCCGGTGCCCATATTCTGCTATATGAAGGCTTTTACCCTGGAAAAAATCAGAGGCAAGCTTACGGGACGAAACTCCACTGCCACGAGGCGGAACCTTGGCGGAACCAATCTAGGGCTCCAGCAGAGCTGTTCTGCCGGGGAAACTTCCCTCTGGGAGGGGGAAATCATCATCATCGTCATCACCAACGATCCTCTCATTGGGAGGGGGTCAATCTCCATCAACATCTTCACCAGCACAATATCCTCTCAAACCCCTAGTTCATCTCTTGTATCCAATCTTGTATCAAAGCCACAAATTGGTACCTGTGGGTTGCTAGTAGTGTTGATTACTCCTTGTAGTTGATGCTAATTGGTTTACTTGGTGAAGATCATATGTTCAGATCCTTAATGCATATTATTACTCCTCTGATTATGAACATGAATATGCTTTGTAAGTAGTTACGTTTGTTCCTGAGGACATGGGTGAAGTCTTGCTATTAGTAGTCATGTTAATTTGGTATTCGTTCGATATTTTTATGAGATGTATGTTGTCTTTCCTCTAGTGGTGTGCTACCTCTTGAGCACTGCATTGGATTTCCCCGAAGACGAGAGGATGATGCAGCAAAGTAGCGTAGGTATTTCCCTCAGTTTTTGAGAACCAAGGTATCAATCCAGTAGGAGGCCACGCACAAGTCCCTCGTACCTACACAAAACGATAGCTCCTCGCAACCAACGCGATTAGGGGTTGTCAATCCCTTCACGGTCACTTACGAGAGTGAGATCTGATAGAGATGATAAATAATATTTTTGGTATTTTTGGTATATAGATGCAAAGTGAAAAGTAAAAGACAAAGTAAAAACAAATCAAGTATTAAAGTAATGGAGATTGATATGATGAGAATAGACCCGGGGGCCATAGGTTTCACTAGTGGCTTCTCTCAAGAGCATAGATATTCTACGGTGGGTGAACAAATTACTGTTGAGCAATTGACATAATTGAGCATAGTTATGAGTATATCTAGGTATGATCATGTATATAGGCATCACGTCCAAGACAAGTAGATCGAAACGATTCCGCATCTACTACTATTACTCCACTCATCGACCGCTATCCAGCATGCATCTAGAGTATTAAGTTAAACACAGAGTAACGCCTTAAGCAAGATGACATGATGTAGAGGGATAAATTCATGCAACATGATAAAAAACCCATCTTGTTATCCTCGATGGCAACAATACAATACGTGCCTTGCTGCCCCTTCTGTCACTGGGAAAGGACACCGCAAGATTGAACCCAAAGCTAAGCACTTCCCCCATTGCAAGAACTACCAATCTAGTTGGCCAAACCAAACGGATAATTCGAAGAGACTTGCAAAGATAACCAATCATACATAAAAGAATTCAGAGAAGATTCAAATATTATTCATAGATAAGCTGGATCATAAACCTACAATTCATCAATCTCAACAAACACACCGCAAAAAGAAGATTACATCGAATAGATCTCCACAAGAGAGGGGGAGAGCATTGTATTGAGATCCAAAAAGAGAGAACAAGCCATCTAGCTACTAGCTATGGACCCGAAGGTCTGAAGTAAACTACTCACACTTCATTGGAGGGGCTATGGTGTTGATGTAGAAGCCCTCCGTGGTGGATGCCCCCTCCGGCGGAGCTCCGGAACAGGCCCCAAGATGGGATCTCGTGGATACAGGAAGTTGCGGTGATGGAATTAGGTTTTTGGCTCCTGTTCTGATCGTTCGGGGGTACGTAGGTATATATAGGAGGAAGGAGTACGTCGGTGGAGCAATAGGGGGCCCACGAAGCAGGGGGACACGCCCTAGGGGGGGCGCCCCCCACCCTCGTGACCGCCTCTTCTGTGCCTTGGCGTTGGGTCCAAGTCTCCTGGATCACGTTCGGTGAGAAAATCACGTTTCCGAAGGTTTCATTCCGTTTGGACTCCTTTTGATATTTCGTTTCTTCGAAACACTGAAATAGGCAAAAAACAGCAATTCTGGGATGGGCCTCCGGTTAATAGGTTAGTCCCAAAAATAATATAAAAGTGGAAAATAAAGCCCAATATAGTCCAAAACAGTAGATAAAGTAGCATGGAGCAATCAAAAATTATAGATACGTTGGAGACGTATCAGGCATCCCCAAGCTTAATTCCTGCTCGTCCTCGAGTAGGTAAATGGTAAAAAGAGAATTTTTGATGCGGAGTGATACTTTGGCATAATTTCAATGTAAATCTTCTTAATTATAGTATGAATATTCAGATCCGAAAGATCCAAGACAAAAGTTCATATTGACATAAAAATAATAATACTTCAAGCATACTAATCAAAGCAATCATGTCTTCTCAAAATAGCATGGCAAAAGAAAGTTCATCCCTACAAAATCATATAGTTAGGCTATGCTTCATTTTTGTCACACAAAGATGTTCCCAACTTCTATACCCTGGATGAAAAGCCAAGCAATTGTTTCATACTTAAATAATCTCAAACTTTTTCAACCTTCACGCAATACATGAGCGTGAGCCATGGATATAGCACTATGGGTGGAATAGAATATGATGATGGGGATTGTGTGGAGAAGACAAAAAAGGAGAAAGTCTCACATTGACGAGGATAATCAACGGGCTATGGAGATGCCCATTAATTGATGTCAACATGAGGAGTAGGGATTGCCATGCAACGGATGCACTAGAGCTATGAATGCTCAACAAAAGAAAACTAGTGGGTGTGCATCCAACTCGCTTGCTCATGAAGACCTAGGGCATTTGAGGAAGCCCATCGTAGGAATATACAAGCCAAGTTCTATAATGAAAAATTCCCACTAGTATAAAAAGACAACTTATGAGACTCACTACATGAAGAACAAGGTGCTACTTTGAAGCACAATATATGAGACTCACTATATGAAGAACAAGGTGCTACTTTGAAGCACAAGTGTGGAAAAAGAGATAGTAGCATTGCCCTTTTTATTTATTTTCTTTTTTGGGGGGCCTTTCTTTTTTTTGGCCTTTTTTTGATTGGGCAATGCTCTAATAATGATGATCATCACACTTCTATTGATTACAACATAAGGATTACAACTCGAAACTAGAACAAGATATGACTCTATATGAATGCCTCTGGCGGTGTACCGGGATGGTGCAATGAATCAAGAGTGACATGTATGAAAAATAATGCATGGTGGATTTGCCACAAATACGATGTCAACTACATGATCATGCAATGGCAATATGACAAAAGTAATGTATGTCATGATGATGACGAACGGAACGGTGGAAAGTTGCATGGCAATATATCTCGGAATGGCTATGGAAATGCCATAATAGGTAGGTATGGTGGCTGTTTTGAGGAAGATATAAGGAGGTTTATCTGTGATAGAGCGTATCGTATCACGGGGTTTGGATGCACCGGCGAAGTTTGCACCAACTCTCAAGGTGAGAAAGGGCAATGCACGGTACCGAAGAGGCTAGCAAAGGCGGAAAGGTAAAAGTGCGTATAATCCGTGGACTCAACATTAGTCAAAAGAACTCATATACTTATTGCAAAAATTTAGAAGTCATCAAAAATCAAGTACTACGTGCATGCTCCTAGGGGGATAGATTGGTAGGAAAAGACCATCGCTCGTCCCCGACCGCCACTCATAAGGATGCACAAGCCAGGTACAGTTCATGTTTCAAATTTGTTACACAATTTTAACCATACGTGCATGCTACGGGACTTGCAAACTTCAACACAAGCATTTCTCAAATTCACAACTACTCAACTAGCATGACTTTGATATTATCACCTCCATATCTCAAAACAATTATCAAGCATCAAATTTATCTTAGTATTCAACGCACTCAAAAGAAAGTTTCACATATCTTGAATACCAAGTATATTAATATTAAGAAAATTACCATGCTATTAACGCCTCTCAAAATAATCTAAGTGAAGCATGAGAGATCAATAGTTTCTTTAAAACAAATCCACCACCGTGCTCTAAAAGATCTAAGTGAAGCACTAGAGCAAAAATTATCACGCTCAAAAGATATAAGTGAAGCACTATGAGCAAAACTATCAAGCTCAAAAGATATAAGTGAAGCACATAGAGTATTCTAGCAAATTCCAATTTGTGTATGGCTCTCTCAGAAGGTGTGTACAACAAGGATGATTGTGGTAAACTAACAAGCAAAGACGCAAATAATACAAGACGCTCCAAGCAAAACACATATCATGCGGTGAATAAAAATATAGCTCCAAGTAAATTACCGATGGAAGTAGACAAAAGAGGGGATGCCTTCCGGGGCATCCCCAAGCTTTGACTTTTTGGTGTCCTTGGATTATCTTGGGGGTTCCATGGGCATCCCCAAGCTTAGGCTCTTGCCACCCTTTATTCCATAGTCCATAAAAGCTTTACCCAAAACTTGAAAACTTCACAACACAAAACTCAACAGGAAATCTTATAAGGTCCGTTAATGAAAGAAAAGAAAATCACCACATAAGGTAATGCAATGAACTCATTCTTTATTTAATTTGGTGTTAAACCTACTGTATTCCAACTTCTTTATGGTTTATAAACTAATTTACTAGCCATAGATGCATTGAAATAAGCAAACAACACACGAAAAACAGAATCTGTCAAAAACAGAACAGTCTGTAGCAATCTGTAACTAACGCAAACTTCTGGAACTCTAAAAATCCTACCAAAATAGGAAGTCCTGAAAATTTTGTCTATTGAACAGGAGAAAAAAGAATCAACGCAAAAGCACGTTCCTGTAATTTAACAAAATTATATTCGTGTGCGCAAATTTTCTGTTTTTCAGCAGAATCAAATCAACTATCATCGTAGGTTATCCTATAGGTTCTACTTGGCACAAACACTAATTAAAACAGAGTCTAGATGGAAGATTTATTAAATAACAACAGGGGAAAATATTGGGTTGCCTCCCAACAAGCGCTTTTCTTTAAAGCCTTTTTTAGCTAGGCATTGAGATTTCAATGATGCTCACATGAAAGACAAGAATTGAAGCACAAAGAGAGCATCATAAAACACGTGACAAACTCATCTAAGTCTAACATACTTCCTATGAATAGGCATACTATAAGCAAACAAATTTGCAGGGCAAGCAAAAACTAGTATACACAAGGAAGAAGAAAGAGACGAAAGCAATCTCAACATGACGAGAGGTAATTTAATAAGATAAAATTTTCTACGACCATATTTTCCTCTCTCATAATAATTACATGTAGGATCATAGGCAAATTCAACAAAATAGCTATCACAAAACATATTCTCAACATGATCCACATGCATGCAAAGTTGACACTCTTCCAAGATAGTGGGATTAACATTAACTAAAGTCATGTCCTTTCTGAACCCACTTTCAATATTATTGCAAACACTATTATCAATCTCATATTCATCATGGGGCTTAAATAAATTTTCAAGGTTATAACAAGAATCACCCCAATCATGATCATTGAAACAAGTAGTAGACATAGAAAAACTAGCATCCCCAAGCTTAGGGTTTTGCATATTATTAGCACAATTGACATCAACAGAATTTTTAGGAAAATCATTGCAATCATGCTTTTTATTCAAGGAGTTATCGTGAATCTCTTCATAAATTTCTTCATCGTAGTTTTCAGATTCACGAATTTTAAGCAAAGCTTCATAAAGATAATCTAGCGCATAAAACTCACTAGCAATTGGTTCATCATAATTGGATCTCTTAAAAAGATTAGCAAGTGGATGAGGATCCATAGATCTTAGGTTCTTTGTTTAGCAATAAATAAGCATCTATTCCAACCAAACGAGCAAACCAAAGGGCAAGCGAAAGAGAGGAGGAGCTTGGGAAAGAGAGGGCAAATAAAATGGCAAGGGTGAAGTGGGGGAGAGGAAAATGATAGGCAAATGGCAAATAATGTAAATGCGAGGGAGATGGGTTCGTGATGGGTACTTGGTATGTCTTGACTTGAGCGAAGACCTCCCCGGCAACGGCGCCAGAAACTCTTCTTGCTACCTCTTGAGCACTGCGTTGGATTTCCCCGAAGAGGAGAGGATGATGCAGCAAAGTAGCGTAGGTATTTCCCTCGGTTTTTGAGAACCAAGGTATCAATCCAGTAGGAGGCCACGCACAAGTCCCTCGTACCTACACAAAATGATAGCTCCTCGCAACCAACGCGGTTAGGGGTTGTCAATCCCTTCATGGTCACTTACGAGAGTGAGATCTGATGGAGATGATAAATAATATTTTTGGTATTTTTGGTATATAGGTGCAAAGTGAAAAGTAAAAGGCAAAGTAAAAACAAAGCAAGTATTAAAGTAATGGAGATTGATATGATGAGAATAGACCCGGGGGCCATAGGTTTCACTAGTAGCTTCTCTCAAGAGCATAGATATTCTACAGTGGGTGAACAAATTATTGTTGAACAATTGACAGAATTGAGCATAGTTATGAGTATATCTAGGTATGATCATGTATATAGGCATCACGTCCAAGACAAGTAGACTGAAACAATTCTGCATCTACTACTATTACTCCACTCATCGACCGCTATCCAGCATGCATCTAGAGTATTAAGTTAAAACAGAGTAATGCCTTAAGCAAGATGACATGATGTAGATGGGTAAATTCATGCAATATGATAAAAAAAACCATCTTGTTATCCTCGATGGCAACAATACAATACGTGCCTTGCTGCCCCTTCTGTAACTGGGAAAGGACACCGCAAGATTGAACCCAAAGCTAAGCACTTCTCCCATTGCAAGAACTACCAATCCAGTTGGCCAAACCAAACGGATAATTCGAAGAGACTTGCAAAGATAACCAATCATACATAAAAGAATTCAGAGAAGATTCAAATATTATTCATAGATAAGCTGGATCATAAACCCACAATTCATCGGTCTCAACAAACACACCGCAAAAAGAAGATTACATCGAATAGATCTCCATGAGAGAGGGGGAGAACATTGTATTGAGATCCAAAAAGAGAGAAGAAGACATCTAGCTACTAGCTAAGGACCCGAAGGTCTGAAGTAAACTACTCACACTTCATCGGAGGGGCTATGGTGTTGATGTAGAAGCCCTTTGTGGCGGATGCCCCCTCCGATGGAGCTCCGGAACAGGCCCCAAGATGGGATCTCGTGGATACAGGAAGTTGCGGTGGTGGAATTAGGTTTTTGGCTCCTGTTCTGATCGTTTGGGGATACGTAGGTATATATAGGAGGAAGGAGTACGTCGGTGGAGCAACAGGGGGGCCACGAGGCAGGGGGCACGCCCTAGGGGGGCGCCCCCACCCTCGTGACCGCCTCTTGTGTGCCTTGGCGTAGGGTCCAAGTCTCCTGGATCACGTTCGGTGAGAAAATCACGTTTCTGAAGGTTTCATTCCGTTTGGACTCCGTTTGATATTCCGTTTCTCCGAAACACTGAAATAGGCAAAAAACAGCAATTCTGGGTTGGGCCTCCGGTTAATAGGTTAGTCCCAAAAATAATATAAAAGTGGAAAATAAAGCCCAATATAGTCCAAAACAGTAGATAAAGTAGCATGGAGCAATCAAAAATTATAGATACGTTGGAGACGTATCATGGTGTTATGTGAACGTCGACTACATGACACTTAACCATTATTTGGGCCTAGAGGAAGGCATTGGGAAGTAATAAGTAGACGATGGGTTGCTAGAGTTATAGAAGCTTAAACCCTAGTTTATGCGTTGCTTCGTAAGGGGCTGATTTGGATCTATATGTCTAATGTTGTGGTTAGGTTTACCTTAATACTTCTTTTGTAGTTGCGGATGCTTGTAATAGGGGTTAATCATAAGTGGGATGCTTGTCCAAGTAAGGGCAGTACCCAAGCACCGGTCCACCCACATATCAAATTATCAAAGTATCGAACGCGAATCATATGAGCGTTATGAAAACTAGCTTGACGATAATTCCCATGTGTCCTCGGGAGCTCTTTCCTCATTATAAGAAATTGTCCAGGCTTGTCCTTTGCTACAAAAAGGATTGGGCCACCTTGCTGCACTTTATTTACTTTCATTGCTTGTTACTCGTTACAATTTATCTTATCACAAAACTATCTGTTACCTACAATTTCAGTGCTTGCAGAGAAAACCTTACTGAAAACCGCTTGTCATTTCCTTCTGCTCCTCGTTGGGTTCGACACTCTTACTTATCGAAAGGACTATGATAGATCCCCTATACTTGTGGGTCATCAAGACTCTTTTCTGGCGCCGTTGTCGGGGAGTGAAGCGCCTTTGGTGAGTGGAACTCGGTAAGGAAACATTTATATAGTGTGCTGAAATTTTCTGTCACTTGTTACTATGGAAACTAATCCTTTGAGGGGCTTGTTCGGGGTATCTTCACCCCGACCAGAAGAGCAAAGAGTTGCTCCTCAACCTACTGAACCTACTGAAAAAATTACTTTGAGATTCCTTCGGGTATGATAGAGAATCTGCTAGCTAATCCCTTTGCAGGAGATGGAACATTGCATCCCGATTTACACCTTATCTTTGTGGATGAAGTTTGTGGATTATTTAAGCTTGCATGTATTCCCGATGATGTTGTCAAAAGGAAGGCCTTCCCTTTATCTTTGAAGGGATATGCATTGACATGGTATAGGCTATGTGATGATACGGGATCTTGGAATTATAAACGATTGAAGTTGGAATTTCACCATAAGTTCTATCCTATGCATCTTGTTCATCGTGATCGTAATTACATATATAATTTTTGGCCTCACGAAGGAGAAAGCATGGCTCAAGCTTGGGGGAGGCTTAAGTCAATGTTATATTCATGCCCCAATCATGAGCTCTCCAGAGAAATGATTATTCAAAAAAATTATGCTCGGCTTTCTCCCAATGATCGCAACATGCTCGATACTTCCTGTGTTGGTTCTTATATGATGAAGAATATTGAATTCAAATGGGACTTACGGGAGAGAATTAAATGCAACTCTGAAGATTGGGGTTCCGACGATGGTAAGGAGTCAGGTATAACACCTAAGTTTGATTGTGTTAAATCTTTTATGGATACCGATGCTTTTCGTGGATTTAGCACTAAGTATGGACTTGACTCTGAGATAGTACCTGCTTTTTGTGAATCTTTTGCTACTCACGTTGATCTCCCTAAGGAGAAGTGGTTTAAATATAATCCTCCCATTGAAGTAAAAGTAGTTGCACCTATTACAGTTGAAGAAAAGACTGTCACTTATAGTGATCCTATTGTTCCTACTACTTATGTTGAGAAACCTCCTTTTCCTGTTAGGATAAAGGATCATGCTAAAACTTCGACTGTTGTTTGTAAGAGTAATACTAGGACTTATACACCTCCTGAGCAAATCAAAGTTGAACATAGTATTGCTATGGTTAAAGATCTCTTGGATGATAATTTAGATGGGTATGTTATTTACTTCTGTGAACATGCTGCTAATATTGCTAGACCAGATGCTAAGATACATAGACATGTTGTAGGCATGCCTGTTGTTTCTGTTGAAATAGGAGATCATTGTTATCATGGCTTATGTGATATGGGTGCTAGTGCTAGTGCAATACCCTATGACTTATATAAAGAAATTATGCATGATATTGCACCTGCTGAATTGGAAGGTATTGATGTTACTATCAAGCTTGCCAATAGAGATACTATTTCACCAATTGGGATTGTTAGAGATGCTGAAGTCTTGTGCGGGAAGGTTAAATATCCTGCTTATTTTCTTGTTCTTAGTTCCCCACAAGATGATTTTTATCCCATTATTTTTGGTAGACCCTTCTTGAATACTGTTAATGCTAGGATTGATTGCAAAAAGGATATTGTTGAAATTGGCTTAGGGGATATGTCTCATGAGTTTAACTTTGCTAAGTTTCGTAGACAACCCCGTGATAAAGAATCACCTAGTAAGGATGAGATTATTGGTCTTGCTTCTATTGTCGTGCCTCCTACTAATCCATTAGAACAATATTTGCTAGACCATGAAAATGATATGTTTATGAATGAAAGAAGGGAAATAGATGAAGTGCTCCATCAACAGGAACCTATTCTGAAGCACAACCTACCCGTTGAAATTCTAGGGGATCCCCCTCCACCCAAGGGTGATCCCGTGTTTGAACTCAAACCATTACCTGATAATCTTAATTATGCTTATCTTGATGAAAAGAAAATATATCATGTTATTATTAGTGCTAACCTTTCAGAGCAAGAAGAAGAAAGATTATTGCTCTGAAGAAGCACCGTGCTGCTATTGGATATACTCTGGATGATCTTAAGGGCATTAGTCCCACGCTATGCCAACACAAAATTAAATTGGAGGAAGGTGCCAAACCAGTTAGAGATCCTCAATGACGATTGAATCCTAAGATGAAAGAAGTGGTAAGAAAGGAGATATTAAAGCTCCTTGAGGCAGGTATAATTTATCCCGTTGCTGATAGTGATTGGGTAAGCCCTGTCCATTGTGTTCCTAAGAAGGGAGGTATTACTGTCGTTCCTAATGATAAAGATGAACTGATCCCGCAAAGAATTATTACAGGTTATAGGATGGTAATTGATTTCCGTAAATTAAATAAAGCTACTAAGAAAGATCATTACCCTTTACCTTTTATTGATCAAATGCTAGAAAGACTATCCAAACACACACATTTCTGCTTTCTAGATGGTTATTCTGGTTTCTCTCAAATACCTGTGTCAGCGGGGGATCAATCAAAAACTACATTTACTTGCCCTTTTGGTACTTTTGCTTATAGATGTATGCCTTTTGGTTTATGTAATGCACCTGCTACCTTTCAAAGATGCATGATGGCTATATTCTCTGACTTTTGTGAAAAGATTTGTGAGGTATTCATGGATGATTTCTCCGTTTATGGATCCTCTATTGATGATTGCTTGAGCAACCTTGATTGAGTTTTGCGGAGATGTGAAGACACTAGTCTCGTACTGAATTGGGAAAAGTGCCACTTTATGGTTAATGAAGGCATTGTCTTGGGGCATAAGATTTCTGAGAGAGGTATTGAAGTTGATAAAGCTAAATTTGATGCTATTGAAAAGATACCATGTCCTAAGGACATGAAAGGTATAAGAAGTTTCCTTGGTCATGCCGGTTTTTATAGGATGTTCATTAAGGACTTTTCTAAAATCTCTAGGCCTCTGACTAATTTATTGCAAAAAGATATTCCTTTTGTCTTTGATGATGATTGTGTAGAAGCATTTGAAATACTTAAGAAAGCTTTGATCACTGCACCTATTGTTCAGCCACCTGATTGGAATTTACCTTTTGAAATTATGTGTGATGCTAGTGATTATGCTGTAGGTGTTGTTTTAGGGCAAAGAGTTGAGAAGAAATTGAATGTTATCCAGTATGCTAGTAAAACTCTTGATACTGGCCAGAGAAATTATGCTACTACTGAAAAAGAGTTCTTAGCAGTTGTGTTTGCATGTGATAAGTTTAGACCTTATATTGTTGATTCCAAAGTTACTATTCACACTGATCATGCTGCTATTAAGTATCTTATGGAAAAGAAAGATGCTAAGCCTAGACTTATTAGATGGGTTCTCTTGCTCCAAGAATTTGATTTGCATATTATTGATAGAAAGGGAGCTAAGAACCCCGTTGCAGACAACTTGTCTAGGTTAGAGAATGTTCTTGATGACCCACTGCCTATTGATGATAGCTTTCCTAACTAACAATTAGCGGTCATTAATGCTTCTCGTACTACTCCTTGGTATGCTGATTATGCTGATTACATTGTTGCTAAATTTATACCACCTAGTTTCACATACCAGCAAAAGAAAAAGTTCTTTTGTGATTTAAGACATTACTTCTGGGATGACCCACACCTTTATAAAGAAGGAGTAGATGGTGTTATTAGACGTTGTGTACCTGAGCATGAACAGGAACAGATCCTACGTAAGTGTCACTCTGAATCATATGGAGGACACCACGCTGGAGATAGAACTGCACATAAGGTATTGCAATCCGGTTTTTATTGGCCTGCTCTCTTCAAAGATGCTCGTAAGTTTGTCTTATCTTGTGATGAATGTCAAAGAATTGGTAATATTAGTAGACGTCAAGAAATGCCTATGAATTATTCTCTTGTTATTGAACCATTTGATGTTTGGGGCTTTGATTATATGGGACCTTTTCCTGCCTCTAATGGTTATACACATATTTTAGTTGATGTTGATTATGTTACTAAGTGGGTACAATCTATTCCAGCTAGTAGTACTGATCATAACACTTCTATTAAAATGCTTAAAGAAGTTATTTTTCCGAGGTTTGGAGTCCCTAGATATCTTATGACTGATGGTGGTTCACATTTTATTCATGGTGCTTTCCGTAAGATGCTTGCTAAGTATGATGTTAATCATAGAATCACATCTCCTTATCACCCGCGGTCTAGTGGTCAAGTAGAGTTGAGCAATAGAGAGCTCAAATTAATTTTGCAAAATACTGTCAATAGATCTAGAAAGAATTGGTCCAAAAAACTTGATGATGCATTATGGGCCTATAGAACTGCATACAAAAATCCTATGGGTATGTCTTCGTATAAGATGGTTTATGGAAAAGCATGTCACTTACCTCTAGAACTTGAACATAAAGCATATTGGGCTATTAAAGAGCTCAACTATGACTTCAAACTTGCCGGTGAGAAGAGGTTATTTGATATTAGCTCACTTGATGAATGGAGAACCCAAGCCTATGAGAATGCCAAGCTATTCAAAGAAAAAGTCAAACGCTGGCATGACAAAAGGATACAAAAGCATGAGTTTAACATAGGAGATTATGTTTTATTATTCAACTCTCGTTTAAGATTTTTTGCAGGAAAACTTCTCTCTGAATGGGAAGGTCCTTACGTTATCGAGGAGGTCTATCGTTCCGGTGCCATAAAAATCAACAACTTCGAAGGCACAAGTCCGAGGGTGGTGAACGGTCAAAGAATTAAACATTATATCTCAGGTAATCCTATCAATGTTGAAACTAATATTGTTGAGACCGTAACCCCGGAGGAATACATAAGGGACACTTTCCAGAATGTTTCAGACTCCGAATAGGAATAGGTATGTGGTACGGTAAGTAAAACGACTCCAAAACAATTCTAATGGTAATTTTTATCCGTTTTGGAATACTTAAGAATTTCGAAAAGAAAGAAGTAGTCCGGGAAGGACACGAGGCCTCCACGAGGGTGGAGGGCGCGCCCACCCTTCCTGGGCACGCCCCCCTGTCTCGTGGCCACCTCGTGTGCCTCCTGGACTCCGTTTTCTTGCATGTTACGTATTTTGGTCGGTAAAAATTCATTATATAATCTCCCGAAGGCTTTGACCATTGTATCATGCAAATATCCTCTGTTTTCGTTTCAAGTTGTTTCTATTATAGATTTAGAGCAAAATGTCGTCTCAGGATTTGGAAGGGGAGAGCTATGTGGCTGATTACCTTGCAGACCCTAAGGTCTACGGGGACTTGGAGCATGGTGGTTGGACCACTGAAGAAGAGGAAGACTATGAGCCTAAGGGAAAGGAGGAGACGAGTTCAGACAAAGACAAAGCCCCATTACCTCAACCTGGGGACATGCATGTGGAGTTTAAAAAGTCAAGCCTCCCTGATAGAGCAAAGAAGCCAAAGATCGAGTTTATCCCTTTTCGTCTCTTGCAGGAAAATAAACAGGAATTATGCAAAAGAATGTTAAGTCTTGAGCAGGAGATCGATGACCTAAAGGAGCAAAATACTATACTCAAGCGTAAATTGAGGAAGAAGCCTACATCATCAACAACTCCTACTTCACCACCTCCGAGGAGATAATCACATGGGTATGGGCACTCCCCTTGGCAACTATCAAGCTTAGGGGAGGTGGACCGGTATCATATCACCATCACACTCCTATCTTTACCGTTTTATTTAGTTCGATCCTTTTAGTAGTATCTTGATCTAGTAGATTGAAGTTTTAGTATCAAGTAGTTTTTGAGTTTTGCTTTGTGATCTCTTTATGTAATCGAGTCCGTGAGCTATCTATAATAAAGATTAGTGTTGAGTCAAGGGCTTTGCTATCTTGCCATGATCTTGAGAAAGTAGAAAGAATAAAAAGAATAAAAGAGTTCATATTGATCTTATGGATAGTAATGACTTCACACATAAAAAGTATGAGGCATAAAAGTTGTTGAGAGTTGACAAACGTAGTTTTGGTCATCATTGCAATTAATAGGAAGTAATAAGGAAAGAGAGGTTTTCACATACAAATATACTATCTTGGACATCTTTTATGATTGTGAGCACTCACTAAGTATGACATGCTAAAAGAGTTGATGTTGGACAAGGAAGACAACATAATGGTTTATGTTTTCTCACATCTCAGTTAAAGTATATTGTCATTGATCTTCCCAACATGTTGAGCTTGCCTTTCCCCCTCATGCTAGCCAAATTCCTTGCACCAAGTAGAGATACTACTTGTGCTTCCAAATATCCTTAAACCCAGTTTTGCCATGAGAGTCCACCATACCTACCTATGGATTGAGTAAGATCCTTCAAGTAAGTTGTCATGTTGCAAGCAATAAAAATTGCTCTCTAAATATGTATGACTTATTAGTGCAGAGAAAATAAGCTTTATACGATCTTGTTATGGAAGCAATAAAATCGACGGACTGCATAATAAAGGTCCATATACAGGTGGCAATATAAAGTGACATTCTTTTGCATTAAGATTTTGTGCATCCAACCCTAAAAGCACATGACAACCTCTGCTTCCCTCTGCGAAGGGCCTATCTTTTACTTTATGTTTTTACTTTATGCTTGAGTCAAGGTGATCTTCACCTTTCCCTTTTTCATTTTATCCTTTGGCAAGCTCCTCATGTTTGAGAGCTCTTGATATATATATCCAATTGGATATAAGTTAGCATGAATTACTATTGTTGACATCACCCAAAGGTGAATACGTTGGGAGGCAACACAATAAGCCCCTATATTTCTCAGTGTCCGGTTGAAACTCCATAATCACAAGTATTGCGTGAGTGTTAGCAATTGTAGAAGACTACATGATAGTTGAGTATGTGGACTTGCTGAAAAGCTCTATTCTTGACTCTTTCTGATGTTATGATAAATTGCAATTGCTTCAATGACTGAGATTATAGTTTGTTAGTTCCCAATGAAGTTCCTGAACCATACTTGACATTGTGAATTGATCGTTACTTGAGCATAAGAAATCATATGACAAGATCTATATATGTTGCTGTTATAAGAATGATCATGATGCCCTCATGTCCGTATTTTATTTTTATCGACACCTCTGTCTCTAAACATGTGGACATATTTTTCGATTTCGGCTTCCGCTTGAGGACAACCGAGGTCTAAGCTTGGGGGAGTTGATACGTCCATTTTGCATCATGCTTTTATATCAATATTTATTGCATTATGGGATGTTATTACACATTATATCTCAATACTTATGGATATTCTCTCTTATTTTACAAGGTTTACCATGAAGAGGGGGAATGCCGGCAGCTGGAATTCTGGCTGGAAAAGGAGCAAATATTGGAAACCTATTCTGCACAGCTCCAAAAATCCTAAAACTCCACGGAAGTCAGTTTTGGAATTAATAAGAATTATTGAGCGAAGAAAACACCAGAGGGGGCCCACACCCTGGCCAGGAGGGTGGGGGCGCGCCCACCCCTACTGGGCGTGCCCCCTGTCTCCTGGGCCCCCTGGTGGCCCTCCGGTGCCCATCTTCTGCTATAAGAAGGCTTTTACCCTGGAAAAAATCAAAGGCAAGCTTACGGGACGAAACTCCGCCGCCACGAGGCGGAACCTTGGCGGAACCAATATAGGGCTCCGGGAGAGCTGTTCTGCCGGGGAAACTTCCCTCCGGGAGGGGGAAATCATCACCATCGTCATCACCAACGATCCTCTCATCGGGAGGGGGTCAATCTCCATCAACATCTTCACCAGCACCATCTCCTCTCAAAACCCTAGTTCATCTCTTGTATCCAATCTTGTATCAAAGCCACAAATTGGTACATGTGGGTTGCTAGTAGTGTTGATTACTCCTTGTAGTTGATGCTAATTGGTTTACTTGGTGGAAGATCATATGTTCAGATCCTTAATGCATATTATTACTCCTCTGATTATGAACATGAATATGCTTTGTGAGTAGTTACGTTTGTTCCTGAGGACATGGGTGAAGTCTTGCTATTAGTAGTCATGTGAATTTGGTATTCGTTCGATATTTTCATGAGATGTATGTTGTCTTTCCTCTAGTGGTGTTATGTGAATGTCGACTACATGACACTTAACCATTATTTGGGCCTAGAAGAAGGCATTGGGAAGTAATAAGTAGATGATGGGTTGCTAGAGTGACAGAAGCTTAAACCCTAGTTTATGCGTTGCTTCGTAAGAGGCTGATTTGGATCCATATGTCTAATGTTGTGGTTAGGTTTACCTTAATACTTCTTTTGTAGTTGCGGATGCTTGCAATAGGGGTTAATCATAAGTGGGATGCTTGTCCAAGTAAGGGCAGTACCCAAGCACCGGTCCACCCACATATCAAATTATCAAAGTACCGAACGCGAATCATATGAGCGTGATGAAAACTAGCTTGACGATAATTCCCATGTGTCCTAAGGAGCGCTTTCCTCATTATAAGAAATTGTACAGGCTTGTCCTTTGCTACAAAAATGATTGGGCCACCTTGCTGCACTTTATTTACTTTCATTGCTTGTTACTTGTTACAATTTATCTTATCACAAAACTATCTGTTACCTACAATTTCAGTGCTTGCAGAGAAAACCTTACTGAAAACCGCTTGTCATTTCCTTCTACTCCTCGTTGGGTTCGACACTCTTACTTATTGAAAGGACTACGATAGATCCCCTATACTTGTGGGTCATCACTACGTTCCCCAACATAACAAACTATGCATTCCCGAGTCTTCTCTTCGTTTGTTACTTTTGCAAGAGGCTCACGGAGGTGGACTCATGGGACACTTTGGGCGCGACAAGACTTTGGCCACGCTTTCCAAGAACTATTATTGTCCCAAGATGTTTTGCGATGTCGCCCGCTTCACCAACCGGTTCTCTACATGTTGCAAAGCTAAGTCGCAATCTCAATCCCATGGTTTACATATGCCTTTACCTATTCCACATCAACCTTGGGAAGAAATTAGCATGGATTTTGTGCTTGGGTTACCTAGGACTCAAAATGGCAAGGACTCTGTTTTTGTTGTTGTGGACCGATTCTCTAAAATGGCTCATTTTATCCCATGCAATAAGATAGACGATGCTTCACATGTTGCCAATCTCTTTTGTAGGGAAATCTTGCGGTTGCATGGTGTGCCAAAGACAATTGTGTCAGATTGAGACGTCAAGTTCTAAAGCTACTTTTGGAAGACGCTATGCGCCAAGCTCGAAATCAAGCTACTCTTCTCCACGGCGTATCATCCTCAAACCGATGGCCAAATGGAAGTCACCAACTAGACGCATGCAACTCTCCTACGCGTGTTGATCAAGAAGAACATCAAGGAGTGGGAGGAGTGCCTACCCATCGCTGAGTATGCCTACAACCACGCAAGACACTCTACCACCGGCAAGTCCCCCTTCGAGGTCGTCTACGGTTTCAACCCTTTGTCGCCATTGGACATCCTTCCTCTACCTCTCAAGAACGAGCAAACATGGACGCAAGTGCAAGAGCTGCCTACCTCAAGAAGATGCATGAAGAAACACGGTCCACAATCAAGCGCCAAGTACAACGACTCACCGTCAAGCTCAACATCAACAAGTCTCCGATGGTGTTCCAACCGGGTGATCAAGTATGGATACATCTCAGCAAGGACCGCTTCCCCAAGAAACACAAGTCCAAGCTACTCCTGAGAGCGGACGGACCATTCAAGGTGCTCGCACGCTACAACGACAACGCCTACAAGGTTGACATCCCACGTGACAAGTACAACGTGAGCGACATCTTCAACGTCAAAGACTTGGCCAAGTACCATGGTGATGAAGAGCACAATCCGTGGATGGATCTCTCCCGGGGGGGAGATGATGCCGAGCATCCCTCGACTACCCGCACCGACACTCCATCACTACCGCAAGCACCAAGAGGACCAATGACAAGAGCACGTGCACGCGCCATCGAGAACAAGGTTGACTCTCTCCTCTTCGAGTTTCGTTCGGTTTCACATGAGAATTGGATTCTACCTCAAAGAGACTTGCTATGCATTCTTAGGCACCAAGAAGACGATCATGAGAAGGACAAGATGGAGACTCGAGCATTCACGAAGCAAAGGAGAGGAGAGGAGAACAAGAAGAATGAAGAGGAGACGCTCCTGGACACCCCGGGTGCCCGGACGGAAGGACCCGGGGTGCCCGGACTCAAGGACATGGGGAGGCCCGAACCCCCTGGACACCCCGGATGCCCGGCCATCTCGGCCCCGGGTGCCCGGCCTCTGCCTGGGCTGCGCCCCAGCCGGCCCCGGGTGCCCGGCCCCCACCTGGGCCTTGCCCAGCCCGCCCCGGGTGCCTGGCCAACTGGCCTCGGGTGCCCGGCCTGCCACCTAGGCCGCGCCCAGCTCCATCCCGGGTGCCCGGGCCATCAACCCCGGGTGCCCGGCCTGCCCTGTCCAACCACCTGTGGCTGCCCGGGTGCCCGAACCTCCATCAGCCAGCGCCCCTGACCGGTCTGGGTGCCCGGCCGGTTTGACCCCGGGTGCCCGGACTCCCCTGGAACAGCCCGTGTGCTTTTGGCCTTTTGGCCCTTGTACCCCTCTCTCCCTCTTGTTGCGTCCCTAGCCTTTATATACTCATCTCCTAGCTCATTTGGAAGGTTAGCAAAGTATTAGATAAAACATTGTGAGCTTTGCTCCTTCTATCCCCTCCTCTTTGGAGATCAAGCCCCCACCTAGGGAAGAATCCTTTGGATTGTCAAGGCCTCCTCTTGGAGAAGGTCATCCTCAAGACCTCACCTAGTGGGAAGAACTTACCTAGCGCTATTTTCCTTGAATTGTTCATGTAATCTTGTGAATCTCAATACTTTTTAACCTTCAAAAAAAATCTTGTGAATCTCAAGTATGCTACTCTAGTGGATGTGATATTTGGGTTTGTCTGAGTGTTTTGTGCCTTGTGTTCTTGATTGTTCTTCCTCCTTTTTCCCCTCCAAGTGTGAAAAGATCCCCTCCAGGGTTTCACCCTACAACAGTAGTGGGAGTCTTTATTTTCTATTCTTTGATGAGGCCCACTAATGGTAGCTTTTTTTGCGGGGACCCACTAATGGTAGCTTGCATTGGCGAGAAAAAAAAATTAATATAGATGTCTCAAACTACTTTTTGGCATGGGGCATCAATATTCATATGCCATCATTGTACATGCTCTTACAAACGTAAGTCCGAAATCTGACATGTAACGAAAAACCTGTTGAGTGGTGAATACGCAAAAGTCAATTTGTCTTATTTTTGTTAGGTTATTAAGACTTCCTATATATACACATAAGTGATGGTACTTTAGAACGTGAGATCTTAGTACAATGTGTATTGTGTACTAGTTGGTCATGACATTTTCCGACCAACGCGGGGAAATGGCGTCCCGGACGTGGTTGCTCATTCTTGGCCTCGTGGCGGCTTCCGGGGTTCTTCAAGTTCGTTGCCAGAGCGCGCCTGACAGCAGGGGTGAGAGCCTAACAAATTTCAACTGTTAATAACTCGCCGGCATACCTGTCATCTCTGATTGTTGCTTCGTCAAACTCAAACCCATATATGCATGGATCATTCGTGCAGGATTCATCAGCATAGACTGCGGGCTACCAGAGCAGACGAGCAGCTACGTCGACGAGGTCACCAAGCTACGGTACACCTCGGACGCCGGCTTCACCGAGGGCGGCTCCAACCACAACGTCTCGGCCGAGTACATCGACCCGGCCTTCAACAAGCGCTATCCTCAGGCGCTCAACGTCCGGAGCTTCCCCGGCGCGGGGAGGAGCTGCTACACGCTACCCTCCGTCGTGCCGGGGTCCAAGTACTTGATCAGGGCCGTGTTCATGTACGGCAACTAAGACGGGCTCAACAAATTCCCCATTTTTGACTTGTACCTCGGTGTCAACTTCTGGGAGACGTTGAACATCTCCACGGCTGACTCGGCGTCGGCATATTTCTCGGAGGTCATCGCCGTTCTCCCTGACGAGTCGGTGCAGGTTTGCCTGGTAGACATTGGCTTGGGGACGCCATTCATCTCCTGGCTCGAACTCAGGCCTCTCAAGGACACGCTCTATCCCCAGGCCAACGCCAGTCAGGCACTGGTCCTGTTCCACAGGCACAACTTTGGTAGTGCGATAACCGCTCCCATCAGGTGAGAGAACATATCATCCGACACTTTTTCTTTTGAACTGTATTATTTTCGGAAATGTTAACGCCCACACATGTGAGCGTTAGCCAACTCGCCCACACGCCTCCATCACCGTCCAGCGCCTTTTGCACGAATCTTGGCATAAAAAGGCTGATTTTATGTGCCACGTAGGACAACTCGTGTGTGTGACATGTGGGGGAGTTCGTCCACACGCCTGTTTTCTCTCCGCGGCCAACGTTCGTCAGTCGGGGCGTGCGATGGAACTGCTATCGCGCCCGCACGCCATGCACCACTCCTGTTCCCCATCTCTCACGACTGTCATTCTCCTACTCTCCCACACCCAAGCTGTCATTTGCCATGTTTTTGAAGGGTACATGGCAACTGCCCTATTTGTGATTGTAAGCATATGACAACTCTCTTTTTACCCGAACATGTTATTGTTGCCACGTCTGTTTTGTAGCGTTACATGGCAACTGTATAGTGTTAGTAGGTGGCAACTCCTAAAGATACCACCGTCACCCACATGCCCGTCTCCTCTCCCACACACCAAAAGCCATCAGTTGCCATGTGTTTTGCAGGATACATAACAACTGCCCTAGCGTGCTTGTAAGCAGATGGCAACTCTCTTTTTACCCGCAACATGCTTTTTGCCATGTTTTTTAGTGCTACATGACAACTGTTCAGTGTTAGTAGGTGGCAACTCTTAAAGTTTTTCCAAATCATGATAACTGTAGTTGTCCGACATGGCAACAGCTGCAGTTGCCCAAAAATGGCATCCGACACTTGACCTAAGATGGCAACTGTAGTTGAGCAACCATGGCAACTGTAGTTGTCCGACATGGCAACTGTAGTTTAGCAACATGGCAACTGCAATTCAGCAACATGGCAACTGAAGAGGGTCCGGACCATGGCAATCGCGGCGGGACGCGTGGTTACTGACACGCGGGGCGTGTGGCTCGCAGGCGGGGAGGGGCGACGGTCGAGACGGGTCGTGCGGGCCGCGTCCTTGCTCGCCCGGACGTGCTCGTGCGGGGCGATCGTGCTGCACCGGACGTGCGGGCTGTGGCTGCGCGCGCCCAGACGCGGTCGTGCGGGCAGGTTCCTGTCCATGCCACACGAGGCGTGCGGGCGGGTTCCTGCCCACGCCACACGTGTGGCAGTTATCGGGACCCATTATTTTTCCGGGTGCCTGTGAACGCGCGAACGTAATTGTGCGCCTCTTGCGTGCGAAGCTCGGCACGTCCGATGTTTATGCGGCGGTGTGTATCTTTTTTCGATAAACTGATTCATTTTTTTGAAAAGGAGGATATACCTTCGACCTCTGCATCTGGACGATGCATGCAGCCATTTTATTGATTAAGACTTCACAAAGTAATACATCAGTATACCGGAAGCCACCATCTCGGCAACACATTTGTCGTTACTTCTATTCCTTTGATGAAGGGGTGCCAAATGTCCGGGCCTAATACCAAACAGACATCACATCAAATTCTAACATTTAAAGCCTGATGCCCCAACCAAGCCACAATGCTGGAACTGGGTCACACATCGATCCGGTGCACTCTCTGAGGCCGCCGCCCACCGTCAACCACTGATCCATCTCCAGAGCAGCTACTGACGCATCAACCTTGCCAGGCCTGCCGTCGACGCCACCATGGCGTCACACAACACCACCATCCTGCACGTGTCCCTCCACACGCGCCGATCGCCGAAACAGATGCCATGCCGCCGTGATCCGCCATCAACCTTGCAATAGATGTAACACCGCTCCAACTATTGTCACCTACAGCCATCACTTGCTCCAAAACGATGCCCCCATAAGCGAAAGCGATACTAAGAACGCCATCATCGTCCAATCTGGGAGACCCGGATCTAGAGTTTCCCCCGAAGCATCCCGAGCCTGATGACGCAAACTGCAACGACGATGCCTTGACAAGGAAACGACATCAAAGACGCCGCCATCGTCCACCATGACCGTAGTCCGCACGATTTTCATCGGCAGTTGCACCACCGGGCGTGTGCCGCCGGCCTCGCTGGTCCCTTCAACCGTAGCAAACTACAAAACGATGCCCTGAAGAGGGACTACGACGCAAAAGCACCGGCATCGCTCGATCCTAAGGAGATCTAGAGTTTTCCTCGGAGTTGCCCGTGTTGTCAAGGACCAGACAATGATGGAATTCCGCAAATCCGTCCAGCTGCTGACGTGTCGCACTCGCCATCGCACCGACCATGACCTGGAGACCAAGCCCATGCCTGGGCCCAGATCCGGCCGTGCCGCCGCCAATCTGGTCATGCCGTGCCGTCCCTGGCGACCGTGACGCCCCAGATCTTGAAGCTGCCTGCCATGGAGGTATGGGATCGCCGGAGCGCTGCCACCCCCTGCCGTGACGTCTGGCCGCACGCCATGCTCCGGCCCGAGGGCGCCGGCACGCGCCAGTCCCTCACGAGGTGGAACTTGCAGCTACAGCGAGGGATTTTGGTTGGGCAGCGGCCTCGCAGCAACGGGTGCACGTCTTCTTTCCCTTCCCTGGCGGTCAGAAGCATCAACTGGCAGGGGTGCATGCGGGCATGAGGTCCATGACCCGACCTGTAGAGCACTCTCATGCTAGATCGCTGATGCTTGGTGCCTCTTTGGCGCAAGGGCGCAACGTGCTACGGCGTAGGCCAAGCGACAGATGTCGTGTCTGTCGCCCACACTGTGCGTTGGAAGGTGGTGGCCGTGGTGGTCGTCCACTACGGCAAAAGGCCGGTGGCGCCATGGATCTGGCTAGTATGATGCTGGTTTGCACTGCCCTAGACCTTATTGGTTGTGGCAGTGGCCGGATGGCGTCATCTGAGGAGTTTTAAACTTCCGATCCAACGACAACAGCGATTTCCTATTCACGGACTGCGTCGAGGATGGAGGAGATAGTGTCAATGCGTGGTGATGTCGTCTTATATAAATCAGCCATCTGTTGCCGCTTGCGAGCACGGCGGGCCTTCGGATCATCACGAACTTGGATTTTGGCGGTGCCGGTCTCCTGTCTCCCCGCAAAGACTTTGCCATGTTGTGTCTAGCGACCCTCGCCATGGCTCATTAGCCTATCGCCAGGACGGTACGCGTATTGCCCTGCTGGGATCGAGGTAAGTGGAGGAGACAACATATGATGACTTCGATTGGACGGTACTTTTTGGGTACCTAGTCTCAAGCTTCGAGGTGAAAACCCTAAGTCTGACCATTTGGTTATACTTGACAATGGTGGCGTTCTCTACGTCATTACCTTGATGAAGGCATTGTTCGGAGTTTACTCGGATTTGATCTTCAGGATGAAAACCCACGATCTAACCTTCGATGGTTTGGTCGGGCGACGGCGGCGCTTGCACGTCGTTCTGTTCCTGGAGGCGTCGCTTTTGAAGAATTTTCTTTGTAGTCCTTGTGTTGTCAAGAGATGGTTTGACGCCGATGTCATTGTTGTATGATGTTAATCATTGTTTTTATCGCTTTTGGGGTTTTTATTTTCTTTTTTCTTTTGCTTGGGCATAGCTTTGGTCTTGATGACTTTGTTATTTGCCGACGTGATTTTTCATATGTGTGTGTTAGTGTAGGTTGTGTGCATCCCAATTATGCAGAGGCCGGGTGTGTACTCACTATAATTATATCCCTCGATGTTATATTTTGAGTCAGTAAAAAACACCCTTTATCAAAAAAATTGTCTCAGGTCGCCGAGTAAGGTTGTTCTTTGTCATGATCACACCTCGTTGATGAAATTTGAAGGGAAGAGTTTGCCATAGCCGCCTAGGATTAGGGGAGAAAAGCAAATAAGAAGTTAAATTTGAAGGGATCGGTCAGAGATGCTCTAACATACAGATGTATGCGACAGTAAATATAATACCATATGTAAAGTATTTCGTTCCATAATATAAAAGCGTTTTTTACACTAGTAGAGCGAGTATGTGTGAAAATATTACTTCCTCTGGAATTATATGTACTATTCTCATCTAGTCTCTAGTTCAAAACTGACAACTGACAGGTGTGTTTGTTGAAATGGCCAGATACCCGGACGACCCGTACGACCGTTTATGGTCCACATGGAAGGCCTCCTGGTGGCCGGTCTCAACAATCAAGAACGTCCGGCAGGAGGAGAGCACAGCCGAACGTTTCCATGCGCCGTCCGCCGTGATGCAGACAGCCATCACCCCACTCAGTCTCAACGTCACCGCCGACATCGAGTTCATCGAGTTCTCTTATACTGTCAGGACGAACCACGTTTACTCCAAGCCACGGTACGCATGCATCGCTTGTACTACTACCAAAACTTCACTGCCATGGCCATGCCATACTGACGTTTACACGTACCCCTCGTAGGCACACGTTTGTCTTGTATTTCGCGGAGCTGGAGGTCCTGAAAAGCAATGAAACGCGCATGTTTAGCATCTACATGAACAACTTTGCCTACAATATCCTCCAGCCATACAAGCCGCAGTACCTCCTGTCCGGCACCGTTTACACCAGCGAACCCATCGAGTTCGCTCCCCGGTACAACTTCACCATACTAGCCGTGCTGCCAAACTCGACGCTGCCGCCGATCATCAACGCTGCCGAGCTTTTCTCAGTCATCTCCACGGCTAACGTCGGCACCTTCCCTCAAGACGGTAATAACTGGAAACCAGCATATTCATCTCATGCTCTTTTATGGGGGATTTGATTATTTGCCACCTTTTACTTTGGACTTTGACAATTTGCCACTAGTTAGATTGTAATTGATCTGGTGACACTTATTACTTTGTACTTTGATCTTTTGCCACTTTTCAACAAAAAACAATCTATGGAAATAATAGACAAAGTAAGTAGACAAAATAGAGGACCATTGTACCCTTGGACCCAAACAGAGCGCATCCTTGGCCATTCCCATCCAAAATCACAGCCGCCGCTGCTGTACGCGCTGCTCCCCCGCCGCCGCTGTACCTGATGCTCCCCTTTGCTGCTCTGTGGCCTTTGCCCTCTCATGCTCCTCATGTTGCCTCACGCTGCCCCACTGCTCCCTGCGCCCCCTCCTTCCCCCGTTCAAACTCCATGAGCCCCCTCCTTCAGCCCCCGCGCACACAGCAGCAGCACACAGGTACAGCGTAGGCCGTCGACGCGCGCGAAGCCGGGGGCTCTGCGGGGCCCCGCAAGCCGGCAAGTCGCGGCGAGGCTCCGACCGGCCTCCGCCGCCGCTCCCCTTGCTGGTCACCCTAACCCTAGGGCGCCGCCGAGGAGATGAGCAAGAGAGAAGAGAGGGAGGGAGTGGGAAAGAGGGAGGGAGCGGGAGAGAGAGAGACTCACCAGGGCCACCGCCGTCGAGCACCACCAGGGCCGCTACCGTCGTTGCCTTTGACCCTGCGTGCGAGAGACGGAGGAAGGGGATGAGAACAAGCGCAACTCCTTGTTCCTGGTCAATCGAGAGTAAGGGTAGATTCGTCCTTTTTCGTGGGACCCATCTGAGAGAGGGTAAAATATCAAACACCCAGATAAAAAGTGTCATCAGGTTAAATACAAAGTAACTAGTGGCAAAATAGCAAAGTCTCAAGTAAGGGGTGGCAAATAATCAAATTCCCCCTCTTTTATCCCTGCAAAAAAGTAAATCTTGTGGTGATGAAAACTGTCAGTACGGGCCCAAAAAGTTGACTTTCCCCTCCCCTCCCGGGTTGCTCGCGCGAGCGGCTCCGGAGGGCCCCCACACCCTAGCCGAAGAGGCAGCCAGATCCCCTGCTCCGGCCGCTGCTGCTGCCGGCGGTGGCGACCACGCCCGGCCGTCGAAGGCGGCGGATGGTGGAGGCTCTCCCTGACTGGCTCCCTTCGCGCGGAGGCGGGCCGTCCTAGGGGAGGGGCTGGTGATGGATGCCCGGCAGCGCGAAGCAGCGGCGGGCTTCGCCGGTGCACGACGTGGCTCGTGGTGGAGCAGCGAGCTCTGGTGGTGAGGCAGCAGCGGCGGTGGAGCTGGGTGGCGCGGCAGCGCGACCTGGAGGCGACGGCGTGAGTTCGGCCTGACTGTAGTTGCGGCGGCGCTGTGGAGGCTCTGCCAGGAAGGAGCTCCTTCCGAGCAGCGGGCGGTCGGCTTCCTCTACGTTTGGGGAGTGCGGTGGTGTCTTCCTGGTGGTTCTGCCGTCGGGGTGGAGTGCGGAGGGGTGGGTCAGATCTGTGACCTGCTCGGGTTTGAGCCGAGCCTAGGGGATGGGGCCGTTGCATGGATGTCCCCTGGAGCGGGTGACGACCACCGCGGCGTGCCTGATCCTTGCCCAAGGTGATGGGAGGCTGCTGGTCAGGGTTGATGGTGGAGATTTGGGCCGCGTTTCTCGTTGTTGTGCATGATCTCGGTGGACCATGGATGTGCGCCTTCGACGGCGGGGTGCTGCGGTGGCGGCGGTGTGAGGCTACAAGGACGCTGCTGCCCCAATCCTTGGAGGTGTGCAGATATGCGGCGATACAGACGAAACTCCTGCCTGGTTTTTGTCGACCTGGTGGCGAGGACACCCACGGGCGTCTTTCCCCTTCTTGGAGGCGTCTTCAAGGCGTGCAACCATCTCCCTCCCTCGCTTGGCGTTGGTAGTTGTCTCCGGGCGAAAGCCTTGATTTGCAGGATCGGCATGATGGCGGCATCCTCGACGTCGTCCCTCTGTTGGGAGCATCGTACCTTGAGACACAGTTTGGAGGTCCTTCCTTGCACTCCTCTGGTGTTCGCCTTTGTCCATATTCGATCTACCGCGGTGCAATGTACGACCGTCACTAGTGATCCCAAGACGGTGGCTTTTTCGGGTCTGGTCGAGTCCCGCTATTCACTTGTCACCTTCTTTAGCCATAGAGGGTGGATGGTGCGTCGACAAGGGAAACTCGGTGAGAGTTGCTATTTCTTCAATGGTGGCCGGCATCGGTCGAGACGCGGCAAGGTTTTTTTTTGTTTTGGACATGCACTTTTGCGTTGTACTTGCTTAGTTGTCGGTGGAGTGGAGTTCTTGCTACGCTCGATGTTTGACGCGAGTTGTAGTTGCCTTGTATTTGCAATTCTCTCTTCTATAAAGCTATGTACTCTTGAAAAAAAATTGTTAGTACGAAAGATAAATATTCCCTAGGCATCAAGTTCACAATTCAAAATGTCATGAGGAAATCCAAATAGTTTGATAACATTCACATGATATGCATGTATTTACATCCTGTAAAACTTCAGGTCAGATACATATTTATATCCTGGAAAATGCATCTGGTTCGAGTAGTATCTTTCATGATTTTTTAGGGGTTATCATGATGGGAGCACCTATTCAGCGACCTACGGGCTGGATAGCGGCATAAACGCACACCGACTACCCCCGGGGCACGCGTTCTTGGGCGGCCCATGTAACTGGTGGGGATGCCCCTTGTTTTCTCCGTTTCGTTTTTCTTTTTCTCTTCTTTTTTTATTTTTTCCTTCTTTAAACTAATTCGGGATTCCAAAAAAGTTCCAAATTTTGAAAAGTTGTGAATAAAATGTTCATGATATCAAAATATTCAGGAAATCATTATATGTCATGGATTCAAAAAATGTTTGTATATTTTAAGAATGTTCATGATTTTGAAGCAAATGATCAGGAAATCATAAAATGTTCAAGGATTTGAAAAAAATTCATGTATTAATAAAATGTTTGTGCATTTGAAAAATGGTCGCAAATTCATAAAATGTTCATGACTTTTTTAAAAATCTTTGTGAATTTTAAAAGGTTCACTGATTCAAAACATGTTTACTGATTTAAAAAATGTTCATGAATTCGAAATATGTTTATGCATTAAAAAATGTTCGTCAAAACAAAAAAGGTCATGATTTTTAGAAAAAAAATTCCAACTTTCAAGAAATGTTACTCAATTCTATTTTTTAGGAATTTGTAAATAATATTTACAAATACGATTTTTTTCAAAATTTCAAGGAATTTAAAATATTCACGGTTTAAAAAATTATTGACTAATTTGGAAAAAAATCATGATCTTAAATTTTTTAATCTATTTTAAAAGATGTTTGGAAAATGAAAAAGAGGGAAAAGTGGATGGAAAAATAAAAATAAATGAAAAGTAAACAATTAAAATAATATAAAAAAGAACATTGAAAAAAGTGAAAACAAAAGAAAAAAGGAAAATTAAAAACATGAAAAAAGGAAGAAGAAAAAACAGGGAGAAAAAGAACGGTATGTAACCTTCCCGAAACCGGAAAGGGGTGTCACCCGAATACTGTACTTGGGCCGCCCGCTATCATTGCATAGCAATCACAGGTACACGCTAGGTCGCTATCAAGTGACCTATGCACCATACAGGATCTGCCTTCATGATATCTATGAATGGGAAGCTAGAAACTGCGGACAAATGCACCTATGATCAGAACCGAGGTTACCAATGTTCAAGAGGGCCGTGCACTCACTACAATTGTATAACCCATAATTGGGCTTGCTAGTGGGCTTAAGTTACTTCACCTGGGGTGCAGTAAGATACCAGAGAGATGAATAGATGATACTTCTATTACCCCACACACAAAAAAGATGACACTTCTATTTACAGTGATAGATATCTAAAATTATCGTCAGTACTTTGAGCCCTGCTCATGCGCGAGATGATGGGTTATCGCTTTATAACTATGATTATGTCAGGTAAAAAAAGTATGACTATGTCGATATAGATGAACATACATATGCATGCAAGCGGGGTAGGCTAGCTGGCAATAATATAGTACAAATGTAGTGTTAATTTTAGACAAATGATGAGCAAGATTTAAACTTATTGTCGAGTCTCGCTGGAAGAAGCGGGCTGCCGCTTGCATCCCTAAATGGAAACAATCTGATTAATTGTGCTTCTTTGTGTTGTTTTATTGCAAAATGAAAAAACAGCTGCCGCCATCACCGCAATCAAGAAGATATATCAGGTGAAGAAGAATTGGGAGGGTGACCCCTGCACTCCAAGGACTTTTGCATGGGATGGGTTGAACTGCAGCTATCCCATTTCAAGTCCTCCACGAATTACAAATGTGTAAGCTTGAATTTAGTTTCGTTCTAGCCATGACAAATATTTTCTTAGAAACAATAAGTGAAGACAATCATTCTGTTTGATTCCCGATATATTTGTACAGAAATATGTCATTCAGCGGCTTGAGCGGGGAGATACCAACTTATTTTGCTAATCTCAAAGCAATCCAGTATTTGTGAGTCTGAATTCTAATCCATTTATTTTCATAGTTAAAATAGTGAGGAAATTTCACACATTTCGTGTGCATGTCACTAATTTCAGGGATCTGTCACATAATGAATTGACAGGGTCAATTCCCCGTGTCCTTTCAGAGCTACCTTCTCTCGTGGTGTTGTAAGTAATTCTGGATCATGTTATTTTTCATATATATATTTTAGTTACAGAATATTTAGACCGTTGAAGGTACCAAATTAAATCCTTTCTCTTTTTGTAAGCTCCCAAATTTCATCCTTCAAAACAAATTTAAGCAAGTATACTTCTTTTGTCTTGGTTTATAAGGCACATTTCAAATTTTTAGGTTAATTTGGTCTAAAATTTAACTAATAATTTATAAGTTATATGACATTACAAGTATATTATATGAAACTCCTTTTAATATGACACCAATGGCATATAGGTCATGTTTCATTAGTTAGAATTTTGGTCAAAATTAGTCGCAAATTTGAGAACCGCAAAAAAGAGTAGCAAATGCGAGAGCGGCTAAATAAACCCGAATGGACGAAAGAGTAACAACGCATAAGACTACTTCATGTGGGGATAGTCAGAGTTGGCAGTAGAGTGCTATAAAAAAGAGAAGCCTTTAGACCAATTGTAGCAGAGTTATCATATTTGCAGCCTTCAAAATGATTCTGAAGTGCACGTCATAATTTTTTGAAGGGCAGCAGTAAGCACCGGTCCAAATTTGGGTTGGTCGGACCCTGCCCATTAGATTATCTCACTTCCGCT